>NC_079485.1:19730110-20049277 GCF_026230105.1 Diorhabda sublineata | reverse complement strand
AATATTTTATGTGATATTTGTATGAGTCTAAAAATCTGACGGTTGTAAAAATATTTTTTCAATAATACCTTAATCATTATCAATTGAAGGTTTAGTAAAATAAACGATATTCCACTGAAATTGAGATCTATTTCCGGATTATAAAAATAAAATAATAACGTATTTTTCTCAGAGACTCGTAAAGATCTTTTATAGCCATCCTATTTTAAACAAAGATAAAACATCAAAGCTGAAAATCATGAATGAAGTTTATAGTAGGTATGAAAATCATTAAAATAATTTATAATTACTGACGACGGATTTAGACATATATCAAGTTTAATACCACATTAAACTATTAATAAGTAATATGTTGAGGAAACTTGATGAAAACAAGTCTTTTAAACGATGACATTTATATACTTTTGAAGAATCGATATTAATGATAGCTAATTAATAAAAAAGTTGATAAGCTTTGTTCAAAAGAAATGATATCAATAAATATTAATTTGATATGTCAAATAAAACCTTCAAATTCAAACTTTAGAGTGGTAAATCGCAATTTAAAAAAATTCTATGTACCCATTTTCAAAAGATATATACCTCAAGTTTTAAGACAAAGACAAAATTATCACCATGTTTCGATTTTGACATTGTGGCCATATTGAGATGTTAGCTTATTCAATACCATCTTCTAATAGTGTTTTATTAGACTGCAGACCACTCTTTTCAGCTTTGTAGATGCATATTTTATATAAGTGCGCATGACGACTGTATAACAGTTGGATGCCGAGCTATTGTTCATAATAGCTCTTCATCACTTGAGTTTATTCGAGGCAGTATGACTTATGGGCATTATATCGATTATGTCGTACAAACCACGTTAAATTGCATATCGAACTATGGAATTTTTATGAGAAGCTATAGTCAATATTTTTCCATGGCTATCCTGGTCACCATAGTTACACATTCCATAGACGTTGGCGCACAGTTAATCCACGAGGTTAAAGTTACTTGGACTAAGTTGTCGCATTTAGATATCAATCACTTCCTTTTATCAATGTCTAGACGTATTTCATTTATTAATTTTTTTCTGGAGTAAGGCTATCACATTTTCCAAAAATCAAGGCTAATAAACTATTCCGGCTAGGTGTAACACTTTGTATATTTTATAACTTCAAATATTTGTTATAGAACTATGTGATTACGGAAGTAATTGGAGTAATTCAAAAAATTTTATCTATTATTTAGGTACATTTGACTTTAATAAGCAATTCAAATGCCGAAATCCGATTGTGCGCCGAGAATAAATGATTTCAAAAGAAATTTTCAATGATTCTTCAATGAAAAAATTTTGTTCGCATCGTTTACTCTTCCCTAATCTTCAAAAACAAATCATTTTTTCATTTTGTCTTAAATAATCTACAGATTTTACTTTATTTAAATTTTGGATTCTGCTCAAATGGTAATATTAAAGCACCTAATTAGATGCTGTGTTCAATTTATTAGACACATAATTATGATCAAATTTATTATATTTATGTCAATTTAATTTCTAACAAACTCTAAAATACTTAAGGAGATAATCAAATACAGAAAAAACGGTCAGAATGTTCAAAAGAACAAATCAAGACGAAAAAAATACAAAAATAGGGCTATTATCAATAAAAATAGAATAATATCAGTTATTTGGTTATAAAAACATTAATGTATAATTTGCTAATAAAGAAAAAAATCACCATATCACTATTTGGTTGTGAAAAGGGAAGTACTGAAAGAAAAACTAAAGGTATGTTTCTCACATCAAATATTATTCCTGATTCAATTTTATTTTATTATTCATTTTACTATCAGACTGACTTTTTTCAAATGCGCTTTCTTTCCTCATGTGCCATACTCGTATTTGATGATAATTTTAATTTTACTGAACCTTTTTCACTAATCTCATGTTTCTTTTCTTTGTGATTTTCTCACTTTTAAGTCAAAAATTAGTTATGAGTATTTAATTTCACCTGTATAAATGTTACATATCACCCAACATCAACCGATAATTTTTGAGGCTTTGCTCACTTTACTTCTATGTATAGCAATAAAATATGCCTTCTTTGCCCTTGGTACAAGTACCAGCTGACAAATCCATTCATTATTCACTGTGTTAAAGTTTTATTGACACTATCCTTATCTTATACTTTTATAAACCAAGAGCAGAATTTAGATGTCTAAAGTAAGGTCCCAATCTTCGTCGTTTTACTGCGATCCTTCGACCCTTCCTTAAAAGCTGGACAAGGACACTAGAATTATCTCTAAGGTTAAATTCCTGGAAGTCACCCTAGACCAAGGACTGACGTTCAAGAAGTACCTCGACTACCTAGTGATCAAAACAAAAAAGCCAAGCGGATAACTGGAAGGATTCCTTAAAAGACCATCCAAACTCATCAGGGCCATCCCGTTCCCAATTATACTGTACACAACAACACAATAGCGAAGGGATACACTGCCAACATTCATTGAAAGAAGCTCTAAGTCTAGCAAGTGAGCAGTGAGTATTTATCCAGGGTAGCTATTAACGTAAACAAAGAGGATGTTCGACAAATCCGCATCAAAAGTTTGAGATTGTAACTTTTTCCAGCTGTGGCCTAATAATTTCCATAATTTGAATGTAATTAAAAGATAGGTAGACTTGTTCATCAGATTTCATATTATGGAATATTTCCACAGAATATATGATATATTATGAAAGAAATAGTCATCCATTTCAAATGACCCCGATTTTCTGAAAAAGTAATAACAAAAAATTTTCTAAATGAAATATTTAATTGAATGAATTTATAAAAACCTATCTATTTTTTAAAAATAAGAATAGATACCTACCACTGGTTATTCGATCCTTAACTCACTAATTTATCAACGTTGACGAATCTGTGACCAAATTGAATCAACTCTTAGAATTAAATTTATGGATAATATCAGATTGTGTGTTGTGCGGGAAAAACAGTTATTGTCGCGTCCTTGCTACTTTATTATCTATTTTGGAAGATAATGATACTATGAACTACGCCCCTTCGTAATTTATTAATCTGTGTAAAACCAGAGTCGAACTTTCAATTCAAGAAATTGCTAGGACGTTGGAATTTTTAGGACCGTTGGTGATATTTATACTTATCAAACTGTTGACACTACCACTACATCAACACTCATAATTACACTGTCTGAGACGCGTTTCGATAATCAAGTTATCGTTTTCAGATATTGAAGGTAAACTGGATGGTGGGAATATGAGAAACAAAATTTTGGAAAACATTATTTGTTTTCCGATGTCCAGAAGAACTTTTTGGCATTGAGAGTATGTGAAGAGTTGAGTATTACTACAAAAGCAAGTTACTTACTGGTGATGGTCAAGAGTGAGATTGAAGCTCTTCTAGTAATTGTAACACTTGTTTGAGTTTGATTCAATAACAAGCAATATAACGTAGTTCTATAAGCTTATAGGTTGGTTTAAGAGCAGTTTCGTGCTCCTAGGTCACTTAGCCACTTCAGTCTTGTTAAGTTTTGGGCTTCTAGGAAGAGTTGACATAGTTTTCAAGTCTATTGTGGTGTTTTATACTTTGGTAGAGGATTTCTTCTTGCTTGCACATATAGAACTCTGAGATTGGTGTGTAGTGTTTGATTGATCACATATCATGGTGCTTCAGTAATTATACGAAGTATTTTGGATTGACTTCGCTGGATTATAGTTACGTTTGATTTGTTGGCACGACCCCATAGCTCAATACCATACATCGAAGTGGGTTAATTGATGATTGTGTGTAGTAGAAGTTTGTATTATTGTAGTAGTAGCCCTTATGTCAAATGTTATCGGGAGCTTGGATGACAACGAGGCACATAAGCAGTATTTTAGTCGCACAGTAGAATACTCTTTTCGGAAACCGAATTGAATATAAAAGATATGTAGTTAAAAAATTTTCAATCAAAGAATAATACGTAGTAAATCACATAATTATTAAAATCATAATTATTTGTTTAAGTTCACTCATACGAGTGCAAGAACCTCAAATAGTTATTTTCAAAAATTAAACATATCATATAGTATATGTAATGAACCAAATTATTTGTTAATATATTGGTTCTGTTATCTTTCACCTTAGTCAAGGTTTTAATAATAAAGTAATATACACTCGAACAACAGAGATTCAATTGCGGTTTCTGTTAACTTCTACCTTTTGTCCTTACGAAAAATTAATGAAGGAACTATATGATGATGTTTCCATTCATCTATAATCTGGCCGCTCATTACAGAGAGTAATCACGTGCATAGTGCGTGAGAGAGTAATTGTAAGCCTGAATCACACCATACACAACACTAAAAGGGATTTAGTGGCAAATTTGAATTGAATTTTAAATGCTTTTTTCAAACTAACATTTTTATTTGAATTTTAAATACTTTATTTTAATATCATATCATATAAATAATACTTTTATTTATCAATTGCATAACATTCATACATTAAATACACTTAGTTAACTACTAAATGTTATACCTACATATTTCACACGTTGCCTTGATTTTTTTAAAAGTATCTATAAATATATATATATAATTATTATTTTAATCGTAATTTTGTTTTCCCTAACCTTAAATAGCTAGACGGTTTTTCAAATTTATGGTATATTAAATAAAAATGTAATAATAATGTAATAATAATAATAATAATAATAATAATAATAATAATCTTTATAAACAACACAAGGTCCTTTCCTGAATAAATTCTTTGTTTTCAAAAAAGGTGGTTGAGAGGGATATAAGGGCGGATGAATTTTTATTTTAATCTAAATCAAAATCTGATTCCGACGAGGACGAATCAGCTCTTAAATTTATTATTAGAGGTTCCACTTGTTTTTCCATTAAATTATCAATGTCCCACATTTTATTTCGAAAAAAGCGGACATGTTGGATTGCCTTACTCCAATTGGTTTGGGTAACATTATTTAAAGCTTTAGTAAATAAAGTTTGGACATCACTAATTTTAAATGTTGTGTTTTTCCTTGCCACCTCACCCTTGATTTGGGCCCATATGAGTTCAATTGGGTTGAATTCACAATGGTAAGGTGGCTCAGATGCATTTTGTCAAAATTCTAAAAGTATTAAAGCAATGACGCGTTTAGAAATGATTGTTCTTCAGATTTAATAACGTAAATAGACAGTTTAAATTTAGTTCCATGAATATCACAGCCACTTTTAACAATAAAATTTATTTTAAAATAGATGATAGTCAATTTATAACATAACTATAATACCACATATTAAAGAACAACAATAACATGCGCTATTATACAGTCACATAATTCTTACTGTAAAAGCGCATGTTAGAAATGTAGGTTAATTTTTAATTTTTATCAAAGTAAATAAATAACATGATAAAACAAAAGCTTAAAATAATTATTAATATAAAATTTTTAGAATATAATAATAATGAATTAATGTAACGTGCAGCTGTGTGAACTCGACTTTCTCAGACATTGCTTCAGCCAATACGAATCGTTATAAAAGGTACTACTAGCATCCCATGAGCCGATCACGCGTTTTTATCGCTCTCACTACCGACCGGCCAGATTATAGACTAACTCTTAGATATACGAGTATATCCGTTAATTTTACTCTCATAAGTACACCCCTGTTGTAACATTTGCCAGAAGCAACCAGTGACTGACAATTATGTGGCAAATGTGGGGTTGCGACTCAAGGGGTGTTGCTATTTGGGAGCTATTATTCTTTTGTATAATTGAATTATCCATTACTTTATAGGGACTGTTTTGACTTTCCAAATTTAATGGACTCATTTCAATTATGAAAATTAAGTTTGGAAAGAAAGAGAAAGAAATGTGTTGGTATTGTTTGATTCAAAATTATATTTATACACAATTTTATAAACAACAATTCATGATTTGGAATTGGGTAAATAATATGAAATGTGAGTACTTACTATTGTTAGTTATTATCAGATATAATAATACTGTGGGCGTATGTGCGGTAGTATTGGGATTAAAACAAATTGAAACACAGAATTCACTCAATTATAACAATATTAATTCATTATTATTATAATATATTATTACTATGTTTAGATTGTACAGGGTTATATTCATGTTATTTCGTTTCAAAAAGGCTTTGATGAAATTTTTAGATGAGTCTGTTCTTTATTAATTTCAAATCTATCGAGAAGATATATCTCTCTTTAGATAGTTTTGGAAATCATAATTCATCGTTCGCTTTGTTTTACACGTAATGTGTGGATGCATCTCATATATGATAAAATGTGAAATGATATCAAAAGAAAGAATTTTTTCATAAGATTAAAATCCGGCTACATCAACAAACGTATCAGTATTTGCTTTGTGATATCCTTTGCGGTTTATTTAAATTCTTTTCTTCACTCATTATTTATTTTTCAGACAATTCTCATTTTAATTTTTAGGCTCACAATCATTTGAAATCCTTAAAACACTAACCGAATATGGATGTATTTTTTATTCCTCATTTTCAATTTTCATTGAAATAGCTCACATTAGCCACAATAATTAATTAAAATAAGCACTATAATTATTTCGACGTGAATATTTTTTTCAGAAATACATACTTTTAAGGCTTGTTATTAAGATTCCTACATTTGACTTATGGTATAAAGGATTAACGTTACTTAGATACATCTCTTTTCCAATGTATTCAATTTTATTTTGACTATAAAAAATTAATTCACGGGACAATAATAACATATAGTTTTTACTGTCAATGTCTACACAAGAGACAGAAAATCTGCAATATAATCAAAATCTGTTTATTATCTTTGTACTGTAATTAATTCTGTATTGTATTATTTCATTCTTTTGCTTGACTCCACCCATTGTAGTTTAACTCAATAAATGGAATTAAATTGTTTTTTAAAACGTTATTTCTAAGAATAAAAGTCTCGAGTTACATGCGAAGAATTTCTGAAGGACATTTTTAAAACAATACCATTGTATCAAATATCATAAACATGTATCAGCATTTATTCTATTTTTGTATCAAATAACGTAAACATGTATCAGCACTATTTTACTATAAATAAGATGTTCGTAAACAATTTGATGATATTTAATGTTTATAATTAGTTCGATTTTGAAATTAATTGTATTCATATAAATATTCAAAAATAAAGTTTTTTTAAAATAAATTTCGAAACCCGAAATTTATAATTGGCGCAGTCATTCGGATTAGTGCGGTCGCGAGTTTACGCAAAGTGCGATAAAGTTCCGGCTAAGTACTCCAGTACCTCAGCACTAGATCTACGTATTCAACGAGGGACAGGACTTCAGATAGCTGTAAGTGCCAAGTCTCCTTATTATTTTGATTCCTTATTATCCATCCTTATCAGAACTTTGAATAGGGAAGAGATAATTTAATAATTTTAAATATATTATTTTATGAACGATTTTGATAAATTATTAAATACATTCAGTGAATTAAACTTAAAAGATAATCCAGAATATATAAAAATGGCAACGTCAAATCCAAAAACCCTAAATTGGGATTTATTTAAATTAAAGTTAGAGAACATTAAACCTTATGATGGAAATAAAAATACATTAAATAAATTTATAAATCGATGTGAGAACCTTATTCAGTTTATAATGATCAAGATATTAATAATCACGTATTAGAATGTATTCAAGAAAAATTAATAGATAAAGCCGAGTTAATGGTGGGAAATAGAATTGAGTTGAATACATGGTTTAAATTAAAAGAAGCGTTGATTCAGTGTTTTGCAGATAGGCGCGATTTAGATTGTATTTTACAAGAATTAACGAGAACACGACCATTTAAAAATGAAAATTTCATAGCTTTTGGTAACAGATTGCAATTATTAAAAAGTCAGACTATACAAATTATCAGTAATAATTTAAACTTAGGAGAAATCGATAAAAGATGTCAAATTAATCACTGTGAGAAAACAGCTTTGAACACCTTTATTGCGGAATGTTCAGACGTTATACGTAACAATATGTACTTAAAAAAGCCTAATTCTCTAGAAGACGCTATGGCTTATGTAGACGAATTTGAAAATTTCGAAAAACTTTATGGTCAATTTTACGAACCTAAAGTTAAATATAATAATAACAATAACAATGTTCAAATGAATTCATCAAGAAATAATAGAAATAACCAACATAATAATTATAATTCTTTCTACCGACAACCTAATAATAATGATAGATATAATAATAATAACTATTATAATGAAAGATATAATAATAATAACAACAATAATAATTTCCCCAGTCAACCTATAAACGTAAATCCAATACCGCAAAGAAGACAAAATTACCCAACGAATGCGCAAGTATTTGGTCCTAGGAAAAATGTTTCCGCCCGAACCAAATACCTGTAAATCGTTTACCTAGACCTGAACCGATGTCAACGACATCGAGAAATTTTTCTGACAGACCAAGTAGACGTATAAATAATAATAATAATTATAATAATAATGATACAAATAATAACAAATATTTCAAATCACGAAATGAACCGAATTTAACATCTGAAGAACTATATAATAATAATTACAAAAATAACGAAGAAGAAGAAGAGGAAGAAATAATCGATTTTCAACATTTGTTTGAACGTGATGAAAATAATGATCAAACCGTAAATTTTCGGAAAAAGCCTCGGAAAAAGAATCAAACATAGAAGAAATAAATTTTACTCCTAATGATGCTTTAACATATTTTGAAAATTTCATAGAATCTAACGAATCAAAACCCAGTGAACAAGTAATTGAAATAAATTTCACATCTAATAATTCATCACCAGAAATTAAAAAATTAATAAAAATAAAAGAATCAGAATTAAATCATTGCAAAGAAATAAATGCACAAGTAGAACTAGATCTTAGTAAATTATTTGATAAAGTGGAATTAAACAATATAGGATTAGATAAAATAAAAATGAAATGAAGTAAAAGAAAATGTAATAGAATTAAACAGAGAAATAAATGAAATAAATAATGATATGACAAGGGACGAAAAAGATATAAATGATGTTATGAAAATAGATAATGATATATTAGAAAAAGAATGTTATGTTATAAAACCTGAATCAAATACAAATATATTGAATATACAAAATCAAAGTAATATCATTGATAAAAGAGAAATAAATAATGAATATGACGAAGTTGAGATTAGTTATGGAGCAATTAACAAAGAATTTGATAAAAATAATAATGAAATAAGTTCAAAATATTTCAAAAGAAAATTAGATGCTAAACTAAATGAAAGTTTAATTGAAGAACTATTTTGGAAAAATAGATATTATCATTCGTTGAAATGGTACGCAATTCAAGAAATTATAAAATGGATTTTTATACAAAGACTTTTCTTTCTTTTTTATTATTATGTTATAAGAATAGATAAGATTTAGAATTAATGGATAAAAAATAAGTAAAACATAAAAATTAAATATTAGTAAACTTTTAGAAACTATAATAATAAAAAGTTATTATTAATTAGAATATATATAAGAAATTTAATAATATAATCCATAACTTTGTTTATTCAACTAATGGGAAAAGAAAATAATATAAAAATTCAAATTATAATCAGTATAACACAAATGAAACGTTTAAGACAATTTGTATAATTTTAATGAACCTCTTAAAGTTTATCCTGTAGAAACAAACCAATATGAAATTCACAAATTTAACTATTCAAAAGAAGATAAAAAACTAATTAACGAAAATTATAATTGGCACGAAACTTATAATCAGCAAAAAAATAAAATAGATATCAGTAAACTAATTCAAACTAGTCATATGAACGAGGAAGAAAGTAACATAATTCAATTTATCAAAGAATATATCGACCCAAAATTACTTTATGCATTATATTTTAGAGAACCGCTAAAACCAGAACAATTTATAGCCACTACAAAAATATTTCAAAAACGCTTCATTCAAATTTATTCATTGTATAAATGTAGTAAAAGATATTTTAACTGAGGAAGAACAAAAAGAAAAATTAGAATATTATCATATATATAAGAAAGGACATAAAGGGATCAACGAATTAAAAAAATCATTAACCGAAAAATATTACTGGCCCAAAATGATACAAGATATAGAAAATTTCGTTAATAATTGTGAAACATGTCAAAAGAATAAATATGATAGAAATCCACCGATAATAAAATTCAATTTAACCCCAACAGCTAGTAAACCATTTGAGCACATTCACATTGATACCTTTAAAATAGCAAACCAATCATATTTAACCATAATAGATGCTTTTTCTAGATACGGTCAAGCGTACTCAATGTCAAGTGTGAATGGAACTTCAGTTGTTGATAACATATTAAATTACGTTACTCATCATGGTTTACCTTATAAAATAACAGCTGACTGTGGTTCAGAGTTTAAGAATAATGACCTACAAGATTTTTGCAAATTACACAAAATTGAGTTACATTATACCACGTCTAAAAATAGCAATTCTAATTCACCTGTTGAACGTTTTCATTTTAGGTGCATAAAAGAAAATAATAACGATTTGACTCCTGATCAATTGATAAAACACTCAAGATTAGCATATAATAATTCAATTCATTCGGTAACGCAATTCACGCCATTTGAAATTATTAAAGGTCATATAAACAACCCCGACCCATTTGACTTAGACGATAATTTAATAATATCCAACTATATACAAAATCATAAAGAAACATCAAAATTATTATATGAAAACATTAAAGATAGAAATGCTAACATTAAAGAAAAAATAATTAATAAGAGAAATGAAAACAGAAACGATCCCCTATCCTATGAAAATCAAAACATAGCTTACATAAAAACAAAATTTCGAGACAAGAAACTACCTAAATTAAAAAAAGCTGAAATTGTAAAAGATTCTGGCATATTATTAGAAACAAACAAAGGAACATATCATAAAAATATAATTAGAAAACCAAAAAACTAAAACAAAAAATTGTTACAGATAATGAAGCTGACAATAGTATTAATATTACTACTACTTTACAAGACGACCAAAACGGAAGACAACAGTTACGAACGTAAATAACTTATTATTACCTATCAATTTAGGAACCAGTAATCTTATACATACCAAACACACTTTCATATACTATATAGATTTAGAATTCATTCATAAACAAATCAATAATTTAAAACAATATTATTATAACCTAAGAAATAATTTATCTCAAGCGAACGCAACAAATCCTATTTCGTACCATAACTTAGCTGAACAATCATTGAGTAGAACAGAAATTTTAATTAACACTTTAGATAAAAAATCAGAAAATATTTACCCACATTTAAGATTGAAAAGAGGATTAATAAATGCTGTAGGCAAAATAGATAAATGGCTTTTTGGAACTTTAGATTCGGACGATGAAGAAAGATATAATAACGCTATAAATGTCCTACAACAAAATCAGAAACAAATAATTCACGAAGTTAATTTACAAATATCACTACATAAAAAATTAATTGATTATTATAACAAATCGATTACGACTCTATGGGATAATCAACGGAAACTTTTTGATAATATAGAGAAATTTCACATTTCAATTGAAAACAAAATAATAACTTTAAATAATTTTATAACATTTCAAAGTACAAATTAATCTGGATTGTCAGAGTTTAATTACACTAATTGATAATATTGAAAATGCAATAACGTTTTCTAAATTAAATACAATTCACAGTTCAGTTATATCAAGCCAAGAAATTTTAGAAATGATAAAATATTTAAGCACCATTTACAATGAAAAACAAATACCAAAATTTAGTAATATTTTGACATATTATCTCTTTCTTGGTTCACAAGTAACCTTTTCCAAATCCAAAATAATATTTGCTACCCATGTTCCTATCCTAAAACCTAAAACCTATGAATTCTTTCATTTATACCCCGTAATTCAAAACCATACAATATTTATCCCTCCGCAACCTTACTTGGCCAGAAGTCAAAAAGAAGTTACTTTCATCAAAGAAGAATGCCCCGAATTAGAAGGAAAATATTATTGTAAAGAAACTTTCAAATTACAAGATAACTGTTCTGTTGAACTTTTAATTGGACATTTCGGTAAAGTAAAAATTGTGTAATTAGTGAAATTAATGTTCAAGAAACAATATTGGAACAAGTAACAAATGATGAACTTTTAGTGATTCCGAATTTTGAAACTAATGTAATTTCTAAATGTGTATCAGACCGTTATTTTAAAATAATTTATCCGTCGCTTATAAAAATTCCAAAAAATTGTAGTATTCAAGTAGGAAGTGAAATTTTCTCAACCAATGTACAAATTAAAAAAGGGAAATCAATAATATTATCAAAATTAAACTTTAAATTTTTGAATAATGAAATTTATAAATCCCCTAATTTAACTAATATAGATTTTAATAAATTGTATGAAATTAATAACATGGCTAAGAATATAAAACCAATTCATGAAATTTATAATCCACAAAGTCATGTATCGATGGGACTATTTACTGTAATAATAATAATTTGTATAATTTTAATAATATTTTGGATAATTCGTAAATATAAATATAAGTTTATAAGAAAACAGAAAATAGAAGAAATGAAGAAAGAAGACATCGAATTAATTAGGAGAGGAAAGACAACAAAGGATGAAAAATACCTCCGTCATTTTTCATTCTTAGGGATGGAGGAGTTACATGCGAAGAATTTCTGAAGGACATTTTTAAAACAATACCATTGTATAAAATATCATAAACATGTATCAGCATTTATTCTATTTTTGTATCAAATAACGTAAACATGTATCAGCACTATTTTACTATAAATAAGATGTTCGTAAACAATTTGATGATATTTAATGTTTATAATTAGTTCGATCTTGAGATTAATTGTATTCATATAAATATTCAAAAATAAAGTTTTTTTAAAATAAATTTCGAAACCCGAAATTTATAATTCTCGGATCGTTTTTAAATTTGAATTAAGTTTTTAGTAAACAATCAATCAAAACATTCCCGATTTTTTGCCAATAGCTTGATTAAATACGTTTAAACGCAAAAGTGAAGTAATCTAAGTTAGCTATCGCATACATAAATATTCAGTGTATATTTTAATCAACGAGTAGATGTAAATTTCAATGTAGATTAGTGAAAATTAACGAAAATTTGTGCCATTTTTATAATATACAATAATATATGATAACTAAACATTAGTTAAACTGTGTATTTACGTGAATCTTTATGTCGATAAAAAGTCTGAGTGATTATTAGGTTAAATATAAAAAATCTATTAACCTCACTTCATTCTTGTGTCTTCCGTTCTCTCCATATTTCAGCTTCATATATTATCTCATTCAATTTGTTCCAAAATTCTTTATCCTCTTTCGATTTTGCATCTGCATTAGGGTCATACACTGTATTAATTGGTATACTTTTTCTAAAACTTAGTTACACTTTCGTATTCTTTCTGTAAACCCAGGACAGTTTCTAATATATTTTTTATGTTAATTTCTTATTATACATCCATTTTCTTCTTTTGCTTTTCTTATCACATTAAGGTATTCCAATAAATATTAATAATTCTCCATTTTTTAGTTCAATTTCCTTTTTTTCCTTTTTGTTTCTATAATTCCCAATAAATCCAAAATTTCTTTTTATAGTTTTTGTTTTTCTTCATATTTATTTTTTTTTTCATATCTTCATTGTTTTATTTCTTTCTTTGTACGTTTCCATGTAAGTATTCTGTTCCATTATCATTGTCATATCCGTTTTTATAACCATTTTCATACTTCTCAGCTTGATTCAATTGACATCAGTTTTTGTTTTTCGCATAATTTTTCTTAATTTAGGTTGTTTCTTGTATATTTCTTTTCTTCTTTTTCCTGTTTTCTACTTCATGCGAACCTCTATTATTTCTTGCGTTCATCACGTTATTAATAATCAATTTATTGTATTTAATACATGCTTTATGACCATTATCTTTAGCGATCTTCAATTGTTACCACTAATATCAAACGTTAATAAAATGTTTAAAAATTCATTTAAAAATAGTGTTAGTGTTGACACTCGGAAGCCCCACTGGACAAACAATGGACAAACATTGTTTGACAAACATTTGTTGAAAATATCGACAAACTTTGTTTGACAAACAATATTCGCCGGTGTCTTTGGTGTGGACATTTCATGTATGGAAGCCGCCATTTTTGTTTGTCTAGAACAGGGATGGGGAAACTACGGCCCACGGGCCATCTCTGGCTCGTAAAGCGTTGAAATCCGGCCCGCGACCAGTAAACAAAAATTAAGTACCATTTTCTTTTTATCAGAAATTACATTCTCATGAATTGGCAGTAAAGGCAGTACACGTCGGGCATAAAACCCGTAAGTCCGACTGTCGTCGAACGCACTACCCATTTGAGGCAACTATTTTTGAACACCAGCAAATTGGAATTTCTAAGTCCTTATCTAGGACCCAATACCCAAATATAGTTGCCCACGCCCAGAAAATAATGGCTATGTTTGGTAGAAGCTATTTGTGCGAACAAACGTTTTCAATAATGAAAAAATTGTCTTCGTAATAGGCTTTCGGATGACCTCCTTTTTTCATTGTTAAAAATTTCAACATCACAAATGGAGCCAACTTATGATAAAGTCATGCAGAAACAAACAGAAACAGTTACACATGTCACATGTTACCATAAAGACCACCGATCCTCAACATTTTACTTCGCAGCTAATTAAAGTTCAATCAATTAAATGTTACTTTTTTAATATTGCACAATAAATTAGTATTTCAGAAAAATTATGGCAATATTTTTATTTTAGTAAATAATGTAATGTCTCAACTCGGTCCGCCATATATTTCGTTAGCAAAAATTGGCACACGAAGAAAAAAGTTTCCCCATCCCTGGTCTAGAATGTTCCCGTCCTAGATCGAACATTGTTTGTCAGTGCTTCCCCTACCACCTGTTTCAATGTATTTTGAAGGAAGAGGTTTTCCGGAGTAATTTTTGGATATAAACATTATTATTTGTATTTTTTTATTGAAAATATTCAGTGGAAAAGTGGGTTTTTACGCAAAATGAGTAGAAAGTTTTGGAGCCAGGAGAATTTGATAAGGTTAATTAACATTTACGAAGGTAAACTTTTATTGTGGGACGCATTAGAAATGCATTAGATGACATTGCAAAATATTTAGGTGTAAATAATGTCGCCGAGATTAAAAGAAAGATTGAAACTCTTCTAGTGCAATATAGACGAGAGAAAAGTTACTAGCAACAAATTGTAAGTCCGGGATGGGGGCCACAGAAAAAAAGAAGCATTGGTAGGGATTAACTTATTTTAATTTTTTGGCTGACAAATCAACACCCCGAGAAATGTTTTTCAGCGTTGTATCAGTCCAATTGGAAAATAGCGACAGTCAAGTGGGATCGCCATCCATTAACACCGGTGTGGGATCGTCAGAAAAAAGCTCCACGAGTAACATACCGTCCACGAATTCTAATAAAAAGACGAGGAAGACGCAAGCTTCAGAAGAAGCTTACATGATAATGAAGGAAGAAAGAAGAAAATGAGGGAATGAGCAAAGAGAGAGATGAACAATGTGTTTATGGCGAAAACGTAGCCATCAGATTAAGGAAAATAAAAAATCCAAAGAGACTTTGTGTTTTAAAAAACGATAATTTATTATTTTAATATTAAATGGAGGAATATGAGGAAACAAGGACATTTGTAACACCAGAAACGAGAAACGTAGGAGAGCTTGGCAATGAAATTGAAAATGAGGAAAAGGACGACATATATTGACGAGTTCAGAGATTCACCGTTGACACAGTTTAGTTCACTATGTGGTTTCTAATTGACTAACCTTTATGGTTCATATCAAATTTTGAATTGGGTGTGTGAATTACTATTTATCATTTCGGAAATCATCACCACTATATTCATAACGCCGTAAAAACAATTGTCTCTGCCACCATCGACGAGAACGAGGTTCTTCCATTAAAATACTGCTGCTATGTAGGCCAGACGACGGCGGCGGTTCAAATCACCCATTCCTCGACAAAACCTAACTGACTAATGTTTCATGCCGAATCGCAATTGTTTGGTAAAAATGTTTGTCAAACAATTGTTTGTTGAAATAAGAAATGTTTGTTAAAACTGCACTTTAATCAACGTGTTTGACAAACTTGTTTCTTCATTGTTTGTTCAATGGAGACGCACCTTAAGAATAATAAAATATGGTGGTCGTATTAAATTAGATTGAATTAAATTAAATACAACAAAAAACTGTAGTTCTCTTGGAAGGTAGTCTGAAAAGTTCCCGACCTAACAATGTGTTTATGGCGAAAACGTAGCCATCAGATTAAGGAAAATAAAAAATCCAAAGAGACTTTGTGTTTTAAAAAACGATAATTTATTATTTTAATATTAAATGGAGGAATATGAGGAAACAAGGACATTTGTAACACCAGAAACGAGAAACGTAGGAGAGCTTGGCAATGAAATTGAAAATGAGGAAAAGGACGACATATATTGACGAGTTCAGAGATTCACCGTTGACACAGTTTAGTTCACTATGTGGTTTCTAATTGACTAACCTTTATGGTTCATATCAAATTTTGAATTGGGTGTGTGAATTACTATTTATCATTTCGGAAATCATCACCACTATATTCATAACGCCGTAAAAACAATTGTCTCTGCCACCATCGACGAGAACGAGGTTCTTCCATTAAAATACTGCTGCTATGTAGGCCAGACGACGGCGGCGGTTCAAATCACCCATTCCTCGACAAAACCTAACTGACTAATGTTTCATGCCGAATCGCAATTGTTTGGTAAAAATGTTTGTCAAACAATTGTTTGTTGAAATAAGAAATGTTTGTTAAAACTGCACTTTAATCAACGTGTTTGACAAACTTGTTTCTTCATTGTTTGTTCAATGGAGACGCACCTTAAGAATAATAAAATATGGTGGTCGTATTAAATTAGATTGAATTAAATTAAATACAACAAAAAACTGTAGTTCTCTTGGAAGGTTGTCTGAAAAGTTCCCGACCTAACAAAGAAACAAGATATTTATTTTTCCATAACCCTTTTTATTTTTCAATATAGTCTATAAACATAATAATTGCTGTCTCTCGCCACAAAATATGCGTTTACGTTTACGATCACGACTTGAAAAACTCTCTGCTGCAAGTGACACTATAAAGGTAGGAAACAGGAAAAAGTCGCTGGGGGCATGATCTGAATTATACAGTAGAGGCTCAACTAATCCTAATTGCGATTCGTGAATTTTAACAATGGCGATCATCGAAGTGTCAAAAGGTTCGTTGTTCTGATAAATAAACAACCTGAAGGCTTTAGTCAAAATCATATTGCTTGAATTGTTTTGATCGAAATATTGGAATAATAAGGGAGTTTTGGAAACTCATTGTTCTAGTAACACTTCGATGTTATTTGTTTCCAGCTTTAAAGTTTTTTGCAACGAACCTAACTTTGTAAAAATAAGGGATATTGAACGGAATTACACTTTTCCCATCAACAAATACATCGTACATAAAATGATCGGAACAAATTAATTTGCGATACCACCTAGTGACTATGACTAAGAAAATTCTTGAAATCTGCCCCTTAAATGTTTAAAAACTCTTGTACCATAGCGCCGGATATGTGGGTAACATATATCGTTTTAAGTGGAGTTTATATATTATAGATTTGACCAATTATGCCATTTAAAGATTTTGCCGCCGGAGACGTCATTGTTGGAGAATGTAAGATGCTTTATTTTAGAGCTTTGTCTACAAAAAGTGTCGAATTTATATTTTTTTTGTCATTTTTCAGCACAGCTATGGTTCCTAATTTTTTAGAGATCACCTAAATTCCCTCCAGCTTAACCGTTGTCCGGTCGAGGTGAGTCCAGTAGACTCACCGAGCAAAGTTTTTTTTAAATATCTTCTGTAGTATTTGTGTCATCCAAAATTCCTTCCGTGACTTTGTTCATAATCATGGTCGGTACATATGCCTGATGATAAAATAAAAACAAAACTTTTTGTATGCATAAAAAAATTATTAGTTGTTTTTCAGACACAACCGAGTAGTATGAGCCCGGCATAGTTTCTTGGAATGTTACACGCGATGAGAGCATCAGTGCGCAGGTCCCTGTCCCATAATGCATCCGTCATGCTATTTTTAGCATCACTTGTCACATCGTGTTACTTTGTTAGTGTTACTTTGCATATGCTTTCAAACTGCCGTTCTTGCGAGATTATTTGAATTACTCTCTTTTCAATTATTATACCCTGGTAAGTCATATATTCTACACAGTTCTGGTAAATAAAATTATTGTATTGAATATTTACAAATCTTTGGATAATGGCTGTCTAACAAAGAACTTGAAAATTTGTCTGATGTCGATGACGAACCCTATGACATCAATATTCTGACTGGGAATCTGAATCAGAAGACGATAATGTATCTGTAGCAAGCGAAGAACCTGACAGTTAACATGACGACAATGAGGGAATTGAAAATGTGACTAATGAAATACCATCACTAGTTTTTACTGGTAAAGACGGAACGGAGTGGTCACATGAGCCTGATCGTACTGGGCGCACAAGGGTTTGCAATATAATTACGACTCAATTACATAAGGTGCGTCTTCCACCAGATAAACTTCTAGAAGAACCAGTTGACAGTTTTTACTTGTATATGACAAATGAAGTCGTAGAAAAAATAGTCAAATTCTGAAGCAACTCGCGTTTTATCCCCTGATGCAGAATGGAAATGTTGTGATACGATAGAGATGTATGCATTTTTTGGACTGTTGTTCACTGCCGGTCATTTGAAATTCAACAACACAAGTTATGATGTTTTATGGAATCCTATTTATGGACCGCCAATATTTCGAGCAACCATGGGTTTGAATAGATTCAAATTTTTTTTACGCTTTATAAGATTTGATAATAAAGAAACCAGATCTCAACGCCGTCAAAATGACAAGCTCGCCGCAATCTGTGACATATGGAACGAAATAAATAAAAATTTGAAAAATTATTATTTGCCTGGTGTCAATCTTACTATCGATGAACAATCAGTTCCTTACAGAGGACGCTGCGCGTTCAAACAATATATGCCGTCGAAACCGGATAACTATGGCATGAAGATCTGGTGAATATGTGATTCGGATACTTCTTATCCACTAAACTGTATTCCTTATTGCGGAAAATAATGCAACACTATTACACAAGGACTGGGAAAAAAGTGGTTGAGTCACTGACTGAGTTCTACCAGAAAACAGAAACGTGACATTCGACAATTATTTTACTAATTTATCGTTAGTATATAGTTTGCTTTTAAATGGACTCACCATAATAGGAACAGTAAAAAAGAACAAAAGATTCGTCCACCAAGAATTTCAACCACATAAGGATCGTGAAGTAGAATCTTCGATTTTTGGGTTTAGCAAGAAAGCAACACTGGTATCGTACGTACAAAAACCTCGAAAAAGCGTAATTTTGTTGACGACAATGCTTTTCACCAAAGAACTCAGTGATGTGAAAAATAAACCTTGAATCATTCTAGAATATAACAAAACGAAAGGCGGAGTGGACACATTAGACCAGATGGTTCACGAATACATGTGTAAAAGACGCACAAACCGTTGGCCTTTCGCTTTTTTTATGAATATGTTAGATGTGGTTGGGATAGCATGTTATGTGATATGGACAAACCTACATTTTGAATGGAATTCTCAGAAGCACGAGAAAAGACGCCTATTTCTTGTGTTTCTAGCAGAAGGACTAATAATACCCCAAATACGCAGAAGAAAAACTTTTGAACAAAGGAAATTAAAGCAACAATGAAGCGATTTTTGCCAGAAACGCAAGACCAACTAAATACATCAAGGAGTGTAGAGTCTTTATCGCCTCGTAAAAAAAGGTGTTATATGTGTCCGTCCAAAAAAGGTAGAGTGCAGAAACAAATTTGCACTTGTTGCAAGAAAAGCATTTGTAGCGAACATTCTCGTATCAAACGAACTGGTTTTTGTTGTTCAGAAATATTATAATTTTCTCTTGTGCATGCGTATAGTTCTTTGTACCTAGTATTATTAAGTAAGTGTTATCTTATCAAATTTTTCATTGCATTACCATTGACTTTTATTAATACAGCATATGCATAATCAATAGGCAGACAATATCTGAAGTGAACTCTTATCAAATACTGCATTTTAGCGCGTTGATTCCAACGGACTCAAACTATCCGTTTACGTTACGATAGCGCAAACTATCTGGATAAGGGTTAATAAAACCAATCCTCAACAATATCTATACTTCGTGTTCTCCAGCAAATAGGAATATTGTTAATGCTAACAAACATAAATAAAGAATTAAAGTTCTACTTTTGTTTTTATGACTTCTATTTTATAATTAGATTTAACATCCTAATCTTGCTTTAGTTTGATATAATTCTACAATAACAAACATTGTATTGAACCCACTGTTTAGTAAAGTCACTGTTTCAGATCCAATTAATTCGATAAAGAATTTAATTCACGGTTAGATTGAAAAACAAAAGGCTTACCGAACTGGCATTTTTAGGTGAAATTTGTCCCGTAGTGCAGTCATTCACTTGAACAGGGTTACTATTCGATTTTCTAGAAATAGTTCCAAGTTCAGCTTTGAAACCACCAGCTGGGTCGTCTGTTTCTAAAGCCCTCGTCAAATAAGAAATGTAAGAAGTTGCTAGCCTCAACGTCTTTATCTATAAAAAAGTTATTGGTTAATACTTTATATTTAATTAAAGACAATATGGAGCATTTCTTGAAAATATGGAATAATTCAAAATCTATCATGTAAGAGGTATAATTCTCATTATAAAAATTAAGCTTACTTTTGATAATTTGGTATCGGCCGGAACATTAGGAATACAATCCCTTAAGTCTGCATAAGCCATGTTTATCGATTGAGTTCTTCGTCTTTCTTTTTTATTTGCAGTCGTTCTTCTTTTAACCACTCGTACAAACGGGCCTGTTGAATGTAACTCCGTATCTGTACCTAAATTTGGATATGCTAAAAAAACGTAAATATTGGACCTCGAAAACTGAAGAGCATCAATCCAAATAAACTATTTGAGGCACTATCGAAGAATACTGCATTTTGAATTTATTCTAATAAATACCAATTTATACAAATGTGTGTTTATCAAATATTTATCTAGATAAATCAGAAAAATTGTTCACTTCTTTCAAATTATCTTGCTTACATTTCAAAAGAAAAGTAAAACCCTAAATACCTAAATGCGGATCTAATAACTTTTTAAAAATGATGCGTTGACCTTGATTTCAACGAGAAAACATTGTACCATAATATTTGTAAAAGTCACCCTTTTACCCTACTCAGTTATCCCCTTGAAAATTACATTGCAACTGGGGAATAGTATCTGTTTTATAAGATCGTCACAATCATCTATGTAAAATTTATCAATGTGTTTTGATTATTTATGGATTATAAAAAAAGAAACACGAAATAAATGATCTTTGGAATTACCCAAATACACGGCAATAGATAGTATACCATCTAATTTCTATAATGTTTAAGTATTTAATAGATATGTGTACGGTTTAGTTGTTGAAATTATTATTTAAAACTCGCAGAGTAGCAGAGTAACTGCAATCTGCTTTATAGACAATGATTGTTTAATTTGAATGGAGGGATGACTTGTGGAGAAGTACTCCAGTGAGTAACCTTTTTTAAATCTTAATTCAAGTCTCATTCTAGAGTTTAGGTTTTTCTTTGTTTCTATATGATTCAATTAATATCTAAACTTATCTGTATTCGGATGACAGCAAGCGTTTCAACATATGCACTTCGCTATTGTCGCGCATATTTAACGATTGACTGGCACACTAGGATGAGCTGACAATCTTTCACTATATTTGGCACTAAAACGATTTATGACTTTGACGGATTCCAGGGAGAACGTCATGGTGAATTGCTTCGTTAGGGACATAATATGGTGCGTCGTCTATTGCACGTAGCACTTTATTTTGGAATCTCTGATAGATGGCGGTATTGGATTTACTAGCGGTACCCCATAGTTGTAGGCCGTACGTTAATATCGGTTTTAGATGGTTTTATATAATAACATTTTGTTATCTACAGTCAGTTTCTATTTTCGGCCAATAAGCTGTACATTTGATGTATCTTGATGCCTAATTGCTAACGCTTTGTAAATATGTGTTTCCTCCAGGTTAGATGTCTATGCAGGTGCATGCATAGGTATTTTGCGTCCTCTGCTTGTGTAAGTATACTATTGTTTATTATTATTACTTCATTGGCTTTGATACACCATGTTTTTAGCCAGCACTGTAGTTTGTTTATCAGGTAAAGAATTGGTCATAAGACACTCCTTTATAGGTGTTTTCATTGCCATTTTTCACAATGAACTATCTATTAGTTACGTATATATGATCTGAGGAGCTGATAGAGGGGATGGGGAAGTAGTTTCTTAAGCTATGCCACACTTTATCAAAAGCTTGGGATATGTCAAGGAAGAGTGAAAAGCTGTATCTTTTGTCATTCATATCCCTATTAATTTTATTAATTATCTTATTGACTAATTCTTCTGTCCCATGCTTGTTGCGAAATCCAAACTGATGGTCTGATATTATTTATTATCTTTTTGAGTCTCTTAACTTACAGCTTCTCGAATATTTTGAGAAAGATATAAGTAGACTCTGGGAGGAGACTTCCTCTGGCGTTTTTTCTGGTTTGAGGATCATTAATATTTGGGCAGGTTTTCAAGTGCATTAAACATGTATACTAAAAGTTTGTATTTTTTTCTGATAGCACTTGTGAAATTTTGCCAGGGATTAAATCATAATCAGGCGCTTTTTTATTTTAATTCTATTTATTATTTGCTTAACTTCAGTCATTGTCACTTTCTGGTGAGGAAAATCGAATAAAAATTTTTAAGTTTAAATAAGGGTTTTAACTATTTTATCTTCTGCAAAAATCTCTGAGAGATAGGGTTTGAATACGTTGCTTAGGTGTTTAGAAAATGCTTTCGATCTTTTTTTTTCAGTTCTTGCCCACGCGTTATTTACGTTTTTAATTGGAGGATTATTTTGCTGGGTTCTATTAAGCTTTCCAGTTGCCTTCCAAAGTAATTTGTCGTTTCAGTTGGCTTAAGATTTTCAAGAAACTCTTAGATATATCGGTTTTGTTCATCTAGTATCAGGTTTTAAGTTCTTTAATTGCCTTGTTTTTTGTGTTCTGTTCTGCTGTAATGTTTCACGCAGTTGTCTTTTTCTTTCAGTGAAGGTGAAATTTCTGCAGAAAAGGATACATAGGTGTAGTGGTTCATATTGCTGGTTATATATTCTTGATTAACTGCTGATTCTATTTCAAATTCAGATTTTAAGGGTAGGTCTAGTGATTTCAGTTTGTCTAGATGTTCTCCAAATGCATTCCAATCAATTTTGTTGTTACGAAGGCAAAGTATCCTCTTCTTTGGTACGATCCTTACATATACAGTTAGCATACAGTTTTTGCTATAATTGTCTATGTATTTCACATCCCCTATAGTTTGCGGAGTGATTAGTCCCACAGGTGGCACACTTTACCCTTATCGCCTAAAGTTTCAGTGCGCATTCCTTTGTTCCGTGCGAGCTTGCACGTTTAACTAATATTTTTCAACAGTAAGAAATTATAGATTAATATTGATCACCTCACATTTTTATAGCTTATAGAATTATTTTCTACTTTTTAATTCGATTAACTACAAAAGCGCATTTTTTATCTTTTTTCATACTAGCTGGTGGACCTTTAAGTTTTGCAGTTTTGAAATTGCCATGAAGAAAAAAAACACGAGAGCACATTATATTCAAAGAAATATTCAGTTGATATAAATAATATGAAATGGAAAAATATTTCTTAAAAATAATATCTATTGTTCAAGTAACTGCCGTCTCGCCGCTGGTATTTTTGAAATCTGTCCCCGTTGTAAAAGTTTAAAAGTTTATGGTCCATCCGTTATAATTCATGACTAGCTCGATCAACTAACAACAAAGGAGGGATCTAAGTGTTCCTAACTATAATTTATTTCTTATAAATAATATATGAGTAGAATGTAAATGAGCAAAGTCTTGGATTTTTCTGATTAGTAATTGGTTACCTAGTCAGCCCAGCGATGATAATGATGGAAATTTATCCTTGATAAGTTTGCAAAATGTCAAATTATTTAAAATTTTTAAGTTTTTGAAAATCGAGTTCAAAAATTCCGTTTAATAGATACATAATAAATCAATAAAAACGTATTAATGATGAATGTGCATAGCACAGCATACAAATTCAATGATAATCATCCAAGTAGAAACATTCGTTTCAAAACTGAATAATACATTTACAATTATAATTACAGATAATTAATGCCCATCGAAGTCTCTTTTGTTCATATAAATAATGTTAGTACAAGAATTAAACCTAGATTACTCCAACCGCCTGATTGAATTCTGCGAGATTTTTACAGCACTAACATGAGAAAGCGCCAGTCTGCTATAGAATACATGTAAAAGGAATTAGCTATCCAGATGCAGTACATGTTACTCAGTCAAACTGTTAGTCCAGTCAAAATAGACCTTTGACTGGACTAACTCGCATAGAGCTGAAAATCGACAGAGACATTATACATCATTATAAATGAAATGTCAAAATTCCCCTTCGATCCTACTTCAGCAAAAAATTTTATTCTAGGTCAAAAGTACAAAATTGAGATTTTTTCCATTTTTCTCGAAAACAGTAAGTATTATCGTGAAAGTAGGTCAGACAAAAGTTGCAGATCATACAATTTTCTATAAAAATGGTCCATTCACTTTTTCTCTTACGACTCACCATTCGTGAGATATCGCGGTTTTAATCTTTAGAAAATTCATATTTTACATAATATGCACACATTTCCGCACCACCTATGAGGTAATGTTCTTGGCACATTTTTTTAAATGTTGTTTCCCCAGTAGGTATACTCCACGATCTATTGTAATAAAGAAAGTTTGATCATATCGTTTCCTTTTAATTGAAAGAATATTAATATTGCTAATGATTGAGGTGAAATAGGTTGTTTTTTCTACATGTCATTATATAAGATGATTGTCTAATTCTACTTCAACAATTATTTCTTCGTCTTCATTCTCTTCTTCTTGCAGAATTTCTGTTTGCTGTTCTAAGAAAAGGGATGCATCAATAGTCTCTTCATTAATATCATAAATATCTTCATCTATTGTATTTGTTTCAGTATTAGAGCAAGTCTGACCTTGACCATTAATGCGTACTGGCGAATAAAATAATCCCACTTTTTGACAGCCACAATTTTTACTACAATCCGTCTTGCATTTACAAAAAATAGTATTGAGTAGTTTTTCTGGAGCAGGAGGGAGTAAAGTTTGAATTGGCTACAAATAATTATCTGTTAATTTCCAAGCCCATTCTTCCGGGTCCAGCTCATTGCCTAGCCACACTTGAACTTGATAATACACACGATACAAGTGTTGAAAGGCAGAAGCAGATGTTGGAGGCAGACAAGACAACTGTACTGTTTTATTGTTCCATTCAGATTTTATAAACTTCAAATATCTATATTTGTCTATGGAATCAATTTTTTTGGAACAACATATATTGCAAGAAGACAATGAATTCCATTTGTAACGATGTCGTATGGAGAATAGTCAATCTTTGTAAATACTTCTGCGCAATGAATTGAATCATTATGTTTCTCAAACAATTTAAATACTGATGTTTTACCTCTTTTAAATATTGCTGATGTAGTATTGCATGTAAAAATAAAATATGAGCTTGACATTTTTGATATGCAGTCAGACTTTGTGATGAATATATTGTTGATTGTACTTGAGCTTTCCCAGGTTTTAAAAAGTAAATAATTTTATCATTAGCAGTCCGTGCAGTCAGTTATATCAACAAATCAACATCTTCCCCAACAACGACAGTTGTATCTGAACTTTTCCATTGTTCTATTGCTGTTTCAATTATATTTTAAAATCTTCATTTAATGTATATAAGTTTTATTGTGTAAGTAACACAAACCAATAGTTTCTCTTTTTCATTTATATTTAACGTCCGGTGACGCATTTTAGTGCATATTATGTAAAATATGAATTTTCTAATGATTAAAACCGCGATATCTCACGAATAGTGAGTCGTAAGAGAAAAAGTGACTGACCCATTGTATGATCTGCTTCTGTCTGACATACTTTCACGATAATACTCACTGTTTTCGAGAAAAATGGAAAAAACCTTAATTTTGTACTTTTGACCTTGAATAAATTTTTTTGCAGAAGTAGGATCGAAGGGGACTTTTGACATTTCATTTATAATAATGTATTTAACGTCTCTGTCAATTTTCAACTCTATGCGAATTTTTGCTAAGTTATGATTTATTTTTGTCTATTTTGACTGAATTATGTGAAGTTTGTTGTGAAGGTAAACAGCACATATTAGTTTTTAAGACTAGTAATACGCACGCTAAAGAATTATTGAATATTATCCACAGTCACGTGTGTGGTCCAATGGAAAATATGTCTCTTTGGGTGCAAAGTATTTTGTTACTTTTGAAGATGGTTTTGGCATTTCTATATTTTATTAAAACAAAATAGGTTTTTGTTTTAAAATATTTACGAATATGGTTGAAATCCAGACAAACCGTAAAATAAAAATGCTTAGATCGAATAATGGAGGTGAATATTGCTCAAAAGAATTTAAAAATTTTGTAGAGCAAAAAGTATTCATCAGACGAGTAATCCTTATACTCCAGTCATCTCAGAATATTTGGAAGCTCTGTAATGGTTCATGTTCCAACATAGAAGAGACTTAAATGGGACAAAAAGTGAATAAAATGTATTTTAGTTGGTTATGGTGGCACTATTAAGGGCTACAGGGTTTATGATGCTAAGAAAAATGTTATTAGCAGAGATATTGTTGTGATATGGAATGTGAATAGTCACATAAAAATTATAGTAAACAACAAAGTAGATACAGATTATATCAGTGACCTAGGAACATCACTTCCTGTGGGAGCACATGACAAAAAAACTGATGAATCTAGGCAGTCAACTAGCTTAGGTGAGATATATGTTTAAAAACAAAAAATGCGGGTTCCACTGTTTCAATACTTTTAATAATCACTTATCTGGTCAACTGATTGAAAGATGAGGACCTTTGCATTTGTAACATAACAATTATCTCTAGATTTCTGTGAAAAAACCATAGATGTGCTCAAAAATGTTCGCAAAGCGTTTTAAAATAAATTAACATATGACAGTAACACTGACGCCCGTTCTAGTAATCTCTACTTAGTTAATATATATCCTAGTTTAATAAATTCTATCCTTCGTGTTTTTGTTTAGAAAAATCAATATTAAAAGCAATAATTTCCTTAAACCCATTGAGAAATTTTATTTTAAATTGGCTGGCTGTGTAGGGTAGAGGAGAAACATTACGTATACATTATGATAAAATGTGTCCCCCTCATTTGGAAATTTATTACCTCAGTTATTTAAAGTAGATACTTTTCGTCGTGTATATTAATTTTTTTACTTACTGCTTCGATAAGGTGAATATCTATTTGAAGAACAGCCTACTTGTGTATAAATTTGGTATGTGCCTCCTATTGTATTCTGTAATATATTCGGGGATGGTGAATCTGATCGGGATGGACTATTGGACCAAAAATTTGTATCATCTCCACCTGCCGTACTACCACTATCTGTAAAACAATAGTTTCGAAGTAAATAATCAACTTAAATTTGTAAATTGTTTAGAAACGTCAAGATGAGTTACAATAATTTTGAAATGATAAGTAATTGTTATCTTTTCTAAACACATTTCGCGGTATCACCAAATGTTTTAAACAAGAAGCAATTAGCAATAAACAAAGTTGGAAGTTGTTCACACTTTTCAAATTAGGTAGTAACATCTTGGAGGAAAAAATTGATCGTATTTTGACCACCAACCTAATATTAATCGTAGAAGTGAATAAAAGGCTAATAACAACAATACTGGTCTAAGACTGTCGAGCAATCAAAAATATTGAATAGCATTGATGAAAAAAAAAGGACTAGATAATGCCTTTACATACAATGGAAATTTCACAACTAAGATCTAGCCAAAAGAATCGTGTCACTATCGATAAAATGAAGCTGTTGATAAAAAACATCGAAATACTTCGAAGAATACCGAATATCGTCTACTGTTGAAAAGTTATAAGGAATATATGGTATAAGGGAAGCGAAATTATGAACTGGAAATTCATCTCCAATGGCAGCTGTTTTTCGTGGAAAAACAATGATGAACAATGGTGGATCCTGTACAGAAAGCCGTAATGTAACCTTATTATATTCCAATACAATAATGAATGCCTCAACGTTAAATGTTCTGTTACCGAATTCTTCACTAATAAGAGCTAGGGCCGGTTACCAGATTTGTTATTTCTTAGTTGATCGAAGTTCAAATTTTATGTAGAATGTATTTCAGCAAGCTAATATACATGACTCGTGATTTGTTAAATGGACATCAGTCATACATCCAGCCATTTTGAATTTTTTATTTTGTTGAACCCTATATTAGTCGAACTATCGTTTCTTGTTAAAACGGCATATGTCCTTGCATTTACAAGCTTGTCATGGGCGCGCGTCAGTGACTCATGCCGTTTTAACAAAATTGTTCTGGCAACGTCTCGTGGAACTGTTATGATTCTTAGGCTAGGATTTAATTTGACTGAAATTTGTCATTAACGTGATTACTATCATTATTTTGTGATAAATTATCGCAAGAAATATATGAAAATGATGGAAAGTGAGAGTGATGTAGACAGTGATACTGAAAAAAATAATTCACGCAAGAGAAAATGCGATCCAAGCAAATACGTTAGAAATAAGATTAAGGATTCTAGAACTAAAGGCAAATTATACGTAAACCATGGTAAGTGTAATATAAAAAAATATTTTTCAATACTGTTTTTCCTTTATTTACATAATAGGTGTAAAAAGAAATATTTGGAGACTCTTGGTGAAGATAATTGCATCGATATATTCACAAAGTTCTATGATATAGACAGTAAGAACAGGCAGGACATGTTTATCCAAGGACTCATAGATGTTCATTCTGTCAAGCAGCGATGCCCAAGAAAGGACTCTCCTAGATTAAACACTGCGAGTTTTAAGTACCACTTTCTACAAGGCTGTAAACGAATTGAAGTATGCCCAAAAGCATTCACGTCTCTTATGGATATTACTACAAAGCGGCTAAGAAGAATAAGGAAACTAAAGCAAGAAAGGAAAATGCCAGAAGACAAAAGAGGTAGATTTGTTAGTTACAGCCTTCCAGCTGATGTTAAATTGAAGGTCCGCGAACACATTGGCTCATTTCGACTAAAAGAATCACACTACTATGGACAAAAAATTTTTTTATTTGATCTCTGACCTTGATTTAAAAACAATGCATAAGTTGTATCTTGAAAAATATCCCGACAAGAAAGTTAGCTATTCCTTTTATCGAACTTTTTTTGCAGAGAATTTTAATTATAGATTCGGATGGCCCCAAGTTGATACATGTTGTACATGTGAACAACTCAACTTAAAAATAAAGTCACCCCATTTAAATGAATTTGCTAAACTCACTGCAGTGGCTGAATTACTAGTTCACAAGCGCAAAAGTAGAAAATATTATTCAGCCTTAAAACATGAAGCGTCGGATGATGGTAAGAATGAAGATAACGTCTTATCTTTAGCTTTTGATTTCATGCAAAATATTTCTCTGCCTAAAGTTCCTGTTCAAGAACTTTTTTATCTTCTCCAATTAACTGTAAACGTCTTTGCCATCTCTAATATTAAGGCTAACACCAGTTTTCTGTATGTATACCACGAAGGTGAAGGGAGGAAAGGGCCTGACGAAGTATGCTCGTTTTTGCATGACTACTTGAAGCAGATCCCAGAGGAAATAACTGAACTGCGTCTCTTCTCTGACAACTGCTCAGTTCAGAATAAAATCATGCTATTATGTGATATATGCTTTTCCTCACAGACTCTGACATATTTAAAAAAAAGCAACATTATTTTCCAGTGACGATACACAGTTTTTTACCCTGTGACAGGGATTTTGGAATTATTTGATGTAAGGGTACTTTATGTACCCATTCCCTGCGATCAACGGCCTCCTTTATCATGCCTTTTTTATGAGCCTCCAAAGAGATTTACCTGTCCTGCCTAGTAGGTGTCCATACCCAACCGGAAAAGTTCCCATAAAAGCTTCAAGAATGATAGGTTTTGTCAAACTTGAGCAATATGTGCCCAATGGACACCAGCCATTCTATGAAGATCTTCTAAATTGACCAGTGAATAATAATAACATCCAAGAAGATGAATAGAGGCCAGGGATATTTTACTTGGTAGTGTTTTTTTGCTACATGACTTAAATTTGTTTGAGAAATATGTAATGTGGTAATATTATTTCATAAATTAAAAAAAAACTAGAAAAGAACTTTTATTTCCGAAAACTTTTCAATTTGTTGAAAGGGCATCAGTCGGGAACTTTCAAAATTTTGAAAAAAATGCAAAATATAAATTTAAAAGATCAGTTGTCTGAAATATTGTTGATTTGATGATATGCAACATCTTGAAATTATTAGAATTGTATTTTTTTATTTTAATACTTTAAACACTTTTTTCAATTTTCTCAAAACTTACTTTTCCTGACTAATGCATATTTATCAAATCGCGATTCACATAACGATAACTTTAGCAAAAAAGTGTTGATACGACAAGTACATTAATTGATTTATTTAAATAAACACATTTTGTTCTTGTATTAATCGTGAAATTTAACAGAATCTTCCGAAATGATTTGAATTACCGGATTTAGAATAAAGAGCTTAGACCAAATTACTTACATAGCTTCTATCTGCATCCTTTACATAACATGTTTTACTCTTAACGAACATAATTTCGTCTATACTTATAATCTACCTTTCAAGTAGGGTTTAATCAGCCATCAGTCATATTTCAAATTGATTGATGTAAGTGTAGGTAGTTTAAAGTTTTAAAAATGTTAAAATAAACAAAAGATTGAAGATACGACTTTATAAATTGATACAGCATCCTGTAATTTTTAGAGAGTAGAGAATATAAAGGAGTTTGTCTATGTTTACGCTGCAAACAGCGGCGTATCAATTATAACGTATAACAATAATTTCTTTCAATTTATAGAAAGGATATTTTAAAAACAAATAATATGTGAAAAATATCATTGGCCAAAACAACTACATACAGCGTTACTACTTCAAAAAATATGTTATTCATAATAAATTACACTCTCATCCTCCTAACTTGCAATTAAATTGATAGTACTTATTCTCAAACTTTGACCATAAAAGTTCAATTTAGATACACTATGGGATAATTGACCTGATGTTTGTCTCATTGGAATATAACACATAGATTGATAGTTCTATTATATCAACAACAAGGGTTGCTATTCATATATTCAGAATGAACTAATTAATTTATCATATTTTTATTACAATTTAGCCAAACAGGCTTTGAGAAATGGTTTTTAAACGCCTTTTTGGCATTAAAACTTCGTGCACATCTTTTTAGTTAATTCTTGAGAACTCATCGAAAGGTGAATGTGATATTCAATTCGATCATTTCATTTTCAAAGTACTTGCTTGTTTCATGATTTGCACGATGCAAAATAGTTACAGTCGTATACGGAATTAAAGGTTCCCTCGAAGAAAGTTGCAAACATTTGATCAGCACTATTCTTTAGTCTTTTTTAGGACATAACTATATGTCCACGACTCGTCGGTACCGTATATGATTTCGGATGCACTGTACTAGTATTTTCTAATCATTTCATGGCATTACTCGACACGAGCTTGTCTAAGTATAACGAACAAAATAGAAACCAAAATATATAGCTTCCTGGTAATATTCATGACATGGGCTTGTCACTTAAATAATATTATTTAGTTACGCCTCTGGTCTTACGGTAACTACACTGTATTTATTTTGATAAACCGTTTTGACGAAAATAACTTGATTACTAGTACTGGTTTACACGGGAAAGTTCATAAAATTTGGTAAACAAACATTCCAGAAAATTTCAAACAAGCGGTTTACTTTTTATCTTACATGCTGCTTTTTTCGATAAAAAAAGTGGATATAAAATATAAGATCTACATTTTTGAGACAAATAATCACTTCATTGTGGGAAATATACACTAACAAAAATTTCATTTTTGCTTTTTAACGACTCACCGACTGCTGTCATAAGCAAGTTATTGCAAGATTTTTTTCGTCTCTTATATGGGATCCGACAAATGGGACATATTATAAAAAAATGAAGAAGCATGATGCTTGGGTGGCAAACCTTTATATTATCTTTGACTACTGTACGAATCGTCAGTGTAATAGGCAGGCGATCTTGTACAGGAATTGCCTTTCGAAATACTGTATCTTTTTTGGTTATTCTAGGGCTTACTAAACATATTAGATTGTCGAAATCTTGTTTAGTCAACTTTTTAAAATTTTTTGCCCACATTTTTCGGTCTTTTCTTTTTGTCTCTATTTTATTACCCGCTAATGCTATAATTAAAAAAAACAGTGGCTATGGCAATAACAGATGTATTCATTTCGACAAACACATAAACTAATACAGACTGATAACTGGTGCGAACGCTGCGAACACCGGAACAATTAGCGCAAAATGTTTGGAGTGTGCGGCGCCTTTGGTTCGTTCGAAATGTTTTGTTGCAAGTGAATACGCACCTTAAGGAATAGTTGATTTATTGAAGACGCACGAATGACCCAACTGAAATGACTAATTAACAAGTCGCACGAATATTAAATAGTCTTCAACATCTACTAAAAGGAATTAAATATAAGTAGGAATTAGTATTGAATATCAATAGTACAAAAGTATTGCTAAAATTCAAAACTGCTTAAGAAAGCACTGCAATTTTTTCACAAATACTACGATAGATCACAAACATCCATACTTCCGCCAGTTTCAGACAATTTACCCTATTCATACGAAATTAAAAATTATGTTGAACGTATCTCAGATATACGAGGTTTGTCACAAAATAATCGTAATTACCTTCATATCTACATGTCGAAGCTTCAAAGAAAACTCCGTGTGGCATGGACGTCACACGTAAGTATGCGCATTTGTAATCGAGACGTATAAGTTCGTGAACGAAGTACATGTGATTACAGTCAAACTGGATTTTCTGGAACCGTGAGTGATATTTAAATTGAACACACTGAAAGACGATAACTATAATAATTATAACGGGAGTCAGACAAGTGCAATTGTGTGTGTTGGTGTAGTGATAGTAGTAAAAGTGTATTCATTATGTTTAAAGTGTCTTTTTCCGTTCTCCTTTTTTTCATTTTAAAAATGATGAGAAATTTTATTTACGAACTCACATTAAGTTAAGCTTTAGTCTTAAAAAATATCTGATTATTAATGGTCCTGCATTGGCTATGATCCAGAAACAATGTCCACTTCGAAGCAAAATGAAGACAATGTTATGTATTGGATACTACAAATATTCTCCAAGAGGTTACACCATCACTGAAAAATACTACGTTAAAGTATTGAAATGATTACGTGACGATGTGGACAGGCCTTGTACAACAGATTTAAAAAAGTACCTGTATAGGCCCAACGACTCTCTCTGGAACAAATATTCCGCATATTAAAATTAACATTTTAACTAAGAGAATGGGTGCCATTTTTATAGCCAAATTTAAATATATTAAGAAAGCCTTCACTTGCAGAAGTACTGAGTTTGACTGTAATCAAGAGGAACAAATTATTTTATTTGTTTTGTCCATGGAAATATTGCTGATTCTATTAACAACATCCAGAAACAATAAAACATTTCATGATAACTATTTGTCTCGAAATACAATAAGAAGGCGAGTATTGAAAAATCAAAGCTGAAATATTCCAGGTCCTATTTTATACGTTCTCTATTATTGTAATCTGATTGAACCAAATAATGAAATGATTTAATTTATACTGATAAAGTAGGTAATGCAAATTTGATTGGATATGTTACTAATAATAATAAATACTAGTACACATACGAAACACAATGTATGGAATAAAGAAAGTGTGAATGGACAGGGAAAATTTCCAGAACATGTAATTGAGAATGGACAACCGAAGCTATTTTTCATAATTGATGAAGACAATAACATCATTGGAGAGATGAGATACTCTGGTATGAACCAAAAAAATCGATTAATAACAAATTTACTGAATGGGTCGAATGACACAAATGATACCTCACGCTCTTAAAAAGTAAAGTAAGAAAAAATCACACTCTAAATACAGCAAAACCAGATATTAATTTTAATATGTACTTGTCTATGAGAACGTTGGTGTTCGCTGACGTAGGCCAAACATAGAAGTTACTCGGATATAGTCATTTGTTTGTAGACTCATACAATTCGTAAGTACGATGGCAAAATTGTATTTATCACACTCTATATTGATGCTGTATCAAACCTCCTTTCTCACTTTGACTTTCACATATTCGTGAAGACATAAAAAAATGTTGAAAGAGGATTTGGGCTCGAATTAGAAGGTAATCGCCAAATATAACGCCTATTTAATAGTGATGAACGTGACCGATATTGGTTTTGTGAGAAAATAAGATCAAGTGGTTGTAAGATAAGGTCGAGTATTCAAGATAAAGACCAAAACCAAGTGGTGCAAGATTTACGTAAGACCAAGACTGTTACATGGAAGTGAAAAGTAAGTATATAAACAGTCGCCTTAGGAACCTCGGTTTCTCTAGTGAGGGTGTGTATTTACAAATACATATAGATTTGTTCAATGCGAGATATTCGCGCCAGTCATGTATTGCATGAAGCTACCTTGTGAAATGTTATAATTTGAACGTCATTTATAAGGTCATGGATGATAATAAAAAAAAATAATATAAAAAATAAGTGCACGACACTGCAATACCATGCCAAGACCAAGTTTGCAAGACTAAGATCAAGGGCACTCTGGTCTGGTCTTGTATGTATGTATGTATAGTTTTTAAGGTGTCATATACACTTTGGGCCAAAGGATCTAGTGGGTCTCCTTCTTTTGCTGTGATACTTGTGATGCTCAGTGTAGATGATCTATTAATTTCACTCATTCAAGAAAGTTCAGTATCCGGGATGGTTCTAGCTGACAAAAATCTTAATCTTCTATTTCATATGATTTCAGGTGTTATTTTCTGGAACGCTGTAGTCTCTAGTATTTCGAGAGAATGTGGATAAAGGATTCGTCCTCTAAATAGCAAAATTTTTTCATTGTATACTCTGCTAAATCTAGTATCTTGAGATGTCCATGGAGTCGGCAATTCCCTGACAAGTCTTCTGCTAGTGTTCGTATATTATTCTTATAAATACAAGGTGTCCAGAAAGGGTACCGGGTATTTGTAAGTTCAAGTAAACAAAAAATATTTATAAGCAATAAAAACTTTTACTGTTTTTGATACCATATGAATTGGAAAATTATTTGGAAAAGATGATGTTATCCAAATGATGACCGTTACGTTGCTGGCACTCATCTAAACGGGAACGAAGATTGGCGATAACACATCGACACAAAACTCTTGATATTGCTGCCATTTCTGACCTGATGTTTTTCTTCAATTGGGTTAGGTTTGTTGGATTATTTTGATAAACCTTACTTTTAAGGTATATCCATACAAAATAGTCAAGCGGGCTAAGGTCGGAGTTTCTGAGAGGCCAGTTGATGTTATCCCTTTGCGAAATGACTATATTAGGGAATAATTCTTTCACAACTTCCATCGAGTCATTCGAGGTATGGCAAGTGGCCTCATCTTGCTGGAACCACGTTCTTGAGTTGAAACCTGCAAACTCCTGAAACTCTGGGACCAAAAAATTTCGCAACATATTGTAAGTAACTGTTACTATTCACATTGATTGCTCGGCCTTGTTGATCTTCATGAAAATAAGGACCAATAATTCCTTTAGCAGACATAGCGGCCCAAACAACGACCTTTGGGCTGTGCAAGGGTCGTTTATGCTTTCGTCTCGGATTCTCGACTGCCCAGTACCGACAATTCTGCTTATTAACATGACCATTAAGGTGAAAATTTGCTTCATCGCTGAACAGTATGTTTTCAAACTTGTTAAAGCGCTGCATCATTCCGTTCGCTTAGCAGTCGATTAGCATAGTCCGTATCCTTCAATTCTTGAACCAATTGAATTTTATAGGCTTTTAAATGCAAATCTTCCTTTAAAATCAAATGTAAGGACGATTTTTTTATGTTTAGCACTTGACTTCGCTTTCGGATGGATAAAAATGGATTTCGACGAATCGACGTCTTAACTTCTTCAATTGTTTCTTCATCGTGGACTGAACGAGGGCGAGTTTTGGATTTTAACTGTCGCACCTGTATTCTCGAACATCCTGATCCATTTCCTAATGCTATCGTCACTTGGCGCGTGGCGTGTACGATATTCCGTACGATACAGACGTTGAGCAATCACTATTGAGTCCTCGAGTACTGTTCCATCGTGACTAAAACTCCACAAAATGACAGACGCCACGAATCCCTCCCCGCTCCCTTTCGTCGCTCCGTTTCGAATGTGGCGCGAAAACAAATATCCGATACTCTTTTCAAACACCTTGTAAGTTGACATATTCAATAGATCTTTGGCTCTGGGTTCCTAGGAGTTTTTTTGTCTGTAACTGGTTTTGTCCCATCTACCTTATGTTCTAGTGTTTTTCTTCATTATTCTGTAGTCGACTCCACAGAAGGGTTAGGACCTACAAAGAGTTTATTCATTCCTATTTTCCCTAGTATTTCATTTCTCTCCACTTCGTTGTGTACCGTAATCCATTGGTTTTGGTCTCTGTCATCACTACTATTTAGAGGCCAGAGAGAAATAGTTTCCAAAAAAGATATGGAAATGTGAGAGAAGTGTTCAAATGACTTCAAATTTGTAGACAACAAGAAATGAATTTTGACTGAAAAACTTTAGTCATATACATTAAATGTGGAGAAATTTCAGCCGATGTTTAAGAAAAGAATATGTGGTATAATAATAACAAATTATATTTTATTAAAATCTATAATTCCACCTCATTCGTTTGATTGATGTCTTTTGGAATATACTTGGTCTACGTAGTTATAGGAATTGAATTTTCCCTTCTATGGGTATATTTATTATTAATTAATATTACATTGATCAAACAATTTTGGTTTGAAGCTTCTGTTCTAAATTGTGATTATTTGTATTAATGTACTTGTAAACGACATTTTCTCTTATTTTGAAATTTTGAACAATAATTAAAATGCCAGATTGTCCTGTCTTCTTAACTTTTCATTTTTACATGAATATATCATCATGGGAAACAAAATATTTAATAAAATAAATGATGACATTAAACGATACTGTTTATTGTTTCAAATGTTTATACGGCTACATGTCCCCATTTGTTACACAAATGTCTCCTCTGGATGTATATAATATAAAACATGATTTAATGAAGAAATTTAATAGAAAAAAATGCATTCAGGGTGATTATTTTGAATGAAGAAAACGTTTTCAATGGATAACATAAGATTTAAATAACTGAAAATCGTTTGCCAAATGTGGTATATTATAATAACTCACTTTCTACATTGTCAGGATTTACAAGAAATTTATAATATAATGATTTGTTGAAAGTAATTTTTCAATCACCAGTTTTAGATAGATTTTTCAATATAAAAAGATAGGGTTAGAACAATATTTTAACTTCCATACAATCTATAACAAACTCTTTTTCATTTAATTCTAAGCCTAATTACCGTAGGTAAATCACTGTTTGATTGGGAGTTATAGTATATACATATACAAGCATATGTAACTGTTGTTTGATCTTTTATTCCCTATTCTATCCTTCTTTCCTCCTCTGTTTCTTACGAATTTTTCAGCCATGTTTTTCTTGATCTTTCTCAATAATTGTTACTTGCTATTTTGGATTCGAGCGTTTTGTTTTTGGTATTCTGTTTAAAGGCATCCAGCATACCAAACCATCTCAATTGAGGTTCATACGAGGCATATTTTTTAAGTAATTACCATTTTTGAATTAAAAAAAGAAGTGCAAAGATATCGCATTTATTTTTACATGAAAGCCTGTACCTTAATCTACTTTTCTACATAATTTCTGTGAATATTGAGGCACTTGTCATAACGTGGCACCAGTTTTTGAAAACCCTCCTCATAAAAGTCTGCCGCCTGACTTGTTAACAACCACTGTATCACAACTGTTTTGAATTCGTTATCGTCTTGAAGACGCAGACCGCCCAGGTGTTTCTTCAAGTGCAGAAACAAATGGTATTCGCTGGGCGCCAGATCAGGGCTGTAGGGAGGATGATCTAGAGTTTCCCATTGAAAAGATTTGATGAGATCTTTGGTCCGATTAGCCACATGTGGACGGGCATTCTCATGCAGCAAAACGATACCCTTACTCAACCTGCTACGTCTTTTGTTCTGGATTGCACGACGCAGATCGTTCAATGTCTCACAATAAGACGCTGCTTTGATTGTCTCAATACGAGGCCGAAACTCCACTAGCAATACTCCTTTTCTGTCCCAAAAAACTGTGCACATGATTTTCCGGGCAGAAATTGTTTGCTTAAACTTCACTTTTTTGGGTGATGATGAATGTCGCCATTTCATGGATTGTTGTTTCGATTCTGATGTGACGTAGGCAACGATGAATATCGATTGGTTTTACGCCTTTAGCACTAAGAAATCTTAAAACAGCCCGTACTTCACAATCGGCGGGACTCACGATTGTCGGAGACATCTTAAATACTCAGTAAACAACGTACACAATGAAGAATCAGACTGTAATGGCGTCAGTGCGTAAACAAGAGATGTAGGTAACCAGCGCGCATGTGCAGAACGCCGACCTTGGGGTTGCGGCGGCAAAATCGCAAAACGGTACTTACTTGAAAAATATGCCTCGTATATTCTATCTCTAGCTGTTTATATCTGTAGTTTTTCTCAGTATGCTTCATTTCCTGTCATCTTCTTTTGCTCTATTCTCTATTTTTCTGAGGGATTTGAGTTCCATTTCATTTATACGTATTTTTATTCAATATTCACTACTTTCCTCACAATTTCTATTTATATGTCCTCGGTACTTTTTTTCTTACAAAGAATGATGCTTTTATCGCATTACATAATTTAACAACTTTTCTTATTTGTCCTTTTATTTCCTGCTCTACTCTTGCACCTAGATATTTATATGTTTTTCACTTGTTCAATTTGTTTTCCTTATTTGCTTGTTACTGTTATAACTCGGTATAATATGGTGGTGGTTTGAGTCCGTCTTGCATTGTATCGAAAATATCATATTCATATCATAGTATTATATCTGAACATATTCAAACTTCAAACAATCGAAAAACTGAAATACAACAATGGCTACATCACAAAGAGGATTGGATACAAAAAAACTGCATTTAAAGTAGAGTAAGAGACTACTCTTAAATTACTTCGACCATTAAATGGCTAGTTATGACGGTATATCAAAATTGGGAGGTAAATTTCATTGAATTTTCTTAGGCACAGAGGTTACGTGGCTTGCCACAATAATTGGTATTTTTCTTGGTTCAGAATATAACAATAACAACGATATTGACGGAAGCGGAGTAAATCGTAGTAATGAGTAACTTTGAATCATTACTTTACCATAAAAATGTGTTTGTCATAGAAAACATGGCAGTAGAATTTTATAAATGATACAGATCCCTTCGCCCCGGACCCTTAGAAAGTTTCTACAAGCCGATAATGTAACTGAATAATTTCATTTTCATTTTGTTCGGCTATAGGTTCATCTACAGGAAAAGAATTGAGATAATTGATAATTAGTAGGTTAGGTATACAGATACTATCATCACCAGACATGCCAATTTAAAAGTTTCAAAACTAAACGAAAGAAGGAAAGTAATCACTACTATTTCACATGGATGATTGTAAAGTTTACTGACGGAATGGATCTAATTTAACGCAATAAGAAGCTAGTATTGATGAACAACAGTTAGGTAAACCAGAAGAACAAAAAGTACGTAGTCCTTAGCTAGGAAGTATATTGCTCGTGATATCTAATTTTTCGCAATTAATTTTCCAATGTTGGCATTGTAAAAAAGTATTATAAATAATAATTTCGAAAGTTTAACTTAATTATCCACACATGCACATCATATCTGTAACTTCTTTTCTACTGATTAACAGTTTAATGATTATCTATTGATACCAATGTTTCCAATTTTATCCCATTCTCTATTTTATTCATTTGTTGACGCAATCATGAATTTTTTTATTTAATATTAATTTATGAACTCTATCATAAAACTAACTTTAAGAAATAAATATGTATAATGTAAATATTTCTATGTTATTATAAACTGTCAGGCTATTTTGCTACAAATTTTCCAATGAAAACATACCATTCAAAAATAAACAATAGTGGATACGTGGACAGGTAGTAACTATATTTTTGATGTGAGTGCTGAAAATATATAAAAAATAACAAATTTAACTATTTAGCTTTCCATGAAGATGGCGAAATAAAAGAAGAATTGTGCTTTAAACTTCCAAGTACCTAATACAAAGAAGAATATTGCAGTTTGTATAGTCGTTAAAATATGAAACAAGAAGAAAGATGAATGAAATATATTGATATTGGATGGAAAAGATGAAACATTGACAAATAGAGAATAATGATATATTACTGATATTACTGATAACTATAAAGTAAGGACAAAGGGCAAAATGAAATAATAAACAAAACTAATATGTGACGACATAGCAAAATGTTTATTGGAAAGTATAAAATTACCAAAGAAAACTAGGGGAAATAGAATGTTGGATAGAAAGGAGTAGAAAAATATACAAATAGGTCTCTTCTGTTTTAAAATAGTTTTTTTTATAAGTTTTGAAAGGCAGATGAAAATTTGCCGTTTCGTCTACTTTCCGTCTTTATTAAAATATTAACATTAGTTAATAATATAAATATATAAAAATTTTGAAAAAAAACTAATTTTGAAACAGATACCTAAAGTCTAGAGCATTTAGAATCATAAATACCTATATATTTGCCGTTTCCAGAGTATTCATTGTAGAAGGTAAGAAAATGTTATACGGGGTTATTTGTTCTTTTTTCATTAAAAGAACAAGACTTCTGGCACAAGATCAACAATACGAGAAAACGGACAAGAATAACGGAAGAAGCTAAAAACCATAAATAGAGCATTGTAAGGTAAAGAAAGAAGATTATAAGAAGGCATGCGAAGTTATTCACCGCACAAGAGAATCGAAGGGCTCCGGAGCATGATCCAACTCCCCTTGGTATGTATCAACCTAATAAATTATTTAACCGAAATAATGAATATTTAGAATGGGAATATATTGAAGAATCTGAGAAATAAACGAAAAATTTAACGGATTCGAAGAAAAGAAATTATGCAAAAAATGTAAGAGTAAAAATACCTTGGATGTTAAACATTTTGAAATTTGTATAATCGTTTAAAGATTGATAATGACAATTTTTAAAAAGACATTCTTAGATTATCAATTTTTAGGCGAGTGTCAATTGAAAAATTAATTTTGGAGCAAAAATTATACATATTTAAAGAAAAAATAAGTGTCCCGGTATCTGTTTCACTTATTTCTAAATATAAAAAATCGGGTAAACTAAAGGTTATGTACCTGATATATAGTGATAATTATGTGTAGGATACCCATATTGGAACATATCCTGATGATGATCTGGCGGGGAATTGTTATATGACATTTCGAAAAATTTTACACAACACCGAAATTTCCGCACAATATTGTCACCAAACAAATAATTTTGAGGGTTTCCCTTTGTAGCCTGGGGCTTTTGAGCACTAAGCTTGTTGCTGTTGTGGTTGAACTAATTTTGGATTGTGGGCGGACACTTATACATGATTTGCTTGCGGTCTAGAATTTGGGAGGTTCTCACAGGAGATCCTCCTTCTAAATCAATATTTTATTATAATGCTTGAATCATAAGTCTGATAATTTCTACATTTTAAGCCAATTATATGCACTCTCAATTTTTATTCTGAGAATCGAACTACGTTAGCCTTTTACTCTTCTCTTTAATTCTGTACAAAAAGATAAGTACATCTATTGATTGAGACATTCTCATTTATCATTGTTAGAATTAGTATTTTATCTGTAATTATATTGCAGTAATAAGAAGACCAGATGAAATAAGCTGGATTGCAAAAAACAGTGAAAAAAGTAGATTCTCGCTATATGTAAACCCAATGAAGGATATCGACAATTTTTGTTCTTGTCCAATCTTGCCATCCGAACGAATAGAATTACACCACATAAACACCAGATTATATATATATATATATATATATATATATATATATATATATATATATATATATATATATATATATATATAACGAAGTCTTTGCCAGCTATATTATGAGCGGTTTCTTATTGTGAACGTGGCAATGAAACCGTAATATATTTCCGAGCAATATAAATACTTACATTAGTTTAGAATTTCGTTGATTCTTTGAAAAAACACTAAAGTCATTGATTTTAAAAATTGACGCTTGATAGAAATATGAAAGTTATTGATTATGGTTGTTGTAGAAATCGTTTTGAACTTTCATTGATTAGATTATCAATTACATTTAAGTTAGATTAGGCTGAGTTGTTGTGAATGATGTTAATCCTCCGTGCCTTCAAGGGGCTCGAATCTGTTCAAAGAAAATTTATTTTTTTATTTTTTTTATATGTATAAAATTAAATTGGAAATATTTGGTAGCGTTTTACGTGATAAAATTATGAAAACCGTTGTTTTGTACCAAAACAATATAATAAAGCTCAATGAAGTAAGCATCTGACAGTTGTGATTTATGGATTCATTAATCACTGCCATATAATGGTAATATTATACAACAGCCGTCGATAAAATTATTTATTCACGACTGTTGTATAATTAACTGGCAAAAGGGATTATCAATACCTAACTATAAATAAATACAATCCTCTCGAAACATTAGATACCCAATATTTGTTAAAATAATACATAGATTTTCTGGTGATTGTTATGGAGATATTATTATTATATTGGATAAATATACCTATACTATATTAAAATTTCTTATTTCTTAAGCCTTTTATGTTTATGTTTTTAAACCAGCGCAACAAGACGTAAATTTAATTTTTATCTGTCTTTCATAAATATCATAAAAAACTAATTTTAAAAGATGATTTAAAAACATAAATATATATATATATATATATATATATATATATATATATATATATATATATTCGTGGAACGTGGCAAGGAAACACCAAAGTGGACTAATATAATAATATAATAATAATTAATTACGATTTCAGGTGATTTTTGATATTATTAATGCTTGTAAAAATTTTTAAACTCATAGAAACCAAAATTTGATATTCAAATTGACGTTGATATAAATATTGATCAATTGAAATATTGATTCTGGTTACTATGGGAATTTTCATTAATTTTTGATTGGTTATATTATGAATGACGTTGAATTTTTATAGGTTAGATAAGGATAAGTTTTACTAAATGATGTTTACTATTAATTGATAAATTTATGGATAACATTAAATTCAAATAGGTTAGGTCGTCATTAATGTAGCTGAATATTTATTAGTTAAAATATAAATGGCAATAAATTTAATAGGTTAAGTCGTTATAAGTGAAGTTTATTTATAGGTTAGGTGAGTTTAGTTGGTTGTTAATGGCATTGAATTTTTAAAGAATTTGTTTTTTCAAAATCTAAAAGATATGTATAAATTACACTAAGGTTATTTAAATCAGTTTTCTTATTAATGAATTCATCATATTGGGCAATATATGTTGTTTCTAAAAATAAACGTTTTTGGTAGTTTTTTTCAGTTGTCAAAACTTTGGCGAATTCATTATTCATATTGTGTCCTTCGTGATAGACATGAGTCGCTAATGAACATCTATCAGGATATAATCTGCTATCACTCTTGTGGAAAGTTATCCGACTGATCAGTGACCTTTTCGACTGATCAATGTACTTTTTGTCACAATTTGAACAAGGTATTTCATACACTATGTTAGGCAATTTATTGATTAGTGTTTTATCTTATACTTTAGTAAAAATATATTGAATATTGTATTGTTTAAAAATTGCAGAAATCTTAGGAGTAACTGATTTTACATATTGTGAAGGTGTATAAATTCATGTAATAGAACTGTTAGAAATGACGTTTGAAAATGATGTTCGTGTCAATGTCAAATGAATTATATAAAATTCCTTTCAAAAGATATGGAGGTTATGAGTTTTCATAAAAAAGTTTGTAAAGTATTTTAATGTTTTTTTCATGAAAAATTGGATCAGAAATTTTTAGGACTGTATTTTTATCTGTTTGATTAAATTATTCAGTGTTACGTGGTAATATGAATGATAATTGATATATCTTCCAGAACTTATTGGTTTCCTATACCAGTCAATTAAAATTTTATTATTTTCGTTTCTTATAAATTTAGTATCAAGAAAAGGTAACAATTTTTCAGTATTCTCCTTTTCTATAGTAAATTGTATTCATTTGTTGTATCAATTCACTTTTGTCCGAGCAGACAACAAGTTATTTATAATAAATTATTTCATAAAACTAAAAACAAACAAAAGAATAAACTTAATAATGTTATCAACAAAAAAATCAATTCAGTTATTAAAACCCAAGATAATTGGATTAATAATATTTCAAATACAGAAATACAGGATATTTTACAGTTTCTATCGTTAGGGCCTAAATTCAGTATCGAACCTATAATTACTAAAGATGTTTCAATCAAAACTATGTTAGCTAATATTGATTATATATCTTCTTTCATACAAAATGAACAAGAAAGAAATGTCCCTATAGCCAAAGCAACCAACATTTTAAGTAACCACATTCATGAATCGTAACAGTCTTCTGTTTTCAGAGATCTATTATACAAAACCAAAAGTTTTCTAAAAGAAAATCTAAATTTAATAGTCATACCATCTGACAAAGGTAATATCACAGTCATTATGGAGAAACAACAGTATTTAGATTTATCCAAAGAACTTATCTACAATAATACATCATACAAAGAAATTAATAATGATTCAACTCTAAAAACAACTAATAATTGTAACAAATTATTAAAAAAGTTTTTAACAAAAAACAAATTGACAAAGAAACCCAGAAGAAATTAACAAACTATAACGGCATTTCTGCTAAATGCTACTGTTTACCAAAAATTCATAAACCTACTCTATCAGCTAGACCTATTGTAGCATCAATTAACACTACCATCGAACCCCCTACAAATTGGTTAACTGAAATTTTGACTAAATCTTATGATTACCACAATGATTATTATATAAAAAACTCGTTCAAAATCAAAGAAACTTTTAATAATATGATATTACCACCGAATTATGTATTGTTAGGATTGGATGTAATTTAATAAACATAAATGGTGGGATATACGTAAAAATTGCAAACTTAATAAAAAAACTCTATTAGAATTAATAACAGTCATTTTTAACAATACATATTTCTCTTATAATAATAAAAATTACCGAAAAATTTTTGGAACACCAATGGGGTCTTCAACATCCCCTATATTAGCAGATTATGTAATGGATTATATCTTGGACTTTTTAATATCTGTTTTACCCTACAAATTATTCTTATATCCTTATATCGTTAAAACATCGTTACCTTTTCTTGATACTAAATTTATAAGAAACGAAAATAATAAAATTTTAATTGACTGGTATCGGAAACCAATAAGTTCTCGAAGATATATCAATTATCATTCACATCACCACGTAACACTAAAATTAATTCAATCAAACAGATTGAAAATAGAGTCCTAAAAATTTCTGATCCAATTTTTTATTATATTATTATTTATTATATTTTAGAAACTTTTTTAGGAAAACTTATATCCTCCATATCTTTTAAAACGAATTTTGTATAATACATCTGACACTGACATAAACATTGAATCATCATTTTCAAACGTTATTTCTAACATTTCTAATCCATATATTTATACGCCTTCACCATATATGATATCAGTTACTCCTAAACTTTCTGGAATCTTTAAACAACACAATATTAAAATAGCATGCAGTCAAACACTTAATATTCAATCTATTTTTACTAAAGTAAAAGATAAAACACCAATCAATAAATTGCCTAAGATAGTATATGAAATTCCTTGTTTGAATTGTCACAAAAAGTACATTGGTCAGTCAAAAAGGTCACTGATCAGTCGGATAACTTTCCATAAGAGTGATAGCAGATTATATCCTGATAGATGTTCATTAGCGGCTGATGTCTATCACGAAGGACACAATATGAATAATGAATTCGTCAAAGTTTTGACAACTGAAAAAATCTACCAAAAACGTTTATTTTTAGAAATAACATATATTGCCCAATATGATGAATGCATTAATAAGAAAACTGATTCAAATATCCTTAGTGTAATTTATGCATATCTTTTAGATTTTGGAAAAAGAAATTCTATAAAAATTCAACGCTATTAACAACCAACTAAACTCACCTAACTTTTAAATATCAACTTCACTTATAACGACTTAACCTATTAAATTTATTGCTATTTATATTCTAACTAATAAATATTCAGCTACATTAATGACGACCTAACCTATTTAAATTATTATCTACTATTAATCAATATTTCTATCAACGTCAATTTGAATATCGAATTTTGAATTCTGAGTTTAAAATTTTTTACTAGCATTAATATCAAAAATCACCGGAAATCTTAATTAATTATTGTAAGTAAAATTTTATTATTGTTATACATTTATACATATTTCTTATATTGTATTTGACCATAATTTCACTCCCAGACGATGAATACATAAGTAATCGAAAGCTCGTAAAATATATTAAAGTTAGTCCACTTTGCTTATATATATATATATATATATATATATATATATATATATATATATATATATATATTATATTATATACAGTGCTTTTCAAATAAAAGTATTCCACCTTTAATAACTTTTGTAATACTGGTATTTAGAAAAAATCCAAAAACACGTCAATTTATGTTGGAAGGGGCAAGCATTATGGCTTATTTAAACTTACTGGAAAAGCCACCCCCTCACCCCTAGCAGCATCCCCTTTATTTTTTTAAATTACTTTTCATATTTTTTATGTAAAATTTCGATACTCCTCTTTGAGCTGATTTCAAAAATGTATAATACTTGTAGGTTAAAGTGGTTAGGTTATGAGATAAACAATTTTTCTTTTAAGAGCACAAATTTTACTTATTATTTACTTTCACCTTATTTGCCTGTACTAAAATGGGTTGTACAACAGTTCAAACTCTTTAATCTTTTCAACTGTGCTATTTATTCTACTTAAAAAATCCAAACAACAAAAAACTCTACTTTTTATTAAAGTTTGACATTGTCAACTAGAATTTGTAGTCACTATTGATAGGGTAATTTGATACATTATTTATTTTGTTTCTCTGAAATGGTTTACTCTTTGCAAGAAAGAATTGAAATTGTAGGTTTATACTACCAAAATAATAATTGTGCAAGAGCTGCTGCTAGAATATTTAACGAATTACATGACGGAAGACATGCAACTCATAAGTATGTAATTCAACTGATGGAGAAATTTACCACAACAGGGTCTGTTTGCAATAAAGTGCATAAGCGAGAGGGACTCGTAAATAACGAAGCAATCCAAGTGGCAATTTTAGGGCAAGTCAGCTTAGAGGCTCAACAACCCCAATCGTTGTCAACAATAAGTAGAGCGATCGGTGTTTCATCTTCTACAGTTTTCCGAGTTCTACATAAATTCAAGTACCACCCATACAAAGTTAAGTTGGTGCACGAGTCGAATGAAGATGATTTTGATCGTCGTCTAGAGTTTTGCGAATCAATGACGCAAATTATCAATAACAATCCACAATTGTTAAACAATATTTGCTTTTCTGATGAATGCTCATGGTCATTAAATGGCTTAGAAAGTGTTATGATGATAACCTTTCCGAAGATTTACTGGTATTTCAACAAGACGTAGCTCCCCCATACTATGCTATGCCTGACCGACAATTTTTAAACGAAACATTCCCCGCTCGTTGGATAGGTAGAAAGGGGCAGATGATGGAGTGGCCACCTAGGTCACCGGATTTAACACCCCTAGACTTCTTTTTATGGGGGTATTTAAAAACAAAAGTTTATGCTACCCAACCAGAATCTCTGGATGATTTACGAGAGAGGATAGAAAATGAATGTCGACAATTAAATCCAGCCGTATTAAGCAATGTCAGAGAGGCATTTCAAAATAGATTATACCATTGTATGGAAGTGAATGGTACTCATTTTGAACACTTATTGTAACTTCATAATAAATAGCACAGTTAAAGAGATTAAAGAGTTTGAACTGTTGTACAACCCATTTTAGTACAGGCAAATAAGGTGAAAGTAAATAATAAGTAAAATTTGTGCTCTTAAAAGAAAAATTGTTTATCTCATAATCTAACCACTTTAACCTACAAGTATTATACATTTTTGAAATCAGCTCAAAGAGGAGTATCGAAATTTTACATAAAAAATATGAAAAGTAATTTAAAAAAATAAAGGGGATGCTGCTAGGGGTGAGGGGGTGGCTTTTCCAGTAAGTTTAAATAAGCCATAATGCTTGCCCCTTCCAACATAAATTGACGTGTTTTTGGATTTTTTCTAAATACCTGTATTACAAAAGTTATTAAAGGTGGATACTTTTATCTGAAAAGCACTGTACTATATGTATATAAGCACGACTGTTGTATAATATACCTATTATACGTCTATCTTAATAATACCCATTAATCACGGTACTGATTAATGTATCATCAATCTTCGCTGTCAAATGCTTTCTTATTTTAGCTATATTATATTGTTTTGCTCCAAAAAGTGGTTCTCATAATTATGACATGTGAAACACTACTAAAATGTAAATTTTTCTAGACCTGTCTCGAACCCATGGACTGCAGTTTTAATGCACGGAGCATTAACAAAGAAATTATTAATAACTGTAAATAAATACTATCCTCTCGTAACATTAGATACTAATATTTTTTAAACTATTACATAGATTTTTGTGTTGATTATTATGGAGATATTATATGATTATTATAATTTTCCATAACTATGTGGTATGCTGAAATGAACAATAATATATTGTATGAAATATTTGATTAGAATAGAATAAAATAGTAGTGTTTCTAATTATGTAACAAAATTTTCCAACAAAGAAACTTCAACAAAAATATTTGGCAGTCGGGGATAAAGTACAGTATTCGACTCGCCTATGATGAGCTATTATTTACTCGCTTATTGATGGAAGCTTCACCTCGTATATAATAACCCTTATTATACACTCGTGAATAATATACTATTATTAAACATAACACATACAGAAGCTGAGAATTTGTAAATGTAACGAACAATGAAATGAAAACAAGAAAGCTGCAAAGAGGAAATATATATATATATATATATATATATATATATATATATATATATATATATATATATAATAATAATATTACTATTAATTATTTTAATTAAATGTTGAGATTTGAACGTTATTTTATTTGAATAGATTTTAACATTACCTCTTAAAAATTGTTTTAAAATTTCCAGAAAATGTTTTTAGGAAATATTACGTAAAACTTAAGTTGTTCAATTCTTCATCGAGTTCTGAAAAATAAATAATACCTAGAGACCACACAACTTAGTATCAGCATATCTCCTCGCAGTAAACCAAAAGCGGAAAGGCTTAGAATTTGTCAATATATGCCAAAAACTGTAAAGAAGACCCTTCATTAAATTTATTATTATATTAAGTGGACAAATACATCATTATTTTTCATAGTAGAAGTATTCGACAAAAAAAATAACAAACATGTAAACCAAAAATTGTAGATAACTAAAAATGGGGGTCTATAGTTTATGACTACACCATAGGTGTAGCTACCACCGTATCTGCCATTCAATTATACGAGGCCCTCAACGTGCGTAAGCAAAAATTAATAAAAAGTTTCCCAATTTTTTTTTATTTCACAAATGACACAAGTCAAAATAAGCAATTCCTTTTTTCCCACGTAAAGCAGACATTCAAAAGTTGGCAACATTGCACATCGGTTATAGCGGGCTGCGGGATTTCCCCGTTTAAGTCATTTACTTCAACGGGGGAATGCCATAATAATCGATGTACATACGACACTATGATACGATGATAAACCACGGACGGAAAGCAGTGTTTATTGACGCGCTTTATTTAATTATGCATTACACTGTAATACAATACAAACAATTATTGTTCTTCTGATTTAGTAGTATTAGTACGATTTGTAAAAAAATGAGTAAAGGAAAAAAGATTATCCCAGCAGAGCTACGGAAAGAATAAGTAAACAGAAAACGGAAGAGGTCTTAAAAAAGTGCCCAGAAAGTACCAGCTCCCGTGAGTGATTTAGATTGCAAAGGTAAGAACTATCCAACCCATTTATCTTATTTTATTTTCAGGACTCCGTACTTCAGAACAAAATGGAACTGGAGCTTGGGTTCTGTTCGTTTCGTATGGCCACGCCTTATAACCTTACGTATGGAAATTCATCAAAACATTCGCTTTTATTTTTTAACAATTATATTTTCAGATTATTCTGAAGTACATTCTTCATCAGATGTCCATCCACAAATATAAGAAACCTAAATCGACGATTCTGAGATATCTGAAGATTGTTAGTTTCATCAGATAGAGGAAACTGTGGTGTCAGTCCAACTGAATGCGAACGAAAAATAATTTTTAAATTGGGTCCATTTAAACCACAAGGACCGTTTCCAAAAGATTCAGAAAGTAACCGACCTTTTTCGGTCTACTATTATTCATACATCAATAAGGCAGGCATAAAAATTCCAAGACCATGGTTATGTTATGATAATGTTTTGAACAAACTGTATTGCCACTTCTGATGGTTAATAGCAGATTGTCAAAGCAAATCATACTCTTCTACATGGGTTAACCGTGTTTCCATTAGAAACAATTTTATGCAAACTATACTTGACCATGAGAAGTCACAGCAGCATATTAATGCAATCCTCTCTTATAATAATAGGTTACAACGAAATACTGTCGATACTCTATTGCAAAGTGAAATCAATAGTGAAATAACATTCTGGAGACATGTATTGCATCGTAAAATTATTGTTATAATTACTTTAGCCTGTTGTAATCTACCTTTAAGAGGCCATGATTCTGATTCTGTAAATTTTATGGCAATTTTACGTTTTTCTAATTATGATGTAATTTTTGCAGATCTTCTAAGGCCAAAAAGTGAAATAAATTATTTAAGACCTACGATTCAAAAATGAAATTATTAATTTGCTTGGTACCGCAGCTAGATACCAAATTATCTCAGTAATAAAAAAGCCTTCATTTCTAACAATAGTTCTAGATACAACACAAGATTTGTCAAAAATTGACCAACTTTCTATAGTTTTTCGATATATCTCGATCACAGAAAATAATGATAATGTGCCTAAAGAATTAAAAATCTGTGAGTCCTTTTTGGTGTTTAGCAGTATCCGATTGCAGAGCTGAAGGACTTAAGACTGAAATTTTAAATACGATTAAACAATATTTAAATGATTCGACTAAATGTTGAGGACGTTACGATGGAGCAATTGTTATGTCGGGTGTTTATGGAGGCTTACCAATCCTAATAAAAGAACATGCTCCGAATGCCTATTATGTTCATTGTGCTGCGCACGCATTAAATTCAGTTTTAAGCGATGTTGCGATGAAAACTTTGTACCAACTAAATTAATTTCGAGAAAAAAAAAAGAGAAAAGTGAAGAATGTAAAAATAAAACTAACATTTTAGAGAGTTATGATTTTTTAGTGTTTGTCACATTTTTTTATTCACGATTTGATATCATTAATCCGCTTTCTAAAGCTCTACAGCGTAAAAATAATAACTTACAGAAAACTAGTATTTCATTGAGTGCGAATTAAGAAAACAAAATTCAATCAATAGTTTGCTAAATGAGTTCAAAGATTTAACAAAAGAGTGGAGGGTAACAACTTGTTTTTAATATCAAAAGGCAAAACAGAATGAAGCGTTTTTTGATGAGTTATCACAAGAAGTAACTGATAAATGCAAAAATTAGTGCCTATTGTGCTATTTAAAGATGGGGTAACGTTTCGTTACTATATAAAGAATAAAAGACCCAAGGCATATATTTATAATCCGTTTATTTACTGAAAAAATCTAGTAAAGCGTTCAATGATTGAAGTTTTTATGGAACTAATAGAGCAGTTGGTAGATAAAGGCCGTTTGCTCGTGTGGATAATTTTTTTCTCTGGAAAAATAGAAAATGAAATAGAAGGCCAGTGAATCAGCGGGCTTGATTAATACGTTAATGCAATGTCCTTTTGAAAAATTTAAATATTTAGCCAAAAAAATTTATCTATTTCAGTTAGTAAGAAAAATCAGAACAATAAAACAAACCATAATCCCTTGAAAAGAGGAATGAAATTGAACAGCAAACTTGTTACTTCTCGGAAATGTTGGTACTTAACTTGAATTTTCTGGGGGTTTGTTTTATAGTTTTGTTTTTTTTTTCTATTAAAATAAACATGTTTTTTTGTCCAAAAATTTCAATTTATTACCAGGAAATTGAAATAACGTATAAATCAAGTTCACTAATTAACTGGCCTCAATGTAATAGACAACAGTAGTTGTAACACTAGCCCAAACAATAACTTTGCCAATGTAGGATAAAGTGCCAGCGTTTAAACCACATGGCAGGTAACTTCTCAAATTTATAATTTTGGTTATTCACATCAGGGTGATTAGTGACCTTCAGAAACATGTGTAGGCTTTAAATAAATTCCCACTTTTCCACATAAAAAATCGGTAATGCTGAATAAATATTATTTTGGAGTGAATAATGGAAAAGATTTAATTAAAATTTAACATTTCAAAATATGAAAAATGTTGATAAACTTCCTCAAGTTTGTATTTATTTATATTACACTTAGAAAGTTGATCAGAATAATAAAATAGGTACGTGAAGTTCACTTAAGCTGATTAGAGCCTTCTGGTTTCTATCAAGATATTAACCGAGACTTGTGCTACAAAAGGGGGAAATTCCATCTTCCGATTCACCGTTTTTATTTGGATCATTATTAAATTATCTTTCCCCTCGCTTTTCGAAATTGATTATTTTTGTTTTAATTTATGTTTAGACTATATAAAACGCACACATGAAGTTTATTGTTTTTTCTGTTTTTATGCTTTTAAAAATGCATTTCAGATTGAGATTATGTTGCTTGGGGAATAATGAAATTAGCTGACATAAAAACGAAAAGGTGAAAGACCTGATGTATCACACTAAACTTATTTTAAATAAGAAATAATTTTCATTAATATACGTCCTCTATGTGTAGTAATGGAAATTATTAATGTGTATTCATCATCGGGAATTTAATTAATCGTTGTCATTTTGAGAGTTGTATTGTCATCGAAATCTCAGTATATATATTGAAAGTTATATATATATATATATATATATATATATATATATATATATATATATATATATATATATATATGTCACCTACGCCATTGCCCTTAGGTGGACAGTATATCCTACTGACTGCGCGTAAATTAAAAGTTATATATATATATATATATATATATATATATATATATATATATATATATATATATATAACTTAACTTTTAATTTACTGGAACCGTGTTTTTAAAAACTAACTTTATTTCTAACATAAATTCTACCAACAACTTCAACTTCAACTTACAGGACTGATATTTTTTATTGCAATCGTGAATTAAATAATCTTTCAGTAAACACAAACTAAGCAGTTCTACAATAAAATAAGTTCTTAATCAGCACAATATACTGTCCACCTAAGGGCAATGGCGTAGGTGACACCTCCCCCTTTAGAAGGAAGCTTCTCCTGGAAGCTGGATCCCATCTTCTGTTGCCTGCGGGTGATTCTTACTTGTCCTTCCTGAATGTTTCCTCTTATACAAAATCCACAAGAAGGCCAATATCAATGCTATATAAAAAAGAATAGTCCAAATACTGAGAATGTGAAAATTAGTGTTATCCGTGAATATTGGCGTTACCAGTTGATTTGGAATATCCTTTAATTTTACCATTTTAAATCGATCTTCATTGGAGAAACGTGTAATTGATTTAATTTCAAATTTAATTCATTTATTACAAAAGGTTGTCCAAACGTTTTTTGTTGAAATATTAACTCTTGGTTCCTAAATATAATTTTACATGATGAATTTTCTATTAAATAAATATATATAATAAATATATTAAATAAGAGTTCTCACTTCAGTTTCTTGCTTACATTTTTCTTCTACGGGAAATATTGCCAAAAATTGATTTATCTCCGAAATAATTTCAATGTGATTCTTAATTATTTCAATTTTTGTATATTGACAATATGTAGAATTTCCTGCTAGCAATATGTTTTCTTCGCATCCATAATTATTATTGTCTTGCAAATGGTTAGGACATTGAAAAATATTGCCGCGAGTACAATTGTCATTTAGAGGTTTAATGACATTATTTGATTTAAGTAAAAATTTTGAATTAGGTATTAATGTTACGTATTCTGATTCAATTTCTGTAGGTATAGGTAACATATAAAATAGATTAAATAAAATACAGTTAATGGGTATCGATAAAAAATATTGTATTTGATTATTTTCTACTTTACAAACTACGTCTATGACGGCTTCAAATTCTAAAATATTTTTATGTTTTAATTCAAAGGGTAATTCCGCTTGGTAGTAATAATGCACTTTTTGCAACTTTACAAATAAATCGTGAGATTTTATAATACTTGGATGTGATGTTCTAAGTTTACAGAAGGTCAAGGAATTTTCAACCGTTTCTAAAATGTTTTGAATTACATTGAATGTGATAAGAAGTTCGTTGAATAACTCTTTTAAATATTTAATATTTTCAGCATTTGCTTGAAAATCTAGAATATCTCTTATCTCAAATATTTTCGTTTTTAATAATTTTTCATTATACTGAATGTCCTGAATTGTCTTATTAAAATTATCAATTATTTGGCGACTAACAGAATATTGCATTCTTATTTGATTTTGCAAGTTTTCTTGGTTTTGTTTTAAATGTTCCATAATTGAATTAATTATTTCTCCATCTTCAGAGTCCAAGTTTCCTGTAATTGTTTTTACTATTGATCCAAGACCGTTAATTAACCAACCCTCTCTTTTGTCTATCTAAGGTAGAATGAATATTAATGTTATCAAATTTTTCTTCTATACTATTCCTAGTGTACTCTATTATATTTACAATATTTTCTGTTTCAGAATGAAAAAATGTATTATTAGACATATTATATTTAACGTGATTATATTGTATACTTAACTTATTATTCTTATATATACTTATATACTTATCCTACGAGTAGTGGACTTAAATTATAAAAATGAACAAAGGTATCACTGGATTTCTGCAGCTTGGCATATCCAAGATTTATGGGAAGTTTTCCACGTTATAGGTAACATCTTTTATATTGACTGTTGCGTCTCCGGTGGTGACGAACCTAAAATAAATTTATAAGGAGTCTTTTTAGGACGTTTTATGTTTGAAAGATGAATATTTTCTGAAGTATTTTTGTGTCTAGTAGCGATTTTAGCTGTTTTTAGTCAGGTATTTTTGCTTTTGATATCTTCACCTTTATATTTATTTTTGGTTTTACCTTGTGCCTGTTTATTACGTACATACACTTTAGTGGGCATTGTGTCTGGCAATTCTTCACGGCTTTTATTTGCTTTAGAGATTACTTTTGATTTATTTTCCTGTAATTTTTGATTTAAATTCGAGTATAAAATTTTCATTTTATCTTTATGATTTTGTATATAATTATTAACTACTTGTTGATCAATTTCTATATCGAAAGGTGTGTTACTGTTTATGTGTCCGGTAATTATTTCGTTTGGTTTCAATTTTGTTGCAGAATGAACGCTATTATTATAGGCTAATAATGCGTAAAGTATTTTATTTTCAATAGTCTCATTTTAAAAATCTTTTTGATTATTCAAAAGTCTGACGTGTTCAATAATCGTAGAGTGAAATCTTTCATCAATTCCAATCGATTCTGGATGTTGAGAACTTATGAAATGAATTTTAATTTTATGCGTTTCTAATAGTTCTATTACAACAGAATTTTTTAGCTCAGTTCCATTGTCCGAAATTATTTGTTCTGGTATACAGTGGTGTGTAAAATATTTGATTAGACTATGAACTACCTCTATTCCTTATCTAGATTTTAATTCATACATTTGACCATATTTAGAAAATGAATCTATTATCGTAAAAAATTTACTATTTTCTAAGGTTATCGTGTCTAAATGCAAAATTTGGAAAGGTTTAGTAGCTGTGGGGGTAACATTTAAAAATGGTTTTATTGGTTTTCTATAATATTTGCTTAACTGGCAAACTTCACATTCGTTTATATAAGTTTGTATAGATGCTCTTTGATTTGGCCAGTAATACAAAGCTTTTAATTGATTTTCAGTTTCATCTAGTCCTCTGTGATTAGTCTTACCTTCGTGGTAATTCTGAATTACTTCTTTAATTTCATTTAAAGGAACATCTATTAATTTCTTATTACATTTAACAAAGTCAATTTGAGAATCTTGAAAGTGATTTTGTAGAACTACACTGAATTTTTCATAAATTGGGTCTTCGAAATAAATAAAATATTTAGTTTTTGGTACTATGTATTCTTTCACGAAATTAATGACATCTTGCTCAAAATTGTTTTTAGATAATTGCACAACAATTCTTCGTTTATTTTCATACAGTTTCATAATAGTAGGTACGGCTGGTTCGAAATTTACTTCTGAAAATATTAATTGATTTTTACCAACATTTATCGCTGAATCTGAAATTGGTATACCAATTACAGGATTTTCCTCATTTGTATGAACAGTTATATCTTCGTCGTCATTCTCATTATTATTACTTTCATTATCTGTTTCAACTATTAGCGATACATTATCGTCGGGAGTTGATGAGAGATTTTTATTAAATTTGTCCATATAAACTAATAATTTTTTAGAACATTGAGGTTCTTGTAATTTAGTTTCATTGATATTTAGTTCAGTTCTAACTTTCGAAACATCAAATTTTCACAATAAATTTCATTAAAATTTGGGTTGAGGGTTTGTTCGTATTCGTCGAATGTCTCAACACTAATAGAAGGGCTTAAATCTTCTCGAAAGTTGGATTCTGAAGGATTTAAAATTGTACATAAAGCTATATTATTTTCAACTTTTGTTAAACATTCAGGGATTTCTAGTTTCCCAATTCGTGTATATGGTATAATTACATTACCATTTTTTACATTTTCAATATTTAATTTAATTACTTGTTCACAACGTGGAGGCACTACTATACAATTCGTGGATCCAGTTTTAATATCAAAGTAATTCAATTTAATTCGACTATAAGGGGTCATAAGCAAATTATTATTTAAATCGATAATTGCATTAAGTATTTTTAAATTATCCAATCCTAACAAACAATCAAAATGATCGAAAAATTTGAAAACGCAATATTCTAAATTGAGCGGTTTCCTATAATTAAACATTTTAGGGATTGGAATGAGTGTGCAGAAATTTTGTTGACTGCTAACAAAGGCAAATTTTACATGGAAGGGTTTTTTGACATAAGATTTTTTGAAATATTTCTCATCAACTGCTGGTGTCACAAAGGATCTCGTGCTACCAGTATCAATTAAAACTTTAAGATTTTGTTCTGGAAAAATTATATAGGGTAACACGCTTTCTGAATTATTTAAGTTTAACAATTCGATAATGTTTGGTTTGGTTCCGAGGCTGGTGTCTCTAAAAAATTATCGGATTCATCATTAGTGCAATCAGTATCGTCTATATTATGGAGTTCTTCCGAGATAAAATTTCTAGGTTGATTAGGATTGTGATGGAACCTATTTTGATAATTTTGAGGTTAGGGTCTAGATGTATTTCTTGTAGACATACTCATTGGAGTTGGATTTGGAAATCTTTGGTTCTGATTGGGTTTAAAGACGTTTTGACCATTATTAGAAAAGTTTGTATTATTCCTATTAGAGTGTAAGAAGTTGATGGACGATTTTGCGGGTTTGATGCGGAATTTCGATTAGTATATTGATAATTCGGCATAGAATTTTGCCTAGGAAGTGGCTGCTTATATGCTACATTTTTTTGGAAATTGGTTATATTTTTATGTGAATTATTTTGCGTATTCAAGGATGAAAAAACATTTTTCGGATGATTATTCTGGGTCATATAAACTTGAAAATCATTTGTAAGAACATTTAAAGCAATATTCAAATTTTCTGGATTTTTCGTACGCATTAATGTGCCTAAAGGCTCTTTTAAACCGCGTAGCAATACTCTGAGAGCCAAATTTTTGAAGTAATTACCCAAAATTAAATGTTCACTAACATTAGAATGTGTCGTGAGATAAGAAATTTGAAGATTTAATAAATGTTGAATTCTATTATAAAATTCGAAAGGCGTTTCATTACCTTGTTTCATTTCTGAAAGTTCTATATTTAAAGTGTAAATATCTCTTTTATCAGCGTAAGTATTAAGAAGTGCATCTTTTAGATTTTCCCAAGTTCTTATCGCACAAGAAGAAATGTTTATGGCTGCTTCACCTTTTATTTTTGCTAAAATGCTGGACATCAAATATTCATTTTGAAAATCCCCTACATCCACAGTATTATAAAACTTACTTACTAATTTCTCTGAAATTTCTATAAACCTAGGAAGTAATGCATTGTTTCCATCAAATTCGGGTATCATATCAAGATACTCTTTTTTTAAAATAGGTATTTGTGGAGTAGCCATTTTATCAAAATTATTCGTAGAAAAGAGTTTTGGTGATGCTAAGTTAAATTTTATTTTAGTATTAACAGAGTTTGAGCCTGAATTTGAGTTATTTGAATCAGAATTTGAGTCAGAATCGTCAGATGTGTCAAGTAAATAACTGATATTTCCTCTATATGACATCAAAAACACTTACAGCAATAGAATGAAGATCCTTTCCATGGCTCGGACTGCACAGGAACAACCAATATCCTCTTGATTCTTCCGGTTTCTACCACAACACAGATCTTCTAGTTGAGTTACTCAGTTCGCCCAACTAAGAGTTCCAATAATTTAACTTTACTTGTTCAAATCGTAGAAACGAACCGAATGTTATATGCTTTAACTTTCGATTGACTATCCTACTGACTGCGCCACGTAACTTTTAATTTACTGGAACCGTGTTTTTAAAAACTAACTTTATTTCTAACATAAATTCTACAAACAACTTCAATTACAAGACTGATATTTTTTATTACAATCGTGAATTAAATAATCTTTCAGTAAACACAAACTAAACAATTCTACAATAAAATAAGTTCTTAATCAGCATAATATACTGTCCACCTAAGGGCAATGGCGTAGGTGACATATATTTATATAAAAAGCTGCAGCTGACGTATGTTGTAAAATGACAATCCTATAGTAATTATTCTAAATACAAAAGAATTACAATTATTGTATCCCAAGATGCAATTTCTATCGCAAATTCTTTCTCCTATTTTATATCATTCATCTTTTCAAAAAGAGCTTAAATTTAATATCTAACTTCTACCTACGGAAATGCCACAGAATTCTATTGCAACCGCGAATTTTACAGAATTCTGACTCCATAGCTTTTCTGGCTTGTTCATATACATCACATTATAGTATCTTCAACAGATCCTTAATATCTATAATTAAGTATATTACCACGGCGCAAGGAGTCATATGTCTGGTTTCCATTGCATGTTTCAAATATACCAAAAACTCAGAGAGAACTTACAATGTGACACACCAAGTGAAATACTAAACTACATGTAATCTAAGATCAACTAGATATATACTTGAGAGTTAAACTATGTATTGGAAGAGTTCGAGACACACTGTTGTCGAATTTAGGCACAAATTAATGAGAAAACTTTAATGAAGATGACATAATGGTGTACGAACAATAAAATTTAAGAAATGCTCGTGATAAACAAAGATGTCCGAGAGGCCATATCCAATTAAAAAAAAATAATAGAAATGTTTATTACATTTTATTGTATAAAAGTATACTGAAAATGTTTTTCCAGAGCTTATCCTATTAGAATTCACAAATTGCCTTTTTTATTAAACTGCACTAAACGGAATGAAAATATAAAATCGGATTCTTACAACTTTTGAAAACTAACACTTTCTAAAAATAAATGACCCGTTATGACAAGTTATAGTTGAGGTGTCATCTTAGACATTATAGCCTTCGAATAAGATGAACCCAAAAATCAATGTGTGCAGACAGACGCCAGGAGCCACTCACCATTCAAAAACATGGCATAACTGACAGCATGACATACTTCAATTTTGGCCGGATCCTTTACCGTGTAATTTATACTCTTCGCTTTGATGAAATATCACACATATATTAGTCTGGAAGTAATATTACATGAAAAAGATTTTACATTTTAATAGATCATTTGTTTTGGATATTGTTTACACATGTTCATAATTTTTGCTAAATGCATCAAGTTTTGGGGGGTTTTTAGCTAGAAAATTTACAGACACTGTTATTATTTTTATGACAGTGTTACCGGTTGAGTGATATAGTGATTTAATCAATGATATATGTTTCACTATACGGGGTATGCCACGATGAACGCTTACAATCTAAATAGGACAAAAAGCTGTAACCAGATAATGTATGTCTCAAATTAGTTTGTACTAAAAGATTCTGCAAACAGAAGAAGTTTATAGCCATTATAAGCAAAAAAAAACAAGAAATGGAAAATTTTATCTCTTAAAATTCTTTGAATCCAACAATTTCCATTGGAGACAATCAAACAGTTATAAATATATAATCAATAAGCGAGTGAATACAAAATAATTTTCAATTTAAAACGACTCAATCTGTAATTTTCAGATGACAAATAGATATGTTGAAATATAAGAAGCTTTTGAAAATAGAAAAAACGTAGATATTTTTCAATGTTAAGACTATCTATTTTTTTGAAAGAAGTTTGCATTTAAGACAGTTCTTGTTGAAAGATTTTCTATCTGCCATTGTCATATTTATATGACCGTATTATATAAATCATTTCTAAAATTACTTTTTTCCTGGTATATTACTCTGTAATATTTTCTGAATCTCTATGATTGAATGTATGTTTTCTGATATTTCAAGATTTTCAACTTGCTTTTATCAGTTTCACCTGTATGCTTGTATGTTTGTAACTGACTTTTCAACAACTACCAAACTGAATACAAAATGGGTTTTTTGCGTAGACTCTTTCTATAACAAAGGTATCATCACCTAGCTCAAGTCAAGGGTTAGGTAACATCGATATAGTTCTGCGGTCATTGCATACTGGAGGAAAGGAAGACAACTTTAGGATGTTCGCGACGTTTTTGTTGTTATGCACTCCCTTGATGACTCTTGACATCTTTAGTCTATCTTTCGATGTATTATAAATCCACGGAGACTGAGCAGGTTCTCAATGGTTTTCTAGAAAAACTATAAAATTATTTAGAAGTAACATCACAAGAGATGATTTTTTTAAAAGCTTTATTATCATGACCAACTTATCAAGACGACTGGCATCCAATATCAAAAGATGTATGTACTATAACGGATGATCCTGGATACAAGAAAGAGGGTAGAAAGAGTCATTCCCGTACCACTATTAGTATTATGGCTTGAGATATGCTAGAGGGGGTCTACTTACCCCATGGTCGTTTATAAAGGTTGGTTTGACATAACTTTGTTTGAAATGGGGTACTTCTGCATCCACATATTTACTCAACTCAGACATTTAGTTCAACAACTTCATGGGAAACAACAAACAAGGCGTTTTTCTCTGTAACCTAATCCTGCAGGATATCAAAAATAAAAAGGGCCTGTTGAAAAATAAAAATTGACAGGTTTCAGTATTTTGCCTTATAGTCGCCGGTTTACGAAATAACGAATTTATTCTTTTCATGTATACCATTTTTAAACTCAGAATTCAAAATTCAATTTATAAATAATTTAAGTTAAATTTATAGCTCTATTTTGTAAATTCTAATAAAACTACAAATAATTTGATTGATTAAGACTGCTACATATTGAGACGTAGGGACTGAGGAAAAATTAATTTTTATTATTACACAAATTTATTTCGATTTCGATGTATTGATTATATATATATTAATATAAATAGGCAAATCGTCAGTGTCAATATCATATTTTGATAAAAACTTACTCGAAACGTGAAATTTTATCTTTCCTCCAAAAAACTAATTTCAAAACCTAAACCTAAAATCAAGAACATTTAGATACATTTATATATACATATATATATATATATATATATATATATATATATATATATATATATTAATATATATAATCATGGTCATGACAATAAAGCTTTTAAAAAAATCATCTCTTGTGATGTTACTTCTAAATAATTTTATAGTTTTTCTAGAAAACCATTGAGAACCTGCTCAGTCTCCGTGGATTTATAATACATCGAAAGATAGACTAAAGATGTCAAGAGTCATCAAGGGAGTGCATAACAACAAAAACGTCGCGAACATCCTAAAGTTGTCTTCCTTTCCTCCAGTATGCAATGACCGCAGAACTATATCGATGTTACCTAACCCTTGACTTGAGCTAGGTGATGATACCTTTGTTATAGAAAGAGTCTACGCAAAAAACCCATTTTGTGTTCAGTTTGGTAGTTGTTGAAAAGTCAGTTACAAACATACAAGCATACAGGTGAAACTGATAAAAGCAAGTTGAAAATCTTGAAATATCAGAAAACATACATTCAATCATAGAGATTCAGAAAATATTACAGAGTAATATACCAGGAAAAAAGTAATTTTAGAAATGATTTATATAATACGGTCATATAAATATGACAATGGCAGATAGAAAATCTTTCAACAAGAACTGTCTTAAATGCAAACTTCTTTCAAAAAAATAGATAGTCTTAACATTGAAAAATATCTACGTTTTTTCTATTTTCAAAAGCTTCTTATATTTCAACATATCTATTTGTCATCTGAAAATTACAGATTGAGTCATTTTAAATTGAAAATTATTTTGTATTCACTCGCTAATTGATTATATATTTATAACTGTTTGATTCTGTCTTCAATGGAAATTGTTGGATTCAAAAAATTTTCCATATATATATATATATATATATATATATATATATATATATATATATATATATATATATATATATTATATACGATATGTAAAGGCAAATATCGATTGAGATCTCTTATATTTGGTGAGAAGCATCATTTTCCGAATATATATATATATATATATATATATATATATATATATATATATATATATATTATATCGTCTTAGGTCTTAGGTCTTTTTTGTTATAAAATTTTGACGTTTCACTCTTTACCAAAATATCACATATTTAGTCTGAATTTGTCCGATTTTGATCGAGTTTCACATTACACGTCTGATTTTATAAAATTCTATATAATTTTATATAATTCGTTCAGTTTTATTTCAGATAACTCGATTTTCCATAAATCGCTACCATATTTATTATTTGATGAATGTTTCAAGTATCTGTAAACAATCCAAATAGCACTCGTATGACACCTTCTGAGTACGTTCACCATTAAAAATGTCAAACTTCATGATGGCATTGTCACAGATATGACATATTCATATTTTGATAAAAACTGAAAGTAGTCGAAACGTTAAAATTTTTATCTATCTTTCAAAAATTATTAGAAAAACTAAGTGGAGGTAAATTTTAGACACCTGGAGAAACGAAAGTCACTATCGCAGAAACCATCCAAAAACATTTCCCAGTGTTTCCAAATTCCAAATTATAGAAAGCAACTGGTTTATATCTAAACTCTACCTCCTAAGCCAAGAGATTCCCCAACTTTTGATGTAAGAACCACCTCCTTCCAATGAAAACTCTGGTGAGATCGATAAACCTATGTGGATGTAAGAGGTTGTATCTACTTCAGGTTTAATTCTGTCTGCTCTTAAGAAAGGCAAGAACTCAAAGGAAAAAATCGTGATGCTAGTCGAAAAACGCACAAGATAAAAGAGAAACAAAGATAGCTCCAAATGCTGAGTTTATCGTATTAAATGGAAGAGTCCGATAGATTGGAGAATGTGCACAAAATGTCGACAATGGAATTAAGTGCGAGCGATGTGAATAATCAGATAGTGGTCAAAATGAAGTGTTTGATGCTTTTAAAGATTTCGATCGGGATGATATTTAGGTTTTTCCATAGTTTAAGCCTGGCTTCATAGATTTAAAAAATGTTCATTCAGTTTATAAAATTTTTTTAGCATTATAAATTAATATTTCACTCATTTCTGTGTTTTATTCCGAAAAATAATACAAATAAAGTTTTTTTTTCTGTGCCAGGTCGAATTCCACTTATAGTATCTAAATCCGGGGTAAAATGGTTATAGTACTGATTTATATAGAATTTATAACATATTTTATAAATGTGCCCAAGTAGCCCCAAACCTAGTATAACTTGCGCATCCAATCAAAAATATTTTTTCTTAAAAACTATTTATACTTTAGTTTGTTTTCTGTGTCAGACGATGTCGATGCTCTTTAGTCATGTCGGTATAACTAATTTTTTTCAGGATATTCTACTAAACACTTTTTCACTCATTCGAACAAATGTCTCGAAAAGTGCCCAAGTGGTCCCGGTTAACGGTAGTTATACTAAAAAATAAATAATAGTTTAAAGAGATTAAAAAACACCTTTTAGCAATATCAAAACTAAAAAGTAAAGAATAATTCTCAGTATAAGAATAATATTGCTGATGAGTGAATTATTATTACAATTATAACAACGAGGGTTCCTTTGTTGAAATTAACTCTGTGTTTTAAAATGAAACTAGTAAAAAATTACGTGTGACATCGTAATTTTTCACTAGTGACATATCAACATTTTGAGCGAGTTAGATAAATGGGGAAGTTAACAATGTGAGAAGGGAAGACCTACTTAATGAGTAATTTTCAAAAAAATAAATCGAGTGACCTGGAGTAGGAATTGAGCACAGATCTGTTGGTTACGTGTTAGAAGTTTTTACTACTTAAGTTATCCTAATGGCTTTTCGAAAACTATGACCTGAGGTCAGATCGATCATATATCATATCCTATATCATATATCATATTAATTCGAAGATTTGCAAATTTTTGTTTTCCAAATTATTTGCTGAACCTTACGATCCATTTTTCTTACTAAAAATGGTCGATATATTTGTTTTAAATAACCTGTTATTACGAGTAGGTGCCTATGAAATCGAATTAGGATAGTAAGCAAATCTGGTTGAATAGTGGCTCCGGTATATAATACATCGATTCAAGATATGCCTGTAGATGTTTTCAAGGAACTATCGAATACCACACTTAACTTGGTGGTGTCTAGGTTCCTCGATTATTGCATGGTGCGGTTCGTTGTAGGGTGATAATTGACTGGCGACATATGTTGCTGTGCTATATAATCCTCGAAGGACTCTTCATATGGAGTCTTGAGCTCAGATCTTTGATTCAATCTGTGTCCAGTCCTGTCAAAACGTTTTTGAGTAAAATGATAAGATTCGCCTAATTTGAAAGCATCTAGCTTAGATGGTAGAGCGACAATATAACGTCCATTTGCATGCCTGGTAACATGTTTGCTAAAATGCTGCTCACATTTTTTTTCTTCTTTCTTCCCAAAACTTTTGAAGATCAAAATCTGTTGTTATGTTACAGTTGGAGACAGCTGGCGCGCAAGAAGGCGCAGCTTCACTTATTATCCAATCTATTATATTTTTCTGCAAATATTATTATTGATGATTTGATGCGGATAATTTGATTTGTCTACAGAAAATAATGAAAAGATGGTAGTAAATCGACTGGTGCAGGTCGATGAAAATTTGGATCTGCTGACTTGATGTTAGGCAGTAATTTTATCAAATCGCGTTGGATCGGTTGATCTGGTATAACAAGTGAAATATCAGGTACAATTTGAAAGGTCACTCTATTTTTATAAGCATTTATTCTTGACTTGATGGTAACGGTTGACAATTCGGTGCAGTATGTTGTCATAGAGTTTAGTGCTCTTACAGGTATATTGCATACTGTTTTCTTCAATTTTAGAATATCAGCAAGACGCTGAGTAATGAAATTAGTAGTAAAGCACGAACAGAGTAGACCTCGACACAGGATAGGTATTTCATCTTTGTCTAAAATATTTATAATGGCAGTGACCATTATGTCATTAGACAAAGAACTTACAACAAGTGTTATTTGCCTATTTTCGGTAGTTGAGTTGAGATAGGTCCGCTTTCTTTGTTCAGCTGACTGTTGGGTTTCAATTTATTTTGAAGGTAGGCTCTTCGTCTTAAAATTTTTAACAATTCTTTAGATGACGGGAAATCATCATCAAGCAATGTTAATTCCCATTGCAGAGCGGTATTCGAGCTAACCTTAGATAAAATAAAATCACTTAATCACATATTTCAGGAAATTCATTTTTTCGGCTAATTCAATTTCTTCTCTAGCGATTACTAAATACAATGAGTTGAAAAATTCAGTTCATTTTTCGGATGTACCTTCAAATGGTGTAAGGTTTATCAGAAGTGTATTGATTGTTAGTTTGACAATCGTCATCGTGGTAGGTACGCGCTCTACTTCATTACTGTTCGATGATGTTCAGCATTATCAAAATGTCTTCTCAATATACTAATTGCCGTCTGCGTTTGTCCGCGTTTTATTTTTAGTTTTGTTAATTCGGCCATTCTAAATTATTAAGCAAAAGGAGTTAAAGTGAAGGATCAAATGATATGTTGACCAAATTTTAGATAGATAAATAACCAACTTACCCTTTAGAGGTGATTACTGCGATAAATATTCTTTGATGTAGTTGCTGGATTTCTTTCTTTCTACGAGGAAATGCTTAACTACGATGTGGACTGCGGTGTATTTCGGCTGTATGAAACTTAATAATATTTTTGTTACTCATTGTGGTATATTGAAATTTTATCTTTTATTTATTTTTTTTTGTTTGTTTTTTAGCTTTTACAAGCTTTTGTCTACAAATTATAACAATTTTTTGACAATAAAGCAATTCTCTTTCTCTCTCTTTCTATTCACTATTGATTAACTATCAATTCACTACTGATGCATGTACACTATTAATTTAAAATCCGGCTCGAATGATCATGTTTTTAATCACCAACTTATTTCAAATTTAAATTCATTTGAAATAAAGTCGACGGAATTAAATAATTAAATTAATACTGAGTTAATAGTTTAATAGTTAGAATTTTAATTATAAAGATAGTTAATAAAATTTAACTTGAACGGTATTGATTATTTGAACGATATATTCTGTTAAAGAGCCGTGGTTTGCGATCTTATTCGTGGATACTAGCTTCAATTGACGAAGACTGAATTTTTGTCGAAGACTGAGTTTACTATATTTCGTTATGATCGCTTTTTAAAGGGTAGAGTGGTGCTTAGACAAAAGGGAGAGGTAGGTCGCATGACCATATTCTAAAATATGCCTTTATCTGGGAAAAACCTGGCTAAAAAAAGTTATTATGTAAAAGTTGCAATCCAACAGTTGCCAAAAAGAGATTAAAAATGCCTGAGCAGAATTGGTCATAAATTTGAAATGAATAGGTTGGCATCTCATTACCGTTTACATTTTACAATCTGTACAAATGCTTTATTTATAATGTTTTCACCACGGTACATTTACTTAAAATACTTTGTTTTTGTTTTGTTTTGCGGTTACCATAAACTCAATTCAAAAGTAAAATTTTCTAAAATAAAATAAACCTAAAACTAAATACGCAGTTTCCATTGTTTCGATGTAACTGAATAATTTGAATTCAAATTTGCTTCTTTTTTATTATGTGGCAACGATAGACCACGTTTAAAACAAACTTGATTCTTATATTCATGCTGTAGTTGATCTATTGATTAATATAGTTATGCAAGTTATCAATATCAAATTATATAATAGGCAAAACGTCAAAAACAGTATTTATATAGAGAAAGGGGAAAATTTTTTTCTAATTAGAGAAAATTCTTCATTTTCATTTATTTTCGTGTTAAATAGGTTGAGCTTTTTTGTCGGACCCTGTAATTGTTATAACCCATTTTGCTTGTTTTGTAAGTTTGTTGGATGTAATAGACTCCGAATATGTTTTTTGCTTAACATCGACTAGAATTTAACAGAATATATTGTCATATCTATAATTATTCACAGAATATACTAACTAAATACAAGCCTAACTTTGATAGTAAACTCAATCTTAAGTAAAAGATTTTCATTTCTTAATGGTATATTAAAAGGTTCTCGCCAAGTTATAACATTAAATATCTTGATACAAGCTTTTAAATAAGATAAGGAAATATAACTGATGTATGTTTATTAGAGGAACGTTTATCTAGGCTTCTTAAGTGGGGCGTTTAGTAATGTGGGAACTCTAAAGTGTACATGTGTACATGTGTACCCGTGGCGCCAGGCTACAGGGTCTGACCACGGATAATATATATATAATATATATATATATATATATATATATATATATATATATATATATATATATTCATGATGAAGGTGATCTATAGATCAATATAAATAAGCAAATTGTCAGTGTCAGTATCATATTTTGATAAAGACTTAAAGAAAAGTTAAAACGTCAAAATTTATCTTTCTTCTAAAAATTATCAAAAAATACTAATTTTGTAACAGAAGAGACCCAAAATCAAGAACATTTAGATGCATATATATATATATATATATATATATATATATATATATATATATATATATATATATATATATATAATTATCCCTTCACATACTTTTTCGAGGTTGAAAATTTAGATAGGTTAGGTTAAGTTAGGATAGGTTAGGTTAGGCTCATACTCAAAATATCGAGCGATTTTGGCGAGATATTCGTGATAACATACCACGTTATGGAAGAACTAGATCTCATTATCGTCAGTATTTTGGGGAATCTCTATTTAAAAGACATTATTCATATTCAAATAGAATTGAAGCATTATTGAAGAAATGTCACGAATGTATCCAATAGAAATTGATGATTATTTGTACATGTAAATAAATGATTATTGTTAGAAATTTATGTGTTTCATTACATTAGTCGTAACTAATTATATTTAATGTTGGAGAGGATTGGTGGCAGGAGGGGGGTGTTAAAAGATAGTCTAAATTTTTAACAGACACTCGCGTACCTAATCCTCTCCAACATCAAGTATTTGCAAAATATCAACTATAGTGTACATTTTTCAATGTTCAAACCATAAAATGTGAAGGAATGTTTTCCACGCCCAACATATATATATATATATATATATATATATATATATATATATATATATATATATTATATCTTCTTTTTCAGCAGAAAAAACTGAATAACATACTAAAATTTCAAGGGAATCGGGCATATGCAACCTAAACTAAATATTTACCAATTATATTGTTTCATTATGTTTTGTTGTGCAGCCTCATCACTCATTCACATTTCTATGATCATTTTAACTAAAAATATTTAGTTCTACCTTCAAATAGGTCATTCAGACTGACATATTTAAAAATTAAAAACATATATTTTTCAACAAAGAACTTAAAAACTGTGTTTTAATCGATGTACTGAATTATTATTATACTGTATATAATTTCAATGTGACTGTAAGATGAGAAACAAAGACCACAATATATGTGAATGTAGGATTTCTGAAGAACTTTGTCATTTGCTATATGAGAGGGGATTTTTTTAAACTCTTTAACATGAGATTTTTATTAAAATATACTCGAGTTTAATGTTTTGATTTCCAAAATTTACTAAATCAAAATTAATAATAATTTGCTACAACTATAGCTTGTTGCAATTTAAAAAATTTAAACACATTTAAAAGCATGCTGGCAGCGTAGCTATTCTAATGGTAAAAAATAACGAAAAATTATTTACACAAATTTTTAACATCTTATGTGAAATTATCATAGAGAGACTTTGGAGACAGGCTAAATTCACTGCAATTCCAACATCTATTGCCCCATCAATTGCAGTGCCAGGTGCTCAAAGCCCTGGAATGAACGTTACTGTGAAGAAAAACCCATAACCTAGATCACCAACTTATCCCAGAACTAGCCGGCTATTACGAAGAGAAATAATTCCTTGTATGAAATCGCACTCAGTACAATGAGAATAGCTTCGAAGGGAAAAACGCCACCGTCAACCATTATGGATTACTTAAGAACTTCACTACTATAACCACTTGTTTTCCCTATGAGTGTCAATTTTTCAAATAGAAAAGATAATTGGTTGGGTTATTGACATATATACTAGAGTCTTAAGATATGGCAACACTAATGTGAATATGTCAAATCTGACATTGCCATCATAAAGTTTCACATTTTTAATCGTAAACGTACTCAGAACGTGTTGTCATACGAGTGCTATTTGAGTTGTTTACAGATACATGAAACATTTAAAACATTGATAACATTGATAAAAAAAATGGAATGAAACCGCGAAAATTTTCATACGAGATGAGTTTCTATGACTTTCGATGTAGATTAAACCATCAACAATGTGCCGAGCAACTCGCGAGTTTCGCTGATTTTTCAAATTCTATCGTGATCGCACTTCGCTTCATGGGGGAGGTTGAAAATGTTGTACCAGAAAACATCGACGTTTGGCGTGAACTTATATTCCAAGATCGTTATGTGACATACTCTAACATTGAGGCATACTTGGGCATTAGTTCCATTTGCATACATTGCGTTGGATGCTGCATAATTGCACCATCCATGGTGCACCATCATTTATTTGCTAGAAGTGTTCCAAAAAATCAGGGAATCGGTAGCAAAACATGAATCATTCTCCACCAAGATAATGCAAGCTCTTACACATCGGTTCAAACAAAAACGTTATTGAACAGTCAAAACATCGATTTGATGGGCCATCCGTCATGTTTGGCACCCAATTATATCTTCTTATTACCGCATATCAAAAATAAAATGCGAGGTCAACGTTTTTCTATTGGTTAAAATGCATGCAAAAATGTATTGATCTCAATGAAGAATATCTGTGAAAACAATAAAACCATATCCAATAATACATATTTGTCTATCTTAAGTAGCAATCCTCGTATAATGTGTCTATGAATTGATGCGTCTATCTTCAGGAAATGAATCGGGGGAGACAAATTTCTTAGAGATGATTACAATTGTGCGTTTTGTCGAATTATTGACAAAAAACAAATATATAAAACTCGAACTTCATCAACATCGAATATAATTAATTTGAGGTGTCAAATTCAATCGACTCATTTATCATTGAATCACCAGCCATCTACAGCATACCCTCGCCTAAAAATATCAGAATAGCGTTATTAAAATCTACGACATCTTTTTTCAAGAGGTTGAAAATTAACCCTTTCAATCAAATCTGGATTAAGATCTAGTAATCTAGAAGGCCGTAGTAGAGATCCAGCTCTTTCAATTCTACAGTCGGGGAATTTTCGATTTAAAAAGTTTCTCATATATTTACCATAATGTTCTAGAGAGGGATCTCCAAACTTTGAAGCCTTCGGGCCAGGATAATTTTTTCGTTACATCCCAAGGACCAAAACAATAGTTGGTGAAAAATCACAATTCCATAAATCTCATTAGTGTTTTTTTGTTTCATTAGTTGGGATTAATTCCATATTTGTTATTTGTTAGTTAATAAATATGCTTAAGTTTAGATATTTTAGTTGAGTTTTCTACATCATCAAAGTTTTACCTTGCAATTAAATAAAGTAAGACATTAGTCTTAAGCTGTCGCGGGCCGGATTGATGGAACTAGCGGGTCGGATCTGGCCCGCGAGCTATAGTTTGGAGACCACTGTTCTAGAGCATAATCATGTTAGAACGAATAACCCAATCCATAACCCAACTTATGGGACTTTATCAAGCAATTATATAAATAAATTATGTAATGAAACATGAATACAATACTAAATTAAGTCGTTCGAGAGAATTTTTAGTCTAAATGGTTATTGACCATTATGGTGATGCTATATAATTTGATTATACAGTGCGGTCGTAAAGTATGGAATAAAGTCAATAATTTCTAATCCAACAGATATTTTCAAAAACCCTCGGACACGTCAATTTTATTTTTCGACGAGAATTTTTTTGAACAAAAAATTAATATATAGGGTGTTCTCAAAAAAGCTGAGCAGGTAGCAACTTTGTTTTTTTAAATAGACATCCCCAAGTTTTTTTACATTTTCGGATTCCTTGTAAAATTCTAAGCATTTTTTATGTAACACTCCCTATACCTAACTTTAACCGTTTTGAAATTAGAGCGTGTTAAAAAAAATTCGCCTCGATATTACATTTAAGTCAAAGTAGGCCATGAGCAGCTGCAAACAAGAGAAAAATTTATACGAAATTAATAGAATCCACGGATTTTCAGGTAACATTTTTTAAAAATTACGACATTTTAACTCTAATACCTAGTTTACATAATTTAATTTTAACAAATGTTGAAAATGTCTTCCATTTGTTAACTGGCAATAACCTAACCGATTAATAAATTCATTCTGGACACTATTAATGACTTGTGGTGTGATACGTCGCATTTCTTGAGTAATACGATTTTTTAATTCTTCCATATCTGCAGGTTTTGTTTAAAAAACTTTTCCTTTTATGTAACCCCACAGAAAAAAGTCTAAAGGGGTTGAGTCCCACCAATAACGGTAGTTTTGCGTGTTTACTTCTCCATTTAAATTAAACGTAGCCTCGTCCGAAAACACAATATTTTTCACAAAGTTTTCATTCTCAAGGCACATAGCTTGTAAACGTTCGCAGAACTCGAAACGTCTGTCATAATCGTCTTCATAAAGTTCTTGAAGGACTTGCATTTTGTAAGGGTGGTATTTGCTTTTATGTAATGTTCTGATCACTGCTGTTTTACTAACATTTAATTCTGAGGCCAGTTCTCTAGTTGTAACTTGAGGCCGTTCTTGGACACTTAATAAAACATCCAATTATGTTTCTTCTGAGACAGATGGTCTACCAGACTTTGGAGCATTTCTTACATGACCAATTTCTCGAAATTTTTTTTCAATCTTACTTACTGTTGATTGCGAAATTGGAGTCCGTTCGGGATATTTTTGGTTAAATAACTCGCATACTTCCTGTTGCGTTCTGGTTCTATTTCCATAGCCAATCATGATTAAAACTTCTATCCTTTGCGTCTCAGTAAGCCGCATATTGATAATAAAATTAATTATAAAAATGTTTTTTCAAAAAGAAAAAACTATTGCGACCATGCAAAAAGATACTTTGATAGATATTTAGAAATCGAAAAACACTTTAGGCAATATCGAATTAAAAGCAAAATGAAATAAAGTGCTGTATTGTGTCAAAAAGTTATAGCCTACTTATAATTTAATAGTAAATTGTTCATTCCTCTAATTTCAAAACGGTTAAAGTTAGGTATAGGGAGTGTTACATAAAAAATGCTTAGAATTTTACAAGGAATCCGAAAATGTAAAAAAACTTGGGGATGTCTATTTAAAAAAACAAAGTTGCCACCTGCCCAGCTTTTTTGAGAACACCCTGTATATTAATTTTTTGTTCAAAAAAATTCTCGTCGAAAAATAATATAGACGTGTCCGAGGGTTTTTGAAAATATCTGTTGGATTAGAAATTATTGAATTTATTCCATACGTTACGAGCGCACTGTATATATATATATATATATATATATATATATATATATATATATATATATATATATATATATATATATTCGACTCTTTAAAAGGTTTTTCAAGAGACCCGAAGCGAAAAAGCATCATCTCTATTAAATGTTTGTGTAGATGTTACACCCAACTTACTTTTTAAAATCCTCCAATAATGGTGTAAGATCCGGAGATCGCAATCAATGTATTAAAATGTTGTTTTGGAGATATGGTTTTTTAACAACTCAAAGAAGCGTCTCAGTTTCCAGCCATCAAAGAATATAATTCTCGTAGCCTTTCAGTTATTCACCAATTTTTTGGAATAGTTTGAAACTATGCAATGTTGTTTTTAGATAGATTGTAAAATGTAGAAATATACTCATTAGTTATGATTTAGTATGCTTTATTGTTTCAATATTTTCATTCCTGTGAATATTGTAAACTGAAGAAGTGAATGTACGGTAGTATTTTTCGGTGAAATCAAAGCAAAATAAATTACCAATTTCTTCATGATTTTAAGTATTTCTATCTCAAGATTAAATAGTTTAGAAGTGTTTTAATGTATATTTTAAGCACTCAGCATTATCTTAACATAACATCAGGAAGACTATTCCAGAAGAACTATAGATTTTACTCAAATTGCTTAAATCTTTTTTATCACTAACAAATTTCTCGTTTTTATATATGTGAACAATTTCTAAAAATTCCCTTTTTTGGTATTTCATTCCGCTTAAACAATTTTTGATTTCACGGGTGAATGTATATTTTTTTGATATTTCATAGTTTGTGAGTGCAGTTCCATTTTTTTATTGTATTGATGACGTTTTAATCTATTTTTTAGATACTGAGATATCTGTCCTATGTAAACAGCATCACAATGAAAACATGATACGTACTTTATGAATAATATTACTTTGGTTGTTTTGGTTCTCAATTTTAGATTATTAAAATGTAAACCCATTATCTGAATTCAGAATTAGATAATTGGATAGCTGTCCCATTTCTTTCAGATTTTGTTCAGAAATTATGAAAGTTTATAACTTTTCCAATGTTATTATGGGAGAGCTTACATATTGTTTTTCCATTTTAGATATCTACAGAAGTTCTATAAGTTCACTATAAATGAAAAATATGCCCATATAAATGAGGCGGTGGTACGAAAGTGCGTATTTTTGATCCAAAACTAAAACGTATAAAACCTTTTGTTTGAAAGCGTTAAAACAAAATCCTCCTTTCGAAAAAAGGCATCTTTCGTTGTCTCGTTTAAATAATACGCCTTAATAACCATCATCATTTACTTAGCAGACTTTGGCGACAAATAATCTATATTATTTTTATCGAAAAACCTTCACTACTACAAAGTCATCAGGTAAAATATTTGTACATCAATGTCTTACGCTTCATCGTTATCGGGAAAATAAATGTCACAAAATTCAATACAGTCTTGTTAGGAGAGCAACAGCTTTCGTTTTGGTAGCTCGAAATTAGCACTTTGAGATTTGATCTTTCAATTCTTCTGTCACTCCTTATTAGTGTTGATGTTAGTAGGGTTGACTTTACCTGGTCCGCTTTCTATTTAGTTTAATGTTTAAGAACGAAATAATGTTTGAAAGTGATGTTACTGACTGTTCTGATTTTGATGACGGCTCTATTGTCTCTATTGCATTAGTAACAGGTTTGTCTTCTGGCTGAAAATATGAACTTCATCGTCCAAATTTTCACCTTAATCTTGCTCTGTTACCTCCGCTGGCATAGAAACGCCCGATAAAATATTTTTATCAAGTGGGTAGATTCCTGTAGACCGAAAGCCCTCTCATCTTCTCTATATCTACAGCAGCAGTTTTTGCAAATGTCGTGACAAAGAAAACCGCCACGTGGCACATGGAGAGAGCTTGTCCTGGATGGGAACTGGTCTTTCAGCTCTCATAATAAACTTTCAATGGTTTGAAAAATGTCCGATCGAATAGCTGGGTCCGTATTTGATTATAAAAATATTTATCCGTCTTGTAGGAAATAAGAGAAATTGAAGGACATGGTGACCAGTTGCACTCATACAGTAAACAACCGTAATATTTGTCCTAGTTCGGCAACTATAGCTACATTTCTCTTTCCAACTGGAACAGCATTTTTGGCAAATGGTTTGGGACTGTCTTAATTCTCGTTTCATCGACGTTATAGATACGGTTGGGAAGTAACTTATATTTTTTATGAAGTTTCCCAAAATTTGTAAATACGGAGCTAGTTACACTCTATTGAAGCCCATGGTTCTAACAATAATTGTTTTACGTGAAGCTCGTAAATATAAGATGAAAATGTATGTTCAATGCGGTTTCTTATACAATAAGAGTAACTTAAATATTGCAATGAGTTGATCGTCATTTCATAAAATAGTTTGTTGAGTTTTTTGCAATGCTGAACTATTTCGTTTTCTTGAATCTTGGTTACAACTGTTTTAAATATATCTAAAGATTGGACACCATTTTCTTTTATCAACCTTCGCCGTGTAGTGTCGCTTCATGAAATTCCACAGCTTTTGCTACCTGACGTATAGAAACGCCATTATTAATAATTCTTCTGACAAAGGCTTGCGCTCTAATTTTCTGTTTCTGGAAAACAATAACGAAGATTTAGATCAATTGGACTTTTAATTTTGAAATTAGTATAAACAAAACTAATTTAGGATAATGGGGCAAAAATACGCAGGCATCGTTGCGATTTTAAGGACCTAACCTTAATCGAAAACTCTTAATCATAATAAAGCGAAGAAAATGTCCGATTAAACTATTTCAACGAAAAATTCCAATTTAATTTCATCAAAAATTAATTTTATTATGCCAATATTACAGTGTTTATAAACAACGTCGTGGATCAGCTTTAATTTTGGAACAACACATATGGCACACAATTGCCAAACGTTTGTAACTAAAATTGTTTCAAACTGAACATTAGCGGCAAATTTAAATGAGATGCGTTTTTTGCTCCGTGCGTGTTTTTAGCACCAGCTACCCTAACTATAGGATTATCAGATACAGTTATAAAACTACGTTCACCCGAATATCACCCCGAAGTAATTAAAAATATTTTCACAAACTTAACAGAATTATGGATCAACGTTTATTTAGATTTCACAATAATAACAATTAAGCAAATAGCTTTATCGTTCCTATGTATGTAAACATCAATCAATGATAAAACTAAACAATTTAAGTAAAATTTATAATTCTATTTTAGAAATGTTAGGTCATATTTTGATATTACATATACTCTCTCCTAAGTTTATCAATTATTGTTACGGCTTTCTTGTCCATTTAAAATCATTTACATTTATGGTTTAAATTGTAGATTCCAAATATTTAAATCATTAAACAGAGTGCGGATTCTAACCTATACTGTTTTATAAAACCAACACACATAAACAAGTTTTACTACAAATAAAAGAGACCATACACCACAAAATTAAAATTATAGATGATAATGAAAACACTCCGAACATAACGCCGAATCTTTTGTAAAAAGAATTATTGAATACCAAGCAAAAACTTAAAAATTGTATGTGAAGATACGAACCCAGAACTAAGAAAAAAATTTAAAAAGGTCGAGGAGCAGAATAGAAAAATAATCTAATCATTTTTGGCTTGAATATACCTCGAACAGAAATCTGTTTTTGCAAAAAAATCAATGAATTATTAGATACTCAGATATCTGCATTGAATATCAATACCTTTAACTATTTAGGATATAAACGTCAAACCGTCCCCTCAAAATCGAGTTCCATTCCCAAAATTCTAAGATATCCTTACTTAAAAAAGTAAGACTTTAGCTTATTTATTTCATCTCTGTTTGTTTTTGTTTTTTTGGGGGGGAATTTTTGTTTTCTTCTGGGAATACTGCGAATTGTATTCTTATTCTTTGTCTAAATTTACACTTCTTACATTACTTCATACATTAAACGCAAAAATTATGGATCGGTATGTACGCGACTTCGAGGTCGAAACTGCAGAAACATACAGATTGCAAAATGGAGGTGACTATAATCAGATAATGCGAGTAAATTTTAAAATCTTACACAACATTCATAGCTTTGCTAAAAACTTAGATGAATTGAAGATAATTATAGAACAAACAGAAACAGAATTTGACTTAATAATATTAACAGAGACATGGCAGCTACATAACAAAGAAATAAATAAAACGTACTTGGATGATCGATCTTAGATAATCAAGAAGATTATAAACAAAATGATGGTATATCGATGTATATTAAGAAAAAATATGATTTTAACCACGAAATTGTACAAATAGATGATTTCAAGTTTCTGACAGTTACTATAAAATTAAATAAAAGTCAATGTTACTGCGTGCAACAGATCACTTTCGACCGCTATTAATAAATTATTACAAAACTTTCTAACTTAAATTGAATCTGAACCTAAGGAAAACACTTTTATCGGAGATATTAACATATTAAAAGATAACAATAAGACCATAGAATATAATAATGAATTACATGAGTTCGGATATATGCCTGTGATCAAGATAGCAAAGAGAGGAAAAGCTTACTTAGATCACATATATATTAAATCTAAAATTCCGGAAATACTAGTAATGTTCATAAGGTCATACCTATGGTCGTTGATATTAACATTACAGATCATTCCACATTAAACTTTACAGATAGCCTAGTATAATATAGAAATGGAATAATGCAACAATACATACAAAAAATTTATTGATTAGTCAAGTATTAGGGGAGGAATCAACTATATACTTGCGAAAAGAAACAAATACCACCACAGAAAATAATTAACAATATAATTAAAAGCTGTACTAGGAAAAAATCAAAGAAAATCACACCATCGATGGCAAATTCTTTACTGAGTGAAGTCAAGGAGTAGAAACCACTTTCTAAGCAATATTTACGAAACTCCAATAACTTACAAATTAAGAAACTATATCATACTGGTAGAAATAAACTATATCACATCTAATCACCAAAAAGGCGTAGGTACTGATAGCGATGCACACGATAACACATTCTGACACTAGTGAGGTTATAGACATTAGCTTTGGTCGCGGGTCAAATTCCGAATCGATGACTTCATCCCTCCTCACACATATATGAGTCTTGTAACTATCATGGATCGAAACAAGTACTCAAATACTTATCACTATTTTCATTATTATTCTTGCTTATATGACAAAAAAGAAGTAGTTACAAAAATGTTAGGTTGAAGAACGAACTAAAATACATTTTCTACAGTTTACATATTCACTTAACAGACATGGGAGAGTATGAAAAAACCATGACGTTTTCTAAGACCTCCTCTAATTTTGGGTAAAAATGTTAACCTCTCACGTTAACAACATAGTATGTAAAAGTTACAGTTCTTCTACCTCCAAACCATTCGACATTTTCCCGAATTCTAAAGTATTAGACATTATAATTGTTTGACATATTTGTATTACTATAATTGTTACATTTATGATGCTCTTTTCTACTTAACTTTCAGCTTTAATTGGTTACTTTCGGGATGTTTGATAAATACAATAAGCTTTTTCAGTTTTTTTGTTCTATGTTACGAGATATGGTTCTTGAATAACGAGACTAACTGTTCAACAGAAAAATTGAACATACGTCAAACGTCAACAGCCAACAGCTGTTACAGAGAAACCTCTTTTCTTGCTACAGTTAACAAATCAGCATATCTAGGCTCCCATTCACTTACTCGTCTGATTGCTTAATTTTTAAATGCGTTTGAACAATATACTTCCAGAATTAGTTCAAATAGGTTTATAGCTTCCTGGATTGAATGATGAGCATACAAGATTCAAGGAAGGATCTAGCATGGTAAGAACTTCATATCATTTCTTTTCACACTTATGCTTATAATCGCTTATAATTCCCAGTGATATTAAACGCATTATTATAATATTAATAAAAACAGGTTTCAATATGTAAATCATAAAATGTCACTTTTTTATAACAATAATGGTCACACATGTAGTCTCTCTCTCTCTCTCTCTCTCTCTCTCTCTCTCTCTCTCTCTGTCGTTTCAGCAATTATATGGAATCAAAGGCGAATATTAGTATTGTAGTGGAATAATAAACAACACGAAAGTCGGAAGTGAATACACGTATTACTTTGAATAACAACAATAATATGGTTATTAAACTAGCATAAGATACTGTGAAATACTTACCTCGTCAGTAAGATAATCTGTAAGATTCTAATACAGTATTTACTTTACGTTGCATTTATTGATAACTAAACTATAGATAAACAAAAATTGAATATTTAAAACAATATAATATGGATATCAATTACTTTTTCACATACCCTTTTTGATGCAATATTCTGGTTTCAGTTCTTTTTATGTAAACGTTTTTTTCGCGATTTGTTAGGTTTTTTCCACATCTCATGTTTTTGAGTATTTGAATACGACTATTATAATTTTTTCTATTACATCATCGTTTCTTTCATCAATTCTGTTGTTTGTCAGAATATAATTGTTAGTATTCTTGTGTTTTTCTTCTTTATCACTTAACCTCTGTTGTTTCTTTTAAATCTGATTTCTACATTCTCCACTCTTGCTGTATTCCAAGTCATTCTTTCGGTGATTCAGGTAAGAGCGTGAAGATATTAAGGTGAATCCCGTTTATTTACCAAATGGTCCAGTTAGTTTGATGTCCTTATGACGGCCATTGGAATTAGCGAATGACTTTCTATGTAATTGTTATGGTTACCAAAAAACCACTCTTTTAGTTTTTTTCAACAAAATAATAGCAGTACAGAGAAAAACGAAGAACTCATGTCTTCTTAATGAAATATTAGGGGCATAAGTATCTGAAAAAAATAATACGAAAGAATTCGAAAAGTTTTCTTCTTTAAAGTATGTTGATGACAGAATTAGTGACAGCATTTGCTAAAACGTCGAAATCAACTACAAGTAAGCACTAACGAAAAACTTAACTATCTCATAAAGAGAAGAACGCTCTCCAGATAGTCTATTCACCCAGCTTAGCATATATTGCTTTATCATGTTTTTTTTTACCAGTACAGTACAATACACTCCGTTACAATAGAAAAAATTGTCGATTATAATAATATACTTACCTTGGGCGCTTTGCAATACGGATTCAAACCACAGTTCAACGCGATCTGCGTCGGCGTTGTCATGATATTCGCCAGTTTTTCAGATACAAAAATCATACTAATAGTCCAGGAGGAATCGGCGCATGAGTACCGAAAACAATTCAGCCTCAATTTTTTTATATGATTCTCTTCAAATTGCCCTACTGATGATATAAATGTATGTTGCTATGAGGCAACTCCGTACCAAACTGCTTAAACCACTTGCAAGGAATTGTTATTTTTCAACAGAACAAATTTTTTTTAAATTCTTCATTGATATACAAATAAAAAAGGTCCTGCGACTTTTCACTATAAATAATATTTTTGGAGATATGAATTTTTAAAGTTTCGAAAAATCTTTTAACCCATGAAAAATATATTAGAAAAAATAAAACACAAATATATTTTTTTCCAATTTTGCATACAATAGTTAATAATATTCTTAATAGAGATTTGAAAAAAATTCATTTATTATAACTGTGCTTTAATTTTTAATTTCGTGCGAGTTATGGCACTCAGTTCCAAGAACCCCATATAGAAGAAGCTGACGACACTTGGACGATAATAATTTATTGTCTCCTAATCTTTCTATGTTTATACTGGGCCCTTAAAATAATTCGACGCAAAAACCCAATCCAAGAAAATCAATCCGAAGATGTTCACCTTCCACTATAAAATTTCGCTTATCATAACATACACATTATGTATAAATAAAAGAGACATGTTAATTAATCAGTCAATCAGTTGTTATATAAGAAAACGTAAATTTTATTGTCGGGAGTTTTTTAAGTGTAAAGTAATAAATAAAGTTTTTTAAAAGTTGATTTTCCACCTTCGGTGATTTATTTGGTGCAGTCAGTAGGATTTTTCGGGTCGAACATATCGTATGTGCGATTTCGTTTTAACGATTTACCGAAATAAATCGAACACTTAGCTACATTTGCTGAATTATTGTAGAGGATATTTGTGCAGTGAGTTACCATATCTTTGGTCTTTTCCATCCACTGAGGATCTGTTCAAGCCGCTACCAACTATTCAACGAGATCTGGGACCCATATTGCTCAAAATCTGCGAGAATCCTGTCGTGAGTTCTCATAGCTAATAAGGCATGTTTAAAATCATCCTTTATGTTCTGTAAGTACAATTTATGAATTCTGAAGTAACTATTAACAAACTAACTCGAGCATTGAATAATTTATTATTAGAAACCACTACTGACTCTAACCCGACAAATTCAAGTAGTACAGTAAATAATCAAATAGATATGACGGTACAATCTTTCAAATGGGAATATTCAAATTGTATTCCTGATTTTGACGGAAATCCAAATGACTTGAATAGATTTATTTCTGTTAGCGAATCACTCATAAGCAATTTCATTGATAGAACTAATCCTAATAATTAGGGTAAAGCTAAGACAGTAATTAATATCCAAATATGTAATATTTGGAATTAATTGAAAGATGTATTGATGAGAAATTTCTCGGATCAGCGAGATGAAGTATGTCTCAATAGGGATCTTATAATGCTAAGACAAAGTTCTAATGAAAGCCCACAATCATTTTACGATAAGTGCTTACACATTTTGAACTTACTTTGCAGTTATGTAAACTTACACGAATCTACAGAAGAAGGTAAACATTTAAAACGACAATTATACCAAAATTTAACCTTGAAAACTTTTCTTTCTGGACTAAAAGAACCTATCGGGACTACAATACGTTGTATGAAACCAACGTCGTTAAGCGAAGCAATGCAATTCGTTTTACAAGAGGAAAACGTGCACTATTTACAAAATCCATCGAGAAATAATCATAGAACACAACCTTTTAAAAATAACTCGAGACCAGTATTATGATTTCAAACCTAATTATCAATCACCTATCCAAAATCAGAATCGAAATTTTAATTCGCTCAGCTCCAGTTCACAAATATTCAATTCTCAATCTCCGAATAATTTGTTTACAAGACAGCACAACTTTCCTTCACAACCAATCCCAATAAATCCAAGAACTACATATCAAAATTTTCCTAGAGCGTCGCAAGTTTTCAACAGGCCCAATCAAAATGTAAACGTCTTCAGGCCAAATCCAAACGCAAACTTTCCTAAGCCATGTCCATTAGCACACGAGCTACCGCTTCAAATATTCAAAGTCAACCAATATATAAAAGGCCGCCGCCATCTACAAACAATTTTAGACAATCTAAAAGGCCGAACTATACTTCTGAAGAATTATATAACGTCGATATTCACGAAAACTATGATCCCGAAAATTGGGAATATTTGAATAATAATTATGATGATTCTGATCATACTACTGATAAACTTTAACTAAATAATTCTAATTCTAATAATGACGATAGAGTAGATAGAAACGAAAATTTTCGTTTCGAAAATTCGTCTATAAGTAACAATCCTATCATAATACCTTTTAATAATTTCTCTTAGATACCTGATCAATTCGATCATTTATAAATCCCGACTTGGCTTTTAAATACTATTCTAGCGAAATTAAAAAAGACCCTTTCATAGTAACAACAGTATTCCAAAAGTCTGCCCATAAATATCGAGCCGACATTCCGGCCTCAAACATATTTAAAGTCCGAGTCCAACAAAATTAAAATTTTATCTTTTCAAATTTCATAATGTTTTTGATGGACTTATAGGATTAGACAATTTAAAGATATTACAAGCAAAACTAAATTTCCAAGAAGGATTTCTTATCACTCCTTCTAGTAAAATAAAACTACATTATCACGAAGTTAACGTTGACCTTAATCTTGTAACTGTATCCCCTAGAACACAACAAATTGTTAAAATAAAAACAAGTGTCACTCATGGAGATATTATTGTACCTGATCAAAATTTTTATAACTGTGAAATTCCACAATGTCTTACTACTGCAAGAAATGGATATGCTCTAACAACAATATTAAATAAATCTGACAGTACCGTATCATTAGATTTTTCAGAACCATTTCAAGTAGAAAGCTTTGACGAAAACGAATTACAAAACGTTGACCTAAATAATATTGACTCACACAGTACACCATTAGACCATTAACAAAATTAGAACGGATCACATGAACAAAGAAGAGAAAAAAAAATACTAAAACTTTGTCAAGAATATAGCGATATATTTTATAAAGAGGGCGAACCACTATCGTTTACAAATAAAATTAAACATAACATACGAACAACAGACGAAATACCTATATATTCAAAAACTTATCAGTACCCTTTCATACATAAGCAAGAAGTTGCTAATTCAAAAGATGCTAAATTCTAATATTATAAGGCCTTCAAATTCACCCTGTTCTTCCCCTATATGGGTCGTAAGCAGAAAATTAGATGCCAGTAATCAACAAAAATGGAGGGTAGTCATCGACTATAGAAAATTAAACGAGAAGACTATAGAGGATCGATACCCACTACCAAATATTACAGAACTACTTAGTAAATTGGGCAATTGTCAATACTTTTCTACAATTGACCTAGCTAGTGGGTTCCATCAAATAGAGATGGAAGAAAAGTCATTGAAAAATGCGCCAGCAACGTTCCAACGTGTTGCCGATAATATATTAAGAGGTATACAAAACGAGATGTGCCTTGTATACCTAGACGACATTATTGTGTATTCAACCTCCTTACAAGAAAATTTAGAACGCTTAAAAACGGTTTTCCAAAGACTCAGAGAAGCAAACTTTAAAGTTCAGCTGGATAAATCGGAGTTCCTAAAGAAAGAAGTCGCTTATCTAGGCCACGTGGTTACGCCAGTTGGAGTTAAGCCGAACCCTGAAAAAATTCAAGCAATACTTGGCTATCCAATTCCTAAAACACCCAAGCAACTCAAAGGATTCTTAGGATTACTTGGATACTACAGACGTTTTATAAAAGACTTTGCACGACTAACCAAACCTTTCACGAAAAGTTTAAAAAAAGGTGCAAAAATTGAACTTAGCAACGAATACTTGACTGTTTTGAGACTTGTAAAACTCTATTGACTAACGAACCAATATTACAATATCCAGACTACAATAAAACATTTAATCTTACTACCGATGCTTCTAATGTAGCACTAGGTGCTATCTTATCACAAGGTCCTATCGGACAAGATCTCCCTATAGCATATGCTTCAAGAACACTCAATGACTCAGAGCAAAAGTACTCTACAATTGAGAAGGAGGTACTTGCTATTGTTTGGGCAACAAAATACTTTCGTCCATATTTATATGGCCGTCAGTTCAATATAATAACAGATCATAAACCTCTCGTGTGGTTAAACTCTTTAAAAGAACCAAATTCTAAATTACTTCGTTGGAGAATTAAATTAGAAGAATTTGACTATAAAATTTTCTATAGAAAAGGAAACTCAAATAATGTAGATGGTTTATCGCGAATAGAACTCCATACTAAAGATACCAATTCATTTTGGAACGATAAGACATTTTGGAAAGATGTCGATGAAATTTTAGGCGAAACTTCAAATTATTACAATAACCCTAGTACGTCAAAACAAACGAAACAAACCTTAAATACCCCTTCACCAATTACCAATAAACTAATAAACGACACCACCATCGACAATACCCTACAAGACAATGACTATTTCTCAATGATAGTCAACATTGAAGCAACAATTGCAGAAGACGACATTCAGGAAAACTCTATTGACCAACAAAATAAAGATGTAACCGATAGCGGAGATACAATACATTCGAATTATGATGAAAATCCAATTATAGGCATACCGTCGATTGAATGTGCTGTTAATTATGGCAAAAATCAAATATTCCTTAAATCAGTTTCACATTCACCCGCAAAAATAAAAAGAATCGTTTTATTCGGCAATAAACAACGGTTCCTAGTTCAGCTATCTAAAAATAATCTTGAAAATGATGTAATCAATCTTATTAAAGAATATATAATTCCAAATGTTCAATATCATCTATACTTCGAAGATCCTAGCCTTTACGAACCATTATCAGCTTGCTTACAAAAATATTTCAAGTCATCATCTATAAAACTAAAAAAATGTACCATAGAATTGCTAGATGTCACAAACAAGAACGATATCAAAGAAATAATAAAAAATTATCATGAAAGTAAATCAAACCACCGCGGAATTAATGAAACCCTTAAAAGAATCAAAGAAAGGTATTATTGGCCGGAAATGAAAAAATCTATTCAAACATTTATTAACGATTGTGAAATATGCCAACAGTGCAAATATGATAGGCATCCTGTAAATTTAAAAATGAATTTGACACCAACTGCGAATAAACCATTCGAAATCATCCATATAGATTCCTTCACTTTTGAAAACTCAAAATTTTTAACGATAGTTGATAGTTTTTCTAAATATGCCCAAGCATACCAGTTAAATACACTTTCTGGCACAGAAATAGCGAACAAATTGATAAAATACTTTTCCCATCACGGTATACCAAATCAAATTATTTGCGATAATGGCACAAAATTCAAAAATACGGTAATTACAGAATTACTAGGATTACATAAAATCAAAATTCATTTTTGTTCCCCTAATCACCCTCAATCGAACGGAATTATAGAACGATTTCATTCAACGATAATAGAGCATTTAAGACTGTTAAATTCAGAAGGATTTTCCAATACATCTATAGAAACTAAAATGACAAATGCTATACTAGCATATAATAATACATTACATTCGGCTACTAAATTGAAACCAATGGATATAATTAACGGACATATTACTGACAATGATCCATTCGATATCGAGATCGATAAACTTCTAATCAATGACTATGTTAATAAACATAAAGAACGTTCCAAATTATTGTATGCCAAAATCAATGCTGATTTATCTAATCAAAAAGACAATCGATTAGAAATAATAAATAAAAATCGAGAAGGTCCTGAAATATTTGTAGCAAACCAAAAGATTTTTATAAAAAAGAAAAAGAGACAGAAAAACGCAAACAAATTTCATAAGCCGGTTAGTATCAAATCAGTAAATACCAATCGCAAAGTAGTCTCGACGGCAAAACACGGAAAAATTCACATGAGTAACATAAAACGCCCTTTACAAAGAATATATTCATTTGACACGTAATTATCATTTCAGGTTACCCGGAATCCTCGGATCCAAAGAAATAATTACACTTAGAAACCTCCAAGATAACTCTGGTCTACTACCCGTGAAACTTGGCACCGTAAAAGTAACCAAATACTATCACTCAATATTTTATTATTATGATATAAATCCCATAGTCACACAATTTCAAAATTTAAAAAATAAGCAAATACTAATTCTTGATACTGCAATCAAAAACAAAATTTGTCAAAATGAAATAACTAATCACAAACATTTCTTAAAATTTGCGGAAAGAAAAATAGAAACAAAATTAACAGAATTACTACCTCACGAAAACAGAACCAAACGAGGGTTAATTAATGGACTCGGTTCAATTTTCAAAACTATTAGTGGAAACTTAGACTCTAATGACGGAGAACGTTACGACACCCTTATTAGACAACTTCAACAAAACCAAAATCAATTAAGTGATAAAATTAAAACTCAAAATTCCGTAGCAATATCTCTAATAGACAATTTTAATAAAAGTATTCAACAAATAAACCAAAATCAATTTATATTACAACGCAAATTGGAATCAATTGATTCATATATAGGGAATCAATCTAGCTTTGAGACAAATGCCTTCATAAGAGACGTAATCTTCCAAATCTTGAATTTGTACGAAATATTAAATTCAATATTACAAGATATAGAAAATTCAGTATCATTTGCAAAAGTTGGGATCATGCACCCAAGTATAATAAAACCTAGTGAATTGTTCAAACTTTTGGAAAAACTATACAGTAATGTCAATAAAGATCGAGTGCCTATAAAACTAAAGATAAACAATATTCCAATTTTTGAAAATTTAATAAAAGTCTCCTATTACGTAAGAAACAACAAAATCACATATATTTTACATGTACCTGTAGCCTATGCTTTTGATTTCGAACTTTATCATTTGTATCCCATACCAATTCAGAGTGAGAGTCAGTTGAAGGTTATCATTCCTCAAAATAAATTTCTATTAAAAAATGAATTGTACTACAAACTTTTGGACGAACCATGCGTAAAATTAGCTAGACAAGAATATATGTGTCAAGAGATGAACCTACATCGAGTTGACTCCAACAGTCCATGTGAAGTTCAACTTCTAAATCTCAACACCACTTCCACCTGCCGTCAGATGCTCCTAAGTAACTCTCAAATATTATCGAAAAGACTCGAAGAATCAAACCAGTGGATCGTCGTCCTTCCCAAGAACACAAACATCCGATTAAGCTGTCACCAACAAGAAGAAATCCTCAACTACATTGGTACCTACCTAGCCACTATCCCAGCATCCTGTCAAATTACCATAGATTCCGAAGTTATAATAAATAATGGCCCGATAGAAGCTGAAAGCCAACCCATTTTTATCCCAAGATTGTACATACCCAATCATGAAAATGTCATTAACAAGATTCCTAATTTTAGCCTTCCAAAAATAGACCTAGATGACCTCAACACCCTCCGAGAAAGAATTTTCAGAAATACTCCAAATTTTAAGAATTATACACCTCCCTATATTCCAAGCACTTGGACGATAATAATTTATTGTCTCTTAATCTTTCTATGTTTATACTGGGCCCTTAAAATAATTCGACGCAAAAACCCAATCCAAGAAAATCAATCCGAAGATGTTCACCTTCCACTATAAAATTTCGCTTATCATAACATACACATTATGTATAAATAGAAGAGACATGTTAATTAATCAGTCAATCAGTTGTTATATAAGAAAACGTAAATTTTATTGTCGGGAGTTTTTTAAGTGTAAAGTAATAAATAAAGTTTTTTAAAAGTTGATTTTCCACCTTCGGTGATTTATTTGTTACAGTCAGTAGGATTTTTCGGGTCGAACATATCGTATGTGCGATTTCGTTTTAACGATTTACCGAAATAAATCGAACACTTAGCTACATTTGCTGAATTATTGTAGAGGATATTTGTGCAGTGAGTTACCATATCTTTGGTCTTTTCCATCCACTGAGGATCTGTTCAAGCCGCTACCAACTATTCAACGAGATCTGGGACCCATATTGCCCAAAATCTGCGAGAATCCTGTCGTGAGTTTAATTCGCGTTCACAAGTATACGTCGCTTACCTTTTATTATTTACTGGTATATATAATTGTAGTTCCAAAAAATATACAAATAGCATTATATCTTGTTATTATTTATATAAATGTATTAATTACTATGATAATAACAAAAAAGTAATACAAGTCCCGTTCCATTTCAGTTGGCAGACAGAAAAAATGGAAATTATTAAACTTTATTTTAAAATGCCAAAACGTCGCTGTTAGTAAGATGTTTTAAACTTTCAGTTTTACCTGTAAAATAGGTTTTGGATGAATATTGTCAAATATTTTGAATGATATTTAATATAATGGAAATAGATAGGTCTTGTTGATAATAATTTTTTATGCACATACAAGGGTTCATTGTTTCCAAAATTGTGTTCAAAGTTTCATTAGATCTAAAATACGCAAATAATGAAGTAGGCTGTGTAAGTGACACATAATAAACTTGTTCAAAAATGGGGAAAAAGAACTCAGAAATCACGAACGTTGTAAACATGTCAAAATACAGTGTTCGAAATATAGTTCGCTTGTATAAAGCAAAGCAAATGGTTCGATTGTCCCTAAGCGCCGGTACGTAAGAAAATCTAAATTGTCAGACAAAAATAAACGAGCGTTAAAAAGAATAAATCAACAAAACAGACGTGCTAACTATGGTCAACTAAGTGTTCTTTGGAGTAATGCAGTGGGTAGGCGGGTTTCAATATCCACATGTCATAGAGAGGCTCAAAAATTAGGATTTCGGACATACAAGGTGAATTTTGTACCACCTTAGGTTAATGCATATTTTTCTAAATTTAAATTTTCTTTACATAGGTCAAGGAAAAGACATTATTGACTCAAATCCAAAAGAAAAATAGACCTAAATGGGCCAAAGAACATAAAAACTGGAATTTTGAACAGTGGATCTGTATACATTGGAGTGCATTTCATAAACGGAATTGTTAATACTGAAAAGTACCTGGATATTTTAGAAGAATCATTGTTGCCAACAAGAGAAGTAACTTCAACCGCTGGGAAAGCCTTTATTTTTCAGCAAGATGGAGCAGCATGCCATAAGTCGAAAAAGGCCTTAAAATGGTTCTCAGACAACAATATTCTACTTTTAGAGTGGGTTTCCATTAGTCCAGATTTATCACCAATAGAAACACTTTGGCGTGAAATGAAAAAGCAGTGCGTGCAAATCCAGCTAGAGCTATCATGGAATTAAAAGAAAGACCACAAGAAATTTGGAGTGATTTTACTCCCGAATACTGCCAGAATTTAATAAACACCATACCTCAAAGAATTACGGCTGTTATTAAAAATAAAGGGAATGTTACGCAATGATAACTTTTAAAAGAATGTTTAATATTTAAGCTTTTCTGATTACATTTGGTTTTTGTTTTTTTCTTTTTGGTTTATAATTATAACCTATTTTAAGACTTGTAACTCCTGTAATAGTATCTAAAATGTTTATAGAAAATATAAAATGCTCAAAGCGAAACAATTTGCCGGTTTTCAATAGCTGAAAAAGCAATGATTAATAATTTTTTTCAATTGGACCAACTGAAATGGGACGGGGCTCGTATAAACTGATAAATTTAATCATATGTTCCGATTCATGTTTAAATAACTTTTGTAAAATTGATTCCAGAAAAAAAATTCTAAAAACAAATTGTAGACAACTTAATTATTAATATCATTGCTCTCTTCAAAAATTTTTATGAAGTTAATGGTTTTTAAGATAAATGATAAATAATGATTAAGAGAGGCTGATGCAGCGCATGAGTTAGAGAGAGAGGCGATACTAAAGGTAAGCGCCGTATATTTGTCAGCGCGCGAAATTAACAATTAAAAAGCAAATGTAAAAAATGATATTTTTTTAAATCTCTATTAGGAATATTATCAAGTATTGAATGAGGAATTGAAAAAAAATTATATTTGTATTTTATTTTCTTATAAATACATTTTTCATAGGTCAAAAGTACGCAAATTCAATATTTTTCGAACCTTTAAAAATTCATATCTCTAAAAATATTATTTATAGTGAAATGTCATAGGACCTTTTTTATTTGTATTTCACTGAAATATTTTAAAAAATTATTATCCGGTTGAAAAATAACATTTCCTTGCAAGCGATTTAAACAACTCCGAAATGCTCGCTTCAGCTAAAATAATTTCAGTTTCCTGAAACTTCCGGTTCTACCGGAGGTGGACCCAAATGTTATTTTAAACGGAGTGCTATGGTTTTTATGAAATTTTTGAAATACAGGCGAAATTTCAATATAACTTTATATAAGGCATCGTATGTCTAAAGTCCACCATTTTTTAATTAAGTATTTCACATTTTTGAAATTTTTGGACACATGCAGCCCTCCACTAAAAAAAATATATTTCTAAGTTTAAGTGAGTCAGGTCTAATATTTTTGGGACAAATTACACTTACAGCTTTCAAAACGTGTGAAAATTTTGACAAAAATTTATATAGGGTGTTCAGAAAATGGTACCAATTTCGCTATCTAAAAACTTCGAAAACTTTTCAAATGGCAACCCCCATTTTTCTCTTTAGCATTGGATTCTACGCTTTAAATTAAGGGGACTTCGTTAGTAAAGTCATATATCTCAAATTGACGATTTTTGTAGAAACTTGAAAAAACTGAAATCTTCATGGTTTTTAATTGTCACCTGCCGATGGCGAACAACGAATAACAAGTTAACGTTAAAAATTAAAATACTTCAGTCAATTAAAAAATGTTTAAAAACACTACACTAAGAGGAGAAGAACAAAACTAAAAATTAAAATAAAGTAAATATTCGAAATGCTTGACCCAACTTCCAAACATTTATGGATTCTTCTTAAAAACCAGTGCTGAGTGGCGTTTCGAATTTCTTGCGGTGAAAGAGTTCGAAATGCATTCCCAAGTATTTCCTGACAGTCGTCTTTTGTAATTAGCGGCGAAGCATACACGATATCTTTTATACGACCCCAAATAAAAAAATCTATCCGGTGAACGGGAAGGCCATTGATGCGGTCCATTGTGTGCTATCCATCGATCCTCAAAATGAGTCTGTAAAAAGTTATTTACAAGCGCACTAACGTGTGGTGAGGCTTCGTCGTGTCGATACCACAGCTGATTCCAATTAAGATTTAGTGGGTGTAAATAATTTTCTAATATTTCTAAATATTTGTTACCTGAAATAAACAAAAATTTCAAGTAAAATTCAACCTCAAATTTAAATAGTAAGATTACCATTCAAATTTTCGTCACGAAAATGTATCACCAGCATATTGTCATCTTTTATCGCAGCAAAAACATTGAAATTTCAGTACCATTGAAACTGTCTTTCACGCAACATGTGAGGATTAGTATCACTCCAATAATGGGAGTTACGCCGGTTAAGTATTCCATTCTTCTGAATTTTATACTCATCTGTCTAAAATAAGTTTTGTAAAAAGTTTTCGTCTTCCTGAGTTTTCATTAATATAAATTCACAAAAAACAAATCTTCTTGGATCGTCACATTAAATTTTTACCAACGAGATTGAATACGGATGGAAGTTGTGTTTTTTAAGAATCCTGTGAATACTTATCTCTGTTATGCCCAAATCTCTTTCCGCATTGGTTAATGAATTTTCAAGATACGCTCTGAAGTATCCCAAGACTGTAATTTCATTGTCTATGTCAGGTTTCAATTTGCTGCACGGTGCAACAAACTGACCGTGGGTTTTACAATTATGAATTATAAGTGTATAAGGCTCCTTTAATAACCCTATCCGATTCCTCGTATATTACCAGCAAATTGAAATAATCTTCATTAATAAATCCTAAACGGGACATGATGAACACTTTTGACACGCTTAAACGTCAAGCTATTTCCATTGTTTGTTTGTTGATATGTTAACTATTTTTTTTTGGTCGCTCCAGACTACCGACAATTGACAGTTTCTACAAAAACCGTCAATTTGAGATATATGACTTTACCAACGAAGTCCCCTTAATTTAAAGCGTAGAATCCAATAGTAAAGAGAAAAATGGGCGTTGCCATTTGAAAAGTTTTCGAAGGTTTTAGATAGCGAAATTTGGCACCATTTTCTAAACACCCTATATAAATTTTTGTCAAGATTTTCACAGGTTTTGAAAGCTGTAAGTGTTATTTGTCCAAATCGGAAAAATATTAGACCTGACTCACTTAAACTTAGAAATATAATTTTTTTAGTGGAGGGCTGCATGTGTTCAAAAATTTCGAAAATGTGAAATAGTTAACAAATGGTGGACTTTATGCATACGATGCTTTATATAAAATTATATTGAAATTTTGCGTAGATTCCAAAAATTTAATAAAAACCATAGTACTCCGTTTAAAATAAGGAAGTTTGGGTCCACCTCTGGTATTACCGGAAGTTTCAGAAAACTAAAATTATTTTAGCTGAAACGAGCATTTCGAAAAACCCACCCAAGCAAATTTTCAGAACACTAATCGCAGTACTTTTCTATATAAATATCGATTCAGCTCGTAGTAAAGGACCTTGTACAATATTCATTTCCCCATTATGCGATTTTTTATTAAAATACGTGTGTTTATCTCAAATGTTGTATCGCCCCGCCCTAACGTGGACTGCCTCAATTAAAATTGCAATGCTTCTTATTGTGATGCCACTTTTTGTTTTCTATTTCATTAAAATTCGTTGTTGACTTTTTATCTTAAGAGTTCCTAATGTCATCATTGTATATAGTAGAATATTAGGCACATTAATAATTTGAATGAGATTAACTGTTATTTTAAATTTATAAAATAAAGAACAATGTGATTGCTTAATAAACCATAATAGATATTTCAGTATGACACTCTGTAACTCTGTCCTAAGGTGAATACTACCTCTGAAAATTTAAATACTCCTCTGGACCAGCCAATATTGCCAAACAATCGAGAATAAAATTTGTCTACATAAACGATAATTTTCATCTTTCGAACAAATATATTTAAAAATTTCTCCATTTCTGGTAAATTATCCTTCATTTTAGAAAAAATAATTACCAAAGGAGAGTGTAGCTTACTCGTAATACAACGTGATAGATTAAGAATGAGGATTTGCTAGTCCTCGGGGGGTTGTTGTTGTTAACACCCCCTGTGAACTTGATGAATTAGGATTTGTATAAAGCGCTGTAAAATCCAAACGAATAATCAGAAACGAATCATGGATAGAACGATTCGCGTTTCGTGTGTAGTGATTCTTTTCACCTACATCTGTTTGGAACTTACCCTAGCAACTCAAAAGGTAAGTAGCATTTTTAAAAAAAATTTTGAAATCAACTGTCGTTTCTGTAAAACTGCGTTCACATTGTTTAGTGCAGAAGTGTAATGATGCCGAATTTATTCGTTTTGAAAAACTAATACAATCTAAAGAAAGGGCTACAATTAAAATTGAAAATTGTGTTTTTAAATATGATCACCTATATTGAAAAATCTGATTTACCTAATTAAGTCGTTTTTGAGGTAGAGTTACAGTTTTTGAGAGCTTCAAGTATCTGCTAATTAATCAATATTCTAACACATGAATCGCCCAAATTTTATCAAACCTTGTACGAGAAGATATTGAGTAAACAGCGAAAAGAAGAAGTCATGAATATAAAAACTATTTTGAACACACTTTCCACGGTAAATATGTTTTCAGAAATACAAAAGTCTTCAAGAGCCAAACACGAATCTTCATCATCTTCAGATGAAGAAATTTGTCGATGAATTTCTTTGATAAAAAATAAAACAGTTTTTGGGATATTTCAAATCATGCCAAAACTATTTTTAGTAAACTTAATTGGAACTGAACATTCAATTTTAATCCAAGATGAACTATCCCGATTCAAATGACACTGAGAAATTTCCTTTTTCCGAACATCTCTTTATATGTACCTATACAGCAAAAATGTGTTTTTATCTAAAATACATTTATTATAAGCAATGCTAAAGTTGAAGATTAAGTATCTTTAGTTTCACTGTTAATCATCTTATTTTTGTTCCAGCTTGAAGCAAATGTAATTAACAAAAAAATTAAGGAAGAATATGAACCTAAAGTACCCTCAGTTTGGTTTAGTCCTCGTTTAGGTAGAAAGAAACGTACTTTGGGTGAAGATGGGTATAAAATGAGTGAACAAGAACAACAAGAACTATTTACAGCTTTAGAAGAATCTCCTTTCACTTTGGTGGCAGTAAATGGTAACGATAAACTAATTTGTAAGAATTTACAAGGTAGGTATGAAAAATTTAATATACATATTTAGATTTCATTTTCAGAATCAATCTGACATACTCCATTTGATAATGATTTTATCCGACTATTACATTGAAAACATTATCTTTGCATACTAGGCAAAATATAAAAAAATTATTTAGAATAAAATTAAACCACTAAGTTTGATAACTACATCATTATTATCGCAATTTGAAATATAGTCTTGAAATATATACAGATTTCATTACCAAAAATTGTTAGCGACGATGAAAGTTTGATCTATGGCTATGAGCCTGAGATCAAATTGCGAAGCCCTTAATGGAAAACATCATCATGTGATAATTTTGCAAAACGACTTGCAAAAAAAGAGAACTGAAACTGTGCTAAAGGCTTCCTTCGTAATTATAACGTTTTTAATTCGCAAGTTTTTGACCGTTATCCACCTTCACCTATGCGGATTTCGCATCATGTTCTAGCCGAAAATTAAATAAGAATGTGATGAAAGGGGAACATTTTCGTCTCATTCTTCACATTGAGAAAACCACGAAGGAGCAGATAAAAACCTTTCTGGAAGATGCTTTCCAGTTATGGATTCATCGTTAGCATTGATGTATTGCTAGCTAAGGGCGGTGCGCTGAAGAAGATTAATTCAAAATATTTCTTTTCCATTTTCTATTAATTTTTTAAAAAATACCTCATAGTTTCCATCAAACCCTGTACGTTTATTTATGAATTTATTAATGACGGATCCGTATGATTGAGCACCGGATAATGTCCAAAAAACCAAAAATTCTATATTATACGTGAATTGATTCAAATTTTGCTGGTTTTTCCATTTTTTTAAGGCAAAAGCAGTAGTTATACTCCACGTCTTGGTCGAAATGTAGAGGAAGATAATGTGAACAATGAAAAATGGAGAGAAACGGATATTTCTTCAGAATATTTAATTCAGAGATCTCCACCTTTTGCTCCAAGATTGGGAAAAAGATTCGTTTCATATTCTCCAAGATTAGGAAGAGATCTTTAATTGGAAAAATTTTTTAATTGAATATTATATAATAAACTCATAATGAATTGTTCATGTTTCATTTTTTTAGTAAATGTCTCTAATTGATATATTTCCTAATTTTTGAGTACAGTTGCATTCATAATTGCACGAAAATTTCAAAAAAGCAATTACACTTTAAAACCATCAGTTTTTTGAGACAAAATAATAATTGCATCTAAATGTTTTTGATTTTAGGTCTCTTCTTTTTCAAATTAGTTTTTTTTTGATAGTTTTTAAAAGAAAGATAAATTTTGACGTTTCGACTTTTTTTTAAGTCTGTGTCAAGATATGAAATGACAATTTGCTTATTTATATTAGTTTATAGATCACCTTCATCGTGAATATCAAAATAAGGATAAAATCAACTTAGAACTTTGTTCCAATAAGAAAAATTAATTTTTCCTTAGTTTCCACATCTCAAATATATTAAATTTATTAGAATTTACAAAATAGAGCTACAAATTTTACTTAAATTATTTAGATCTTTTTTATCATTTATAGCTTTTTCGTTCTTATGAATGTGAACCATTTATAAAAATTCTCTTTTTGTGTATTAGATTTCGTTTCAAGAATTTTTTAATTTTTATAATTAAATTTATGTTTTTTTTATATTTCATGGTTCGTTAATGCAGCTCTATTTTTTTACCGTATTGATGACCTCTTAGTCTATTTTCTAAATAATGAGATGTTTGCCCCATGTAGACAGCGTCACAATTAGTACAATGCACTTCATATATAATATCACTTCTTTTGTTTTTTGGTGTTTTAGATTTTAATTTAATGAAATATTTGGATAATGTATTATATCCTCTATGACTTATACTAATATCATATTTATTGAAATAATTCAAAATTGTAGGGAAAGTCCTTGTACATATGGTAAGGAAAAATGTTTTATGTTTTGATGTTTCGTTTTATTTTTAAATTAATTGTATTTTAATATTAGACCATTTATTAGACTAAGAGGTCATCAATACGATAAATGATAGAGAAGATCTAAATAATTTAAGTAAAATTTATAGCTCTATTTTGTAAATTCTAATAAATTCAATATATCTGAGATGTGGAAACCAAGGAAAAAATAATTTTTCTTATTGGAACAAAGTTCTAAGTTGATTTTATCCTTATTTTGATATTTATGATGAAGGTGATCTATAGATTAATATAAATAAGCAAATTGTCAGTGTCAATATCATATTTTGATAAAGACTTAAAAAAAAGTCGAAACGTCAAAATTTATCTTTCTTTTAAAAACTATAAAAAAACTAATTTTGAAACAGAAGAGACCTAAAATCAAGAACATTTAAATGCATTAATATATCAAAAGGTCTAAGAAATTGAAGAAATTTATATATATATATATATATATATATATATATATATATATATAGAAATGTTAAATTTGTTATAATGTATATTGCCATCTATGCAGGAATAAGTATAACTAACTTTCGTCAATAATAATGGAAAGCCTATCGTAAGAAATACCTGTTTTATTGGTTGAATCATTTTATGTAAAATTCTGCAGATGGCGATAAAGCCGTTAACTTCTTACTCCTTCCGATTGTTTCCCTAACCGAACAACCAGTGTTGCCAATACTTTTACAATACATATAAATATAATAAGTACACATATATTTTTAATTGATAATGATAATACTCCCAGATAGTTGTTGAACGTATCCTGATTAACTTGCCAATTAATTCGGACAAATTCCAACCGACGATGACAATTGGAAATCGTTTTAGAGTTTTAAGTTAAGTTCAAATGACAGAAGTATAAAGTTTTTGATAAAACTAGTTACAAACTTGGTTTCAAACATATCCTTAGTTTATACAATACCACTAACTGATAATTGAAAATACAATATATAAAATATATTACGACTATTTTATTATGCAAATATAAATCTACTTCAGCTTTACTCCAAATAATTTAGTCCATTCGGTTCAGCTGAGGACCCGAATGATAGTGTAGAAACCGTTCACAAATGATCATAAATCAAATGAAACTGGTGATGACCTGTAAATTTTCAGGTGGAATATCCTTCTCATATTGCACATGAGTATAACCGTTTCTGAACCGTTTTCTATGTTGGAACAAGTCTTCTATATTTACTCCAGTGAACATAGATTATTGATCGTCGGTGTTGCAGGCTCCTGTGGTTTTCCTGCCACCTGTCCTAAAAACCACCATAATCCCAGCCGTGCAAAAGAAAAGTTTCTCTGTACCAGGGCCATTCCGAAAATTATCCATATTCTACCCGAAGTAGCATCAGAACAGAAGTGGTATAACTTATGCTGAAACCTAGACGAAGGGGCTGTTACGTGAATACAACTAATTTTATTGTGAAGTTAACATTATAATATTTATAAAAAAAGGGGAAGCACATTTTATTAACATTGGAAAGTTTGAAAACAAATTAGAGTGATCAAAACGTTATTTTTACTTAGTGCGATCACTAAATGCATTTAACTTTGAAGTTGAAAACGATTGTAGAGTATCCCAGACAGTGCCACCAGATTATAACTTCAAAGTGATTTTAAGAATAAATTGGTAATGAAAGTTTCAACAACGTTTCAGTTACTTTTCTGGTAACTTCTAATTTACATCACTTGTTGGTGGCAGATACTGATGTCTTTTTTTCCATCGAAAGAAGTGATTTTCACGACTGATATAATATAAAATTCATTATAAAGTTAATGTTACCCTTAAAATTTACTTAAAGTGATAGTAATTCTTTCATATTAACAGTATTTGCGTAGTGTCAACAAACGTCAAAATTCATGAGTCTCACTGTGGTTTCTTAAGTTTCGGTCTGTATGCATAATAATGGGAAATGACGAAAGAACTCGCAAAAAAAATCTTTCCGACATTCATCCATAGAAGATTGAAAATGTATCAGAAGCTGTCAACATATAGCCTCGCAGGTACTTTGTTTCGACGCCATCAAAAACTCAAAAAACTAATTCATTAAAAGACGCCTATGAAATATATGATACGATTCCTAGAGAATTCTTAGTTGTTCCCTGTGTTTGCGGGTCAGTTTATCGGGCCACAGCAGTGTTTCGCTGCTCCCATTGATACGGGATGGCAGTGAAATATATCCCTTTCTTTTACCTTGTCGAAAAAATTTTGAAGGTGTGTGACATATTAACACATACATGATCATATTAATCGACGAAAATAACTGTATACGCACCATTTTGAGGTTACAATGTCGGTACTTGAAACCTCTATGCCAAACTTTAGTGGCAACATCATATTAGGCCACTTTCAAGTGGCTTATCATCTAATCGGTTGGCTATTTAATTTTCGTATCCATTTATTCAATGAAAATCACTTTGAGGTTGAAATATCAATATTTTTGCCTACATAGTGTCACTTTAGTTAGGTTTTGATCTCTTCATTTACGTTGATATTATTTAAATCCACTTTAATGTGGATATTTTTGCGAGCAATTATACAACGGGCTTCCAAATTACAGCACTCTTATGCATAATTAAAAAAAATAAAGCCAACCTAATTTATTTTTTTTTTTTCTATAAAAAGAAGAAATCTAAAAGAGGTGGCTCATATTTCGAGCTACATTATGATTCTAAAGCAACGGGACTGTAACAACATTATTTATAATTATAAAGACAGATATAGATAGAGAAAAAGAAAACGCGCAAAGTTGTTATACTGAGTGTTCGTACTACACTGCCACCTTCTGAGACGTTTTAGTCACGTGGGTGATAAATGGATATATCACACACACACACATACACACGCAGATAGATACTGACTAACTTGCAAAATAAATCCTAATAATCACATTATTGAAAAGTGGTGTGGCAACCTTGCCAATAGTTCTGCATCTGCGCTGTTCATGTTTAACAACATAAGTTGTATGGAAAACTGATTGCATTGTGAGAATAAATCGTAAATTGTAGTTGTAAAAAGAAACAAGATAATAATATTCATCATTCTATTTTTCTCTTTGCGCCTAGACAAAAGAGAAAAGTTCAACTAAAAATTGTTAATTGTGGTGTTTGAAACATTGGTACGTAGATGTTTTTTTGTTGTGCTACATACTTCCCTAAAATGGAGGTTTTCAATTTTAGACTAGCTTTTTTGTTTTTAGACTATGAAAATGCCTGGAAACCAAACTGCTGATAACGGTCTCTATGATTACGATGACAACTCATACTTTTCCGAAGGAATTGAAAATAATGTTGTTGAAGACTTTAATACTACCCCCGAGACTGACTTTTCCGAGTACCTGTGGATGGAGCACGAGGAAGAATTCGATAAAGAGGTAAATTATTATTATGTAAATAGTATGAACTAATACCTTTTAGGTTATATAAAAAACAAAATGTATCATTGTCATTGGTTTGGTCATTTCTAAATGCCTATATAATATATACTTTCTTTTTTTAATTGACAATATGCATAATTTTACTTGAAAATAATGAACTAGCCCAACAGTAAAATGGATTAATTGAAGGTCTTGAGACTGAAAGTTTAGTAGAAATAAAGTTGACATGAGAATTAAATCTCCATTAATTCTTTATACTTAACAAAGAATTAACTATATTATTAATATTAATTGAATTGTTCTTTTCAATCTTAGTGTTATCATTTGTCATCTTTCTACCAGAGAATTATTAAAAGTGTATTATTTATGATTAATAAAACAAAAATATTTTCGAACCTCTAGTATGACTAGTTTTTGTATGCCCAGGATAAAAGAATTTTGTATTAATATAAGTTAGAAAACCTTGTTCACTTTAAATATGTAGATTTTTACTTTTACCAATGCTAATATGTCGAATTAATAATTGGGCAGCAACAAATAATTATCTAAAACTCTAAATGTTCTTACTCAACATTTTAACAAATTTACTGATTCATTTCACTTCTGATATAGTTTTGTGTTACAATTTCACACTAGTATGTTACTAAAATGGGTACAGGGAACAAGTCAATGATATACATTAGGAATAGTTGAGTCATGTAAATAAACCAAATGGAAGGACTTGTTCAAACTCCAGGCATTTATGCTAATTTAATAACATTGTCCACACATAATGACGAAAAGAAATTCGGTAATTTCTTTAAGTGGGCTTTTTAAATAATGGATAATTCTAGTTTGTAGATGGAGGAATTGATACTTTGACTATATTTTTCTTGGTAGGTTTTCATGACACTAGTTCATTAATGGCCACTTGATTCATAAGGTTAACAATGGTTTAAATTTTAACACTGTCTCAATTCTGTTTTTTAAATTGCACCATGTGTCAAACCAAGTCTTTTAACAATAACTATTGCTATAGGTATAACACAATATTATTGTCTCTGCTCTCATAAGTAACCATTCTTTTAGTTTACTGTGTTGAAAGAATTTCTCTAGAGAGTGTTTAATAGAACCATTTTACAAATATAGATAATTTTACCTTTATTGACCTATTAACCATTATTAACATTGCAAATTGAGTATAGTCTCATATCGATTTTACTCCTCTCAGTAGCCATTACTTATTATATTTTAATATGTTGCTTTCTCTGTAATATCCAATGGAAATGACTTGTGAATGATGGTATTTTTTCAATTTTTCATTATTTTTGAGGTCGATTGCTCTATGATAAAAATTTCCTATATTTTTTACAAATAGATAATAGGAAATTGACTAGTATATTGTTTTCAGATATATACAAAAGAGCTGTATTCTCACAAAAAATTATTGGTGGTTGATCAGTACATAAATTTAGTATACAGATTAGGGACTAATTCCAAGGAAGTAACTAGAATTCCACTAAAACTTTTTTATGTTCAATTTGAATTCATAAAATTATTCTGTCTTTATTCTATTAATTCTCGTCATTAAACATTAAAAAAAAACTGTCACTTTTTGTCGAGTAACCGTCATTGCCTTGGTCTTTACCATAATTGTATAACTCATAAGTTTCTATAGATATTATTCAGGAATTTCATTTTATTTTGCACTCTTTTGCTTATGTATTAATACACAATGACAGGAAAATAGAAAAATGAAAAAAATTGTATGCAATTTTTATATGAAATAACCATAGAATAGTGTATGAGTATTTCTCTAATTTTTAAGCAAATCATATAATTGATCATTAATTAGTTTCAATCATTTCCTTTAAATCTATATAAAATTTATTAAATAGTCTACTTCTTCGTTACTGATGACTTTCTAATAAATTGTAAGTGTATTGGATTTATGTATCATCAAAAACATCTCAAAGAAATTAGAGAGGCTTATTTTGGGTTTATGCAGCATAAAATAGAACAAAACAACAAAAATAAAAAACCGCTAATCATAATTGCATTTTCTAATCAGCTGGTTTCCATTAATCCAATTTCTAATAATTTGTTGCTGCTCCTTTATGTGGGTTTTTAGTTTTTCCTTTTATGTTGGGAGAGCTACTTCTGCTATGGTATGTATATATCATCATATCAATATTTGGTAAATCTGTATTAGGACATCTTGTGTATCGAACAGTTTGTTTATTCCAATTTCATTATTTAAATTGAGAGGCATCTGTATAACTTTAAAAATTGTTATTAAAACATCTTTTTTCAAATTCTTTTCAAAATGGTTTATTGTAAATTACATCAATTTTTCTATTAATAATTAAGCTTCATATAATATTAAGCAAATCAATGTACAAAATTTAATCAAAAATGACTTAGTAGCGGATTGAAACATTAGATTAAAAGATGGCACCCAGTAAAGTTGCTAACAACTAGGTGGTCCAGAATTATGTGACATTTTTATCAATTTCCCTGAAATGAAGGAATAGTTTTAAAATTGTTTCCTTATTTCTTTACATACAAAAAGGTACCCTTGCAATAGTTCCATAGACTTATTTAAATTCAATGGTATATATGTATTTTACTGTCGTAAAAAAGTGGCACTCTCCAAAACTACTTTTTATTCCTATTTACCCGTCTAAAAAGGTTGTATCTTTCATTATTCAATTTTACAAGAAGTGCCCCTTTTTTGGACATACTATTGGCTCTAGAAATAATGTATATAATTCATGACCACATTGTATAATATAGGTAGGTATATGAATTGAATTGAACAATTCAGATTAAGAATGTGTAAAACAATTGTTTTTGTGTATTAAATTCATCAACTATTTTTACAGGTGATGCAACGATTAGAAGAAGAAGCCCTAATGGAAGAATGCCTTGAAGCTTTTATGAATGATGAGAACAATTCTCCAAACATCCCTAACCAACAAAGGTGAGTGTTTTTTAAATTCTTGGCTACATATTTTGTAAGTGTTTACTATTTGCTATATTTATATCCTACATTTACATTTTGTTATTTTCAAAACTGTGTTTAATTAATTGCTTTGTTTATTAATTCATATGTAAACAGATAAAAAACATCCTTTTAACAAAAATTCTGTATGTTATTTATAGATTTATTCTTATATGTTGTGGTGAACTTAAATACAGATATGAACCTGCAACAATTGGTTATTTTATGATAAATACCAAAAGTAGTAAAATTGTTTATATTTGAAAATTGAAAACTTTCTTTAAACTGTATTAATTCTATGTTAGGAATTCAAGAACATGCTTATGTCAACTAAAGTATTAGAATACTGAGAAGCTGGATCATTTTTGTTTTTGGCTACATATTATTTAACATTTGAAATAAGATGACCCTCACTAAAATTGAAAATAGAATGAGTAATAAATATTTTTTGGGTACTTTTTAAGGTGATGTAAATATAAATCAATAATTTTTATTTTACATTACAAACAAGAACAACATGAGAAAATTGAAAATTCGAGGAAATTTCCTTAAATGTCTTTAACAGTCATATACATTCAACTTGAACAATCAATTCAATTAGAAAGCACACAATAATAATTGAAACAACATAAAAAAATAGAAGAAAAACGAAACGGGATAAAATTGAATCAAACTGAAAATGAGAGCCAAGATTAATAATTAGTAAAGCAATAAATGCAGTTTAATTAATATGAATACATTATTGACAATGAGTGAAAGAAGACGAAAAAATGTATTGACCACCAGGTAGAGGAAATAGGCGGGTTGATGGGAAAACTGAAGGATTTGAATGGCATGGAAAAAATTTATGGAAGAGGATACAGATTCTTAATTTGAAGCCCGAAGAGGCACAGTTTTAAGCCAAGAAGAAGAGGACAGAAGAAAACAAAGATAAAATTTCTCAGTACACTCTTTTCAAAATTCTCGAATCATCGACATATTGAACTATTATGGAAAATTATTCCGCTCTTCATAATTTCGTTAGAAAATTTGCAATGAATGAATATTGTATACCTTCTGATACAAAATACAATATTTGACATTTATATGCTTCATCTGAGATCTATAGAGATAAATTTTTATGAAGGATTTTATATACTTCCTTTCCAAATATTCGATCACTACATCAAAAAGAATAATCCAGAATTGGAGAAACCAATGCAATTTAGATATTTTTCTTTGTGTAATTAACTGATTTGATAAGACATATTTTGTAATATCCAAGCGGATAGCAGATTTTTCTATTTTTTTCACATAGTTATGCATTTTTACATTGTTAGACATAAACATTCTATTCAGAAGTTTGTTCTTAACCAAATCTTCTAATTTGATTCTAATGATGTAAACTACAAAACCCTGATATATACTATAAATACAGTTTATTTTGTTGTTCAAATTAAAAAATACACGTTTTTATTGATATGGAGTTCCTTATTTATATTTTATAATACTATAAAACAATTTAAAGTAAATAAAACATTTGTAAGGCATTGAATTATAAATATAAATAATGATTTTATAGTATCTGATGTAATATAAATTCATTGCAAGCATTCAATGAGGACAAAGTATTTATTAACCATGAGAAATGAGCAATAATAATATAATTTTTTTCTCTTGCTGGATTTTTATTGTATAGGTTTTTCTTAATAAATAAATAGTCTTGATTTTAGGTCTCTTTTGATAATTGATGAATGCGACAGATTTTTAAAATGTAACAACTTAGGAAAATAGTAATTTATGCAACAAGTGCATAAAGTGGCCCTTTTTTTTCATGAAAAATTTGACCAATTCCATAAAGGAAAAAAAACTTTATGCACATGTTGCATACATTATTTTTTCTACAGTCTTATACAAAAAAATAAAATGCAAATAGAAATTTGGGACATTTTAATTAAGCTCCTTCGGTAAATTACAATTATCGAATGCATAATTGAATTTAAAGTAAATTGTAGACAACGATATTAAGAAAAAAATGGTATATTTTTGTTTCACTTCGCAATGTGAATACTAAAAACACAATTTTTGGGTTGACTTAGTTACACTATCTGTTCTATTACCAGATAAAGCTTCATTTAAGTGATCAGTCAAATTGGTCTCTTGATTCTCATATGATGTAGAGGTGGGTTGAAAAACTGCTGTTATTAGTTTCTTGTAACATTCTTGCAGCACAAAAATTATTTTTGTTTTGAGAGAATTGTTCAATTACCCTTCGGCAAAAGCATTGGTCCATCCTTCATATTGTTTTAATTGAAGAATGCTTCCACCCGAATCAACTAGAAGCGATGCTGAAGTACATCAAAACGTATGATCTGTATATTCGGTAAACTTAAATATTGCGCAAGTAACGATTTCGAAAAAGTGTATACTAACAACTTGTTTTGTACATTTTCCATTTCTATATGATAGGAAGAAGTGGTTGCTAGTTGCGATTTTCGGTCTCACAATAGTAAATTTTTGATATAAATGTATTAAATTCATGTTTGAACTGGTTTATCCAATAATTGTAAAATGCCAATTTGTATGCGTTTTCGAATCTGGAATCGTGATGAGTAGATACTCCCCTTTATTTTCAATGTCATCAATTTTCATTGTATACAACTCTTCCCTTCGACAACCTCCAGCTATTCCCACTATTAATGTAACCTACGAATTAATTAATAAAGTAAAAAAAAATAATTAAATATTGAAAACTTTTTCGATAAACATTAAATATTTGTTGTCTGAAGCTTTCAGTAAAAACTTGTATTTCCTCTCTCGAGAACTTATTAGATTTTTTATATTTGTATCTAAAAGATTATCGCTTCAGAAATGCTATTAATTTGCCATATTTACTTGAATTTACATTATCATTTATAATTAAGGTTGGTTTCAGTGATAAGGACTTGTATATTTTAGATCTTTCTTCAAAATAAGCACATAGCACGTGTTCTGCAAAGCTGTGAATATTATTCTGGTTCCTATATTTCATAAAAGTATTATATTGAATATCTGTTCATGCAAGGCTAGAGCTCAATTTCACTGCAAGATACTATCTTTTAATCTGTACAAATATCAATAAATTATTTATAGAATTCAACTAAATGTTGCAGTCAGTTGACATACTTTTAAAAATATTACCCCCATAACGGAATCAAAATCATTATATTCAAGGCTGAGGTGTCTTGGAGTATTGGATAAATATAGTATTTTTCCTAATACGACAGAGCAATAAAAGGTGATTTATTAAAATAATATGTATAATCTTGATACATTATTCTAATTAGAAAGATAAACATATATATATATATATATATATATATATATATATATATATATATATATATATATATATATAATTGAAGTATCAATTCTAATTGTTTGAAAATTATAGTAATTTTCTTCCTCTGTTTCCGAAACTAACTTGACCGATCAACCACTTTATTCTCTTATCACAAAGAGACATAGACCTAGACCTACATAACAAAATTATTAATATATTTCATTTTTTTATCAATACCTATAACTATTGAAGTTACCTCAATATTTAACCTCCTACGTCAATATAATTGTGACGACACTGTCATTATAGATGGGTATCCTTGTACATAATTGTACTCTTGAAATACCACAAACAATTTTGAAGCTAAGCATGCGATCAGTTTTTGAATTGGAAATTTTACGGAACATAGCAATTTCTGTAACCACATACTTTCATTACGAATTTCAATAGAATATCGCAATGACTCATAATAAACTGTTCCACTGGACTCTCATTCCACTCTATGAGGATCCTACTAATTATTATCAAAATAGATCACTATAAAACCTCAGCAAGGAGATGTATGTTGAGAACTGCTCGAGGTGTTTACTTACCTGTTTTAAAATACAAACAACTTGAGAAATATTTCCTGGGGGCCATATTTTTTCGTTATATTGAAACATAATCCGTCCACTGTAAGATATTGGTATCAGGAAAATAAAAATCTAAATATTCCTGTACTTACCAAATTAATGTTTAAACGGGAATTTTAAAAGACATCATAGACTGATAGAAGTTCCACCAATTCCTGTTAGGTCGGAGGATATTTGGTTCCTGTTCCTATTTTTTGGAAAATATTTTTAATAATAAAATTTGTCTTCACTAGTCTGTCAAGTGGTATCCAAAATCACCAGATTTAATTCTAAATGATTTTTTTCTTTGTAATTTCGTGGAACGAAATGAGACTATTTGTATGATAAATTTAGTTGTTGATTACATAAAACAAGTGAATTTTTTGAGCCCTTATCACAACAAGATTTTGTTTAATATTGTTTTTCATCTTTATTATAAAATTTTCAAATTATTAACTTTATTTAAAAAAATTTGCTTTTCACTTATTCTTTAAAATATAATTTGATTTTCCATTTAGAATAAAAGACCAAGAAAGTTCAGTTTCTATCATTGATTATGTAACTAAAAAGAATCAATCGTGTACTCCTCTTGACATTTAGGTGCATTAAATATAGGAGCAGCAAACTTTCTCTTTGATCTTGTAAACAGTGATGGATTCAGGTGCAATGAATGTCTGTGAAAGTTGAAAGCGGAACCAAGGAATTCCGAAATTAAGTTATGGGGATAATTAAATCAAGAAATATTTTCATTCAAAATAGCAATTAATATTTGCAGGTACAGAATAAGTACAGAATAATTATCAGTTTTTCTGCTTCTATTAATGAGATAACAAAGAATTTGTTAACTACTATTAAGCATTTTGTGCATAAATAATAGGTTTTCACTGAACCAAGAATTTCAATAGGTGCTTTTAAAGTCTAATCAGGATAATAGACATTAAATAAACTCATATGCACGAATACGAGTTGTGGAAAAAATAGGGTGAATAAATTTTCATCGCACCAACCACTCATCTACATCTATTCAAACTAGTATATCTATTACCTTTATCAGTTGAAACAAGCAGTGACGAGTTTGAAACCAAAACGGCTTTTCAGTATGTTCTGAGGGAATGTGTATCTGGTGGAAAAGCTCAAAAAATGTTTACAATCAGTAAGAACGGTTGAAATGAGCAAATATGCAAAAAGTGTTCGTTAAAACAGGCGTTAGTCTAGAAGTTACAAAAGATTTTAACTCATGCGTGCAAGAATTAGACCTGAAAAATGATGAATTCTCGTCATAATAACGGATGCTGCTCTTGATTCTCTTGTTGTTGGTAGCTAAAAGTTTTTATTTTTATGAGTTCTACTGTTAGAAGGGAAAATTTTTCCCACCATTCTTAACAGTAAGAAAGCCACGACAGAGCCGTGGAAAGCAATTACGAAAGAAGTGTTTCAAAAAAACCTTCCAGTTATATATTCAACGCTGGGATTTGTGTATTGCTAACCAAGGACAGTACTTTGAGGAAGATTAATTGAAATTTTGTAACCTTTTTACTTTTCGTTTTCAATTAAATAATTCGCCGTTTTTTTCCTCACACCTCGTAGAAACCAGAGAAGGAGACTCCCTGTTATCATTGTTTAATTTTTCGTTTCCGTATGATAAATAAAATAACGGGGGAGATTACAAGTAGTTTTGCTAATCAAGGTACAACACTGCTGATCGATTTTGTTTATAATATGTATACTGTATCACCGTAAAAACAATCAAGTAATTTTACAAATATGTAACACAATCGAAATGTAAAAAATTGAAGGCCGGCAATTGAGTTGCAGATTATGACAATGTAGAAAATACAACAGAATAAAAAATTTTATGTTGAGAGCAAGTTATATGTGTTATGACATTCGCAGCAACGCTGTTTTCGTCTATTTCATTACGCCGCATTAGCAGTGACATTAGGTTTGTTCCAACCTGCCAGTCTGAATTGTTCTTGGAACGGTTATTGGAAGCGTTTATATGATATTTTCTGCGCAATCTTCGGCTATGCCGGGTTCTTGTAACAGTATCGAAAAGACCGTCCCGGAAACAGTTCACTAACGATACCTAAGTCGGTTGAAACATAAAACAGAATCGGTCGTATAATATATAAGTTCCCGGTTGGAACACGTAATCTGTATTGCGCAGAATCGTCACCGTACCAAGGACGGCTTTTTTATGGCTTGAAAAATATATGTAATACTCCTATATGGACAGTTGGTATGGGAAAAACGTCCTTACGTTACGGTGCCAACAATATTCATTTTCTCTCTCGTTCGAGACACTTTACCTATACTGCGCATGCTTGAGAATGCGCAGAACCGAGCTGGTACCTAGGAGGATATAGAAATCGTTGCAATTCTGTCTTTCTTAGTTGGAACAGAACAAATTTCGTTTACATTTGAATTACTAGGAGCGAATGTAAAAAATTTGTAATAATGTTTTGTATATCGATTCTCTTTCGAAATAGACAAAGGTAATGATTACTAAATGTAAATCGAATCCATGTAAAATTTTTAGGTAAAGTTATTCTGAATTGTGTGTTCTTGGCTTGAGTCTATATAAAATAATTTTCTTCATTTTATGATAATTATTTATTTACTAATCTTAAAATTGATGATTAATTAAAATATAAATAATTTTTTTTTACCCCAAATTGTATTGGTGCAAAATATTTCATCTTTTACATTAACGTAGACTTCGGTGAGTACGTAGTAGGCATTTATTGATTTGTTGTTTAGAATGAAAAATTAAACATTTTGAGAGGCACTTTATAATGAATTTGTTTAATGACCACTTCTTTGACATATTATTGTTGATTAATTGTTCAATTATTATTATTTCTGAAAAATATTGAGCTCGTTTATCGACTTTTCTGATGTAGTGGTAACGAATTTTTGAAAAACATGAATTAATTATAACTAGTAGTAATAGTCTAGCAGCTTTTTGTGCATTTAATAATACGTGAGTTCAGTTCAAGGAGACGGTTTTATTCATTGAAGAATTTCGAGGGATTCAATATAGCTTAATAAACAAACCATTCATTTCATGAAAATGATTACAGTTAATGATTTTCTCATTTCTAAAGTACCAAAATTTTAATAATTGGAAACGTATAGTTATTTTATACCTCGTATATTGCCCAGTTTTCGATATGTTATCAAAATGATACAGATAGATACAGTTTAGATGAATCCGGCACTGAAAGTTTTGCGTGACATATCGTTTTAGTTAAGTATCATTAGAAATTCGTTCTACATTTACTAACATTGTTTTAATAACACTATTAAGACAATTGATATCCGTTTTGTGAAATTTATTAAGGAACATTTCACCGTGAAAAAAGAAACAATTAAGAATTCATACTACTCATGGAAACAGCATAAAACTCCATTCATATGATTAAAATGACATTATTTATTTCATATTCAGAGCAATATGGAAATAAATAATAACATCTTCTCAGAAAGACTCCATTACCATTAAAAGACTAAAACAGTACACAACAAATTTGAAATTTTCATTCATTTAGAAGTGCCCTCCTCCCTCTTGTCTTTGGTTCTTTTTGTTTTTTTATTATGAAAGAGAATACAAATAGGACGAAACCAAATACAGTATTTACATGCACATTAGTGAAGAGCGGATTTATATGCGACAAATTTTGATGAAATATGCGCATATATATGCACTAAAAATGACGAAATAAGTTTGAAATAGCAGTACTGTACTCCGCCAAACTATAAAAGCAACTTCTTAATTGCTACAAAATGTTCATCATAGAAGATTGCCGTTTCCAACCATGTTTACACCTAAACACTGGTTCGGAAGGAAAATGAACATTCGACAATTTTTCCCTGTAGAACTGAATCCGTAAAGGAACAAATTTAAATCTAAATGTTCAGTTACTCTGTTGCATCCACGGATTAAAAAAGTTACGTGAACTACATTTGGATATACAGGGTGCGGCAGCATAACTTCCTTTTTTCAAAAGTTAATAAAACTTATTGTATGAATCAGAAAAATTTTATTCGTTTTTTATAATACAGGCACATACATAAAGTTTTGTTTTACTGAGTTTTGAAGATCAAATCAGTTAGGTGACGTCCCCCATTCTCCATACACTGAGTAAACCGATTTCTGGCGTTTGTCATGACTCTTGCCAGCATAGCAGGCGTTATGTTGGCAATTTCTTCCTGGATGTTCGTCTTCAAATCTTGTAGGGTCCTTGGACGGTTCACATACACACGGGATTTCAAAAAACCCCATAGGAAATAATCACAAGGGGTCAAATCGGGAGAGCGGGCTGGCCACTCCAAATCGCCCCTAATTGAGATAAGGCGCTCTGGGAAGTGTTCCCTCAAAACAGCCATCGATGTTCTTGAAGTGTGTGCCGTTGCTCCGTCTTGTTGGAACCAAGTGTCCCCTAAGTCCAACTCATCTAGCCGTGGGAAAAAAAATTCCTGTAACATGTTTACATACCGGTGCGAATTCACTGTCACTGTGACTTCATTTTCCTCAAAGAACCAGGGACCAATAATTCCACGTGAGTAAATTGCACACCACACTGTGACTTTAGGTGAATGCAAAGGCCGTTGATGCAATTGTCGAGGATTGGTATCAGCCCAGTAGCGCATGTTTTGTTTGTTTACGGATCCACACAAATGAAAATGGGCTTCATCACTAAAAAAAACAATAGCGTCCTCAGGAACGACTTCCAGAAAAACCTCACACGCGTTCCTCCGAGAATTGAAGTCACGTTCAGAAAGTTCCTGCACAATTGCCATCTTGTATGGATGAAAATGAAGATCATCATGAAGTATTCTCCTCACAGAACGATCGGAAAGTCCAAGGGCAGACGCGTGTTTGCGCGCAGAACGCCGTGGTGATCGCAACACTGAAGTTCTAACTAACTCAATGTTCTCCGGTGATCTAATGGGCCGAGGGACTCCAGTTCTTCGTCTTGTCACACTTGCAGTTTGTCTGAACGTAGTGACCCACGTAACAATTGATTTCCGGTCCGGGACAGGGGCCAAGGGGGCTAAATTAAAGCGATTCCGAAAGGCGCGCTGGGTTGCGATCACAGAACATCCGCTCGAAAAGTAAACCTCAACGGCAAACGCACGCTCCTCACTGTTCCAACGCATGATGGCGACTGAACTGTGCCGGGACAAAACTTTATAGTCCCCCCTCTCGAACGAGACCACTAGCACTCCGTTACGACATCTACCGACTAAATGGCGAACTTTTTAAAAAAGGAAGTTATGCTGCCGCACCCTGTATTATTTCAAATTGGTGCTCAGTTTTAACCATGTAAAGAGCGGCATCTAATACCATAAGTAAAATTTTCCCAGTAAGAACCACATTAGGTGTAAAAAATTCATAAAATTTTAATTAATAGATCCTAAAATACTTAAATGGTCAGTTTTCTCTGCCTGCGATTCACTAGGTTTGTTTTCCTTCTTTTAGGGTATCACTATAAATGTGAGGCACATAGTTTTTTCTTAATCTCCTTTCATCGACAAGACTTTTTTGAAATATTTTTCTAAAAAGCTTTTGAAAATACTATTTTCAAAGTTTTCATCTAATGAAAATAGAATTTTCATGAATGGCGGTCTACCGTCTAAGGATAATCGAATTTTCTTCGAATCATTCTGGTTTTTTGCATTGAGTAGTTCTGCCCCTACATGTTGTGTCACCGAAATTTTCCATTGAGTTGGTATTTAGAATAAGAACATGCATATTCTCAAACAGTGTGGTTTAATGTTTGAGAACCGGAAGGAAAAATCTGTAATAAAACCACGAATTTTTTATAAAAATGTTGAAACTATCGGCTGTAATTATTTTTTTAAATATTATTGATCCAATGCTTCAAAATGTTTGATAAAGGATAAACGATTGAAAATAATAACAAATACGAAACAAGATAAATATATTGATGTTTCTACAATAACATTATAAATATCAACTTCGAGATTATTTGATTTGATAACATACCAAGAATGAAAATAAAATAAAATTTAATTTGATATCTATGTGAGACTAAAAAATTCCCAGATACAAAAATATAGAATGTTTATTAAAAAAAACCTTTTTTTGGTCCCATATTTCTATCTTCGTAGTTTTAGCCACCTTTCTCTTATTCTCTCTAGTTGTAATAACCCCAATCACCCTTCACACATTAAATATTATAATATGGCTGTTCTGGAAGAACAATGATGTAATTGCAAAAAACACATCCCATACACATGAAAACTTGGACGTAATGGTAGTACCACTTAAGACCGCCATAGAAATTTTATAAAATAGGTGAAAGATCTAACAGTGTCTTCTAGAACAAGGGACAATTCACAGAGAAACAATGACTACATATTTACATTTAAGGGTTGGATTTATGGTTATCAAATTCTAATCTTTGGAAAATATAATTAATACGTGTTCTCAATGTACCATTATTTTCTGTCATTCAGTTTTTGCATTTACGCCACGGTTCTTCCGGAACGGCGATATCTCGAGATATTCATTGACAATTGATAATATGAACATGCTTCGAGCAACACCAAAAAAAATTATTTTGTTAGTTTTAATCAACTCAGGTATTATAACAATTAAGCAATGAATTAACGTCTTTACTGTTATTATTTATTCCGATGGAATTACTTGTAACGATTCCTTAAACAGAGTTTTGAAATATACAACTGTAAAGGTGGTGTTAAGCTGAATAACAACACGCAACTCAGTATTGTTGAATCAATTTTGAATAATTGCATTCCTTAAAGCTCTGAAGAGTCCTTTCCTCAAAAATTGTAACGTACCTATTTGGAATAATAGCTCAATTTCATTTAAACGGTGTAAAACATCGGAAAATCACTTTTCAAACGATTTTCTATTTGTATTATCATGGTTATGTCCTGTTTTCTTTGATTCAAGGCATCATATGCCGTTAACAAGAAATCTCTTTTCGTTTATCTTCTTCTTCTTCCTGCTGTGTATAGGCATCATTGCCCGTTTTTCTTCACGTCATTGCCTCTGCTCAGTCACCTGGGAGGTTGTCACTCCATCTTTTCCTAGGTCTTCCAATGCTTCTTTGTCCTGCTGGTGATTTGTCCCTTGATATTTTCACAATTCGTTCTTCCGTCATGCGGTCAATGTGCTCATTCCATTTTATCTTTCTATCCAGTACCTAGTCATTGATATTATCTATCCCGCATGTTCGTCTTATGTTTTCACTCCTTTCTCTATCCAGTAATGTTCTTCCCGCTATTCTTCGAACTATTTTCATTTCTGTAATCTCCAATAATATAGGTCTGATTGCGGTTTTGTAAATGCGAGCTTTTGCTTCAGTTCGAATGTATTTATTTCGCTAGATTGTGTCATTTAGGTATGCTGCTGCTCTTGAGACTCTTGTAGCTTGGTTTCTTACTTCCGTCTCCACGTCCCCGTGTCCAGATATTTCGATTCCCAGATATTTAAATTTCATTTCCTGGTGAATTATTTTGTTATCCACCACAAGCTTACATCTGATCGGTGTTTTGGAAGTAACCATTGATTTTGTCTTTGCCGCTGATATTATCATATTGAATTTTTTTACTGTTTTGTTAAATTGGTACAGTAGCCTTTGCAGATCGTCCTCGTTCTCCGCCAACAGTACCGCATCGTCTGCATAGCACAGGATTTTGACTTCTTTATTTCCCATTTTGTATCCTCTTAGTTTGCGTACTTGTTTTATGATTTCATCCATCACTATGTTAAATAGGAGCGGACTGAGAGAGTCCCCTTGCCTAATGCCCCTATTTGCAGGTATCTGTTCAGTTAGGTCATCATTTATTTTTGCTTGGATTGTATTTTTTGAGTATATATTTTCGATTATTTTAATGACATTATATGGTATCTGTCTATCATAAAGAAGGTGTATTATGTCTTTTAATTGTATTCGATCGAAGGCCTTCTGAAAGTCAATGAAACACATGAAGGCTGGTCGATTATATTCGATCGATTTTTCCGTTATTTGTCTTATGACAAATATTGCGTCCGTGCAGGATTTTCCCGATCTGAAACCCTGTTGTTCATCTGCTAGTGAGATACATTCATTTATTTTATTTGTTATTATCTTTGTGGTTAATTTCAGCGTTGTGCATAGTAGATTTATTCCTCTATAGTTCTCGGGCATTTTTTTATCTCCCTTTTTAAATAGTGGTATAGTAATACTATTTCTCCACTCATCTGGTATTCTGTGTTGGGTAAATATTTTTTTGTTAGGGTTGTTAGTTGTTGGTTTAGCTTCTCTCCTCCATATTTAAGTAATTCGTTGGCGATGTTATCCGGACCTGGGCTCTTTCTGTTTTTTAGTTTTTGGAGTGCTGTTTCTATATCTTCCTTTTTTATATTAGTCTCATCACTTATTACTATCTCTGGTGTATTTGGTTCGGTTTCGGTCTCTTCTTCCTTGTATAGTTCCTCTAAATATTTTACCCAAGTATCTCTTTGTACGTGTCTGGTTCTGATGAGTTAATTTGCTTCTGTTCTCTGATTTCTTATTAATCGCCAGATTTGTTTTTGTAACCCATAGAAGTCGCTTTCCATTCTTTTGGAGAAGGTTTCCCAGTAGTTGTCTTTCATTTGTCTTACTAGTGTTTTTGTATCGTTACGGATTCTTTTGTATTCTTTATATGCTTCTGCCGTTTGTGACGACATGTAGTTTAAGTACGCTTTCTTTTTCTTTTTGCACTGTTCTTTGACCTTGCTGGAGAACCATAATGTTTTGTTCGTTCCTTGTTTTTGTGGTCTTATAGTCCGAGTTCCAAGCGATTCACTTGCTACTTCTATGATATTTTCTTTTAATCTCTTCCAACTGTTGTTAATATCATCATTTTCTTCTATCGGGTTTTTATCGATTTTCCCTTTTAAACGGTTTTTATATAGTTCTTTTATGGTTGTGTCCCACATGGATTCGATGTTTAGTTTTTCTGTGTGTGCTCTTGGTTCTCTATTCCTTCCCAGGTTAAGTTTCATTTTGATTTTTCCCAGAAGCAAACTGTGATCACTTCCTGCATTCGCGGAGTTTAATGTCCTTACTTCTTGTATGTGTGCGGGGTGTATATGTCTATTGGTTACGATGTAGTGTATTGTTGATTGTTGTCCCCGGGAGTTACGAAAGGTGGATTTGTACTGTGGTTTGAGATCAAAGAAGGTGTTGTTGATTCTTAGATCACATAGCGAACATAGGTTCATCAGCAATTCCCCATTGTCGTTCAATATATTTTCGTTAAAGCGTTGTTTTACGCCTGGTATCACTTCGTTACCAATGCGTGCGTAAAAAACTCCAAGGGTTATTATCGATTCATTCTGTGATAGTGATTCTGTAATATTTTGAAGCTGTTCATAGAAACTTTCTCGCTCTTGTTTTGGCTTATTATCTTCGGGTGCATATATCGATATTATATTTAATAATTGAGTTTCTGTTCGCAGTTTAACGATTAGTATGCGAGATGATGTATATTGACATTCTTCTATGCTGTTTGTATATTTCTTGTGTATTGCCAGTGCCACTCCTTCTTTCGCACGTTCGTCCTTGCTGACTCCACTGTATATTACCATGTAATCGTCGTATATTTGTTGTTCATTTCCCTTTTGTTTTTTTTTAGTTCTATCATAACTTCTTGCTCTTTGTTGTTAAAAGTTTTTATATTCCAGGTAGCAAATCGCAGAACATCTCTCCTCCTCCAATTCGTTAGCCTTTTTCTCGCATGGGTCGTCGTCTTTAAATCAGTCCTATTCCGAGGCAAATTTGTGGGTCTGTGAGCTATATTCGGTTTTACAGTGGATGGGCTGCTAACCCGTTCCACTAACCCTCCTCCTTTTCTTGGGCTTGGGACCGGCAACACAATCGCTAAGCTACTCAATCCACCCAGCGATCATGCAGGCGGAGTTTATCTTATATTATTGATAATTCTACTCTAATATGCCACTGACTGAACTGATTTCCTCCTCTGACCAATTACGGGTCTCGTTCATCTACAAAAATAAAATCGCGCGAAGAGTATTTAATTTGTCACATCCTTTTCTCCCTCATTATCTTTTATCCCTCTTGTAACTCTGAACCATTCTAATTTTTGTCTATATAAGTTTTTAAAATTCAATCTGGAATGAAAAAACAAATTGAAACGATAGCAAAATAATGTCTGGGAAGCACTTAACTCCAATTCAAATTATAGCATTATACATTTTAGATATCCTTAGCTATAGGAACCTATTGATCATTTTGTCAGCAGTAACTATAGGACATTTTTTTCATTATTTTTTTTTTTAGTATTCCTCCTCCATTGAATATCGCCAACTCAAAGTTGAATCCAGAAGCCGAGGAATTCGTCCCTTCCATGAGAATGGCTCCACAAGACGTACCAACATCAACTTCCTCTTAATCTAACGCCAACAGATCGAGATCTCATCGTGTACATAAGATACCTTATGTTCCCCTAGAATAACTTTGCTTCAACTGTGAGATAATTCAAGAAAGCGATCTTATCAAGCATTAAATTTGTTAGCATTGATTTTGTTGACACCATATTTCCTTGAACATGTAGAAGTAAAATCAATTGAATGTACTTATACACTTTATAAAATGATATTTTATATTTTTTATCACAATATTAAAACATTTATTTTTATTATATTAACAAATTTCTAAAAACTACTTAGTAGTGTTTTTCATATTTTAGTTTTTAATGCGCTGTATATTAATTTTTTAATATAAAGCGCTTTCATATTCAAGGATCCATTTAATTATGCTCTAATAATCAGTTGGATTTTCATAATTTGTCAGATCTTTTCATAATAATTGAATATACCTAAACTATATCTTGTACATACTTTCAATAAATATGATGGTCCATATTATATATTGTATTGTTACTGAATTCATTTCCAATTAGAATTTCACGAATATACAACGTAAGAATTTAGTATATCTAATATCAATGCAAAGTAAGATATTTTTCATATCATTGCTGCAAATGTCGCTCAAAATAACTTATATATAACAATATAACTATAACTAACATATAACTTTTATAAATCAGAAAATTATGATATCATTACTTTCTGTCATATTAATAAAGGAAATTGGAAATTGGCTTGCACACTGAACTCTCAAATTATACTCATTTTGCGTGGAAATCCGAAAACATTATCGGTATGAGCATTTCTTACCAGAAAAAATATTTGGTTGGGAATGTTAGTAGGAATATGTAATAGGTTTTTTTAGTTATATTTTTATGCATATATTCATAATTTCTTTTTTCTCTCATTCACCTTATATTTCGCTTTTAAATTTTGTTATTTTTTGCTTTTTATTGGCTTTAGTAAATGGTACCTACTAGAAATATGTGATCAAAAAACACGTTTCTAAGATAACTCAGACGACTCATTTAAAATAATATTTAACTAGAATTGTCAGAATCTTTTGAAGTAGAGTTGTTTTCAGGTTGCATAACTACTGGCGTTATGGGCGATAAATCAGTATATCCTTTCCTCTCTGTATAACATAGTCACACCAATTTGCTTAATTTTTGGCCACTGATAGCTACACATTAGATACAAGGCAATCTTTACTTCTTGTATGAAGAACAATTACTCATTTTCGTTTCGGACACAGCCTATTCACAATTTTTTGCGTCGTCAAACATCAAGTGTGTTAAACAATGTTCTATCTGAATATTTTCCAGATCTGCTTGAAACATAGTTTGAGCTTTCAAACATTCATATTTATAATCATCTATATTTTCCTCGTGAAACTTATAAACAATCAATCGAATAACATTATTGGTAGCATTCTCAACTTAAGAGTCTCAGCTGGCCATTTTTGCTTCAAAGAATGATTTGTAACGTTGCATGTATGTGTTTGTCTTTCAATACGACAATATGAAATGTAATTTCAAATGTTCACTGGAAGATCATACTCATTAATTACCAATAAATAATATTTATAAAAATACTCTCTTAAGAAATACAAGTCTAGTAGAAATGATTTACTGTTGTATTTATTTAAACGAATCTAGTAGAAATGATTTACTGTTGTATTTATTTAAACACAAGTCATGGCGACACAGGTAAGAATAAAAAAATATGAAGCATTCTACAGATACACTAGGCAGCATCAGTAACTAACCATATTGGTTTTGTCAATACAGAAAGTTGTTGTATTTATGTATTTGTTCAGTGTACAAACGCCTTATCACTAACAAATTTACAACATGTATTTTCAAATTAGCCTTCTAAGAAATTAAAAACCTTGCTTTTTGCCTTCACAATGATATTAGATATACTATACAAAATTGCGATGGTAAAGTTTGTTACTGTATTCTTACATTATTCTAGTATTTTTAAATGGTTTGTGTAATGATTCAAAGTATATATGTTTAACGTTAACGAGTCCTTATTTGGCATAAGCTTTAACATATTTTTTTACTCGATGTTTCTCTATTTTGGTGAATTTTGTTTGACAATTTGATTTTTTATTATGGCAACATTTTTTTCATTCTACTTTATAAACATTCTGGTGCAATAATTTAATTTTTTCCTACTTCAATATTCCTATACATTTCTCAATACTTTACTATTGTATTTATATATATATATATATATATATATATATATATATATATATATATATATATATATATATATATATTCGGAAAATGATGCTTCTCACCAAATATAAGAGATCTCAATCGATATTTGCCTTTACATATCGTATATAATACTCTGGAGTACGTATAATTTTTCTGAGAGAGAAATATTTAACATTTGTCTGCTTATAATACAAAGGTTACATCTCTTATCTATATGGTTCTTTGTTTATCATCAAGTTTTTGCAATCCAGACCAGTTGGACACTTATGAGAATAATTTTTTTATATTTTAACCCTTTCGCTCACCCTTTTTGGTTTTTCGGGATAAAAATCTGAACTAAGGTGGACATATTCTTTTCATTTTTTTAAATTTTTGGCGTACTCAAAAAAATTCCACATCGGCTCTTTTAAGGGCTGTGATTTGTACAATATATTGCACATTGTGAATAAGTGGTAATGATTTTCCAAATAAAATGTAATTAAAAAAAACAGAATTTGTATAACTAATTATTTATTTGTATGATATAACATAAAACAATTTTGTTTTTTTTTGAAATACATAAATGTATGTTCCACTGAGTACAGACGAAATTGGTCCTAAAAGCACATTCAGGGAATTTACACCTCGAAGAGAAGGATTTTTCTTCTATAATTGGTAAATGACCACATCCATCCAGCCTTATTTCTGCTGCTGGTCTAGTTTCTGTTTTTTGTTTCTTATGTTGCGGAGATGATGTCGATTCTGCTTTATTCCAAGGACGTCCCCGTTTTCTAGAGGATACTTTGTCTAATTTTATCCAAACTTCAGCGACGTATGCCCTAAAATTAACCAATTCCAATATTTTCTTTTTTGTAATACCTAAAGTAATCGCCTTTTGCCTATATTCCAGCCAGGCATTAGAACATGCAATATCAATGCTATGTGTAAACATACGAAGTGTCCACTTCCTGGAATGTATAAAGGTTCTGTACATAATAACCAAAAAGTCGCATTTATCAACGCCGCCAATACTTTGGTTATATTTTTTTATTACTTCAGGTCGTTTCACACTAACATATTGTTTATTATTTTTGTCCCATTGTATACATTCAATTCATTTTCTTTTCCTATGCTCATGAAGTTAGAAACCATGACAACACTCATATTGTCAAACCAGTGAGTTAGAATAATTTCCCCATCACCACGACCTTTCTTTGACATCTCCTTTTGAGGCAACAAATGTGCTTTATTATCTACTTTTGCAGTGCAAGTTGTATGTACATTTTTATGCATCAACAATTGTAAAAGTAGTTGTCAAAAAAAGTTGACCATTTGGTACTGCTATTCATTCGGATAATTTCAATACTACAGATGCTGCTGATCCAAAAACTTTTAAGTGCATTTTGTTCAGTTCAGTTGTAGCCCCTTAGTAAATAAGAAAATCATAAATTAATCCACTGGAGCCACACAAGGCAAAAATTTTAATACCCCAAGGTTTTTGCTTTTTTGCTACATTCTGCTTGACAATTAGGTGCCCTTTGAAGGGTATCATTTTGTTCGTCTACGCAATTCTGTTTCAATCGGAAGAGACAAGCATTTTGACCTAATAATATCATATAAAGGTCGTATCTTCCAAAAACAATCCTGATCAGTTTCACCCAACATTTATTATTTGGGTATCCACACAATGCGTTATTAGCGAATAAAAACGATTTATTGGCATACTTTCAGAAATTTATAGCACTTGTAATTATGGGCTCCAATAAAATTTTATACGTGGGTAATGTAAATTTCCAATCAGCATATGAATTCCAACAAATGTTTTCAGTTCGTCTACATTTGTTGGAGCAAATTTTGTCATATTCTGAACTGCAAATAAGTTAGTGTTTTCTGTCATTAGTTCAAATAAAGCATCTGTGAAATATTTAACACGTTGACGGACAGTAGGAACAAGCGAAGTTCGAAAATTGACACTATATGTTTGTGTGATTTTTAGAATGTTAGAAGTATAGTTTTACTCTTTCTGCTTAAATAAACTTAATTTTGATTAATTTAGTACCTTTAATTAGGTTGCGGCTATAACTGTCATGGCGCCAGTGGACTCTATACACTAAGTGATAGGACGATGGCGGCTATAACAGCAAAAATTTAAAAACGTAAATGACAGGTTTAATGGTTCAAACAAGCAATTTTTGTATGCAACAAAGTATTTTTGGGAGTTTTACAAATGTTAGTTCTTAATCAAACAAAAATAAATAAATGACAAAAAAATTTATTATAATTTTATAATTATTATACATTATTTTCGGTATGCCATGTTTCAAAGCATGGTGCAGGACACAGTGCAGGTTTTGACATGCAATTCTTGCAGCAATATGATGTTTCCTTCCTTATTCCCTGTTTATAACATTGTTTACAACGCTGAAAATATGTTTTTCGCTGATAATTTTCAGGAGGTGAAATTTTCTCAGGAAAATGCTGTGTTCCATTGTTGTTGATTTCATTGGTTTGGATTTGTGCACGTTTAAATTGAACCAAAGTTCTTCCATCCCGTTTATTATCTATACCAGTTAGAGATCGTATGATTGCTTCCCTGTACTCTATATACTTCATTTGAGAACCTGTCTTTTCTTTAAAGATGTAGAAAGAATTCCATACTGCTACATCCAGTAGATGAAAGATTACCTTTTTATACCATCTAATTGTCTTCCGTGGACAGGAATAATAGGACATCATCTGATCTGCTCTGTCTACACCTGACATATTCTGATTATTCTATTCTGACTATTTCAATTGGTTTTCTCTTTTCCTGTTGTCGCCGGTTAGCTGTGTTTATCATGCTTGGGTGGTAAGCTGTTGTTAGACATAGCACATCCCGTTTATCTTTCCATTTGGACACATAAGTCTGATTTTGGCGTCGCCATACATGTTCTCCTTTTCTAAGCTTACGACGTGTTATTTCTTGTGGCAGACCCTTCCTATTTACACGAAGAGTTCCTGTCACATGTGTCTTTTTGCTAAGTAATTTGTTAGACAATGGTAGACTGTTGTAATAATTATCCATAAACAAATGATGGCCTTTGTTTAAGTATGACTGCATCAATCGCATCACAAGACTTTCAATAGTTGTCATGTTTTCATCGTTTTCTCGATGGCCTTTGTATACTTCTATATTCAAAACGTAACCTTGGGCTGAACAAAGTTCATAGAATTTAATTCCGTATTTTGCCTTTTTGCCTTTCATGTACGTGCGAAAATAAAGCCTTCCTCGAAATAATAACAACGATTCATCTAATGATAATGCTTCATTTGGTGCATATGCATTCGCAAACTTTTGTATGAGCAAATCAAGAAATATTTTTATTTTAATCAAAGGGTCGTTTGAATTTTCTTCCTCAACACAAAAACACCTCAATATTTGCTCAAACCTCCTTCCAGACATTTGTGACGGAAATGCTGGGTGGTAATGTAATGCATCAATGGAAAAGAGTTTTCTAATGCTGGAGAATTTTAGCTGGGACTGAAGCAAACACAAACCTAAAAACTTTCTCATTTCGATCATATCAGTATTTTTGAAATTTGCCTTTCTACTATGCCTAGTATGTGGCCGTGCTTGATTGCAAAGTTTTATGCCGTAATCATTCGTAGATTTTATAATCATTTCCATTACTTGGTCATCCCATATTTTTTCAAAAACCTGAATTGGAGAAACATTTTCTTCTATATCCAAAAGAATCCCAGCGGCATCTGCATCAAAAGAAAAGTTTCTTATAGATGTTGTATTGGTATGCCATGTCTCATCATTTTCTGGTTCTTCTGGTGCTTCATATTCCTCATCTGTAGTTGATTCATCATCTTCACTATCCGAATTGTTATTTTCAGCACTGTCAGCATCAGATTCAGACTCACTGTTGCTTGATCCACTATTCATTTCCTCAACAATCTTCAGCAGCCTAGCCTGATCTTTTTCCCAACTGTCCATTTTCTGTAAATATTGAATAAAACATTTTATTTTGTATTATTATTTATTGTATATTATATATATAATATATATTTATCATTTACATTATCATTATTTATTTATATTTCAAATGTAAAACCAAAAAAAAAAGTAAACAGTATAACCTATAGTATCGTTAACCTAACCTAAAATGCTAAATTTTGTTTTTTTATTTCTGTTTAAAGTATAAAATGAATAATAAACAAATACATACCAGTATAGTTATATAAATAATAATAAATATCGTTAAACGTATCAATAAGAACTATAAATTCAATAGAAAACACGATCGCACTACTCCCTTCACAACCACGTGCATACTGAATCTGCAACTCGTATAACAGGTGAAATATGAACTTCAACCTAAAAAGATGTTTTCAAAACACGACACTATGCTTCTACGTATACGCCAGTAAGTGCACATTTGTGCTGCTATAGCCATAGTGTCTAAAAACGACCGTTTCGTTTTGGACGGCTATAGCAGTCATGCCACATTGTGAACTTCGCTTTGACGGCTATAGCCGCAATTGTCCGTCAACGTGTTAAAATAAAAATATGGAGTTTCAAGCTCTACTATATCATCTTGTTGTTGAATGTGCCAATTGATGAATTGTGGTGTCTCATAACGCCCAATTTTACGCCAAGTTGTTTTTCTTTTTACTCAAATCATTATTTCCCAAAAATCTATTAATAAGTTTTTTCTTAGATTTTACTATTTGTACACGTGCTGACGTATTTGCTTCAGCCTCTTCTTCAAGCTTAGGTGACGTCTCCTCATTTTGAACTAATTCGTGTAAAAATATAACAAATTATTTTTATTTCTCAACAGTTATATATCAAAAATACCTTCCACATCCTCTAAACCTGTTTTCTCTTCTCCACTAGCAAAACTTATACCTTCCTCGTTGTTTGTACCGACTTTCTCTCCCTCACTATTATCATCATTGCTTACTTTTCCTCCCTATTCCTCCACATAATCGTCATTGTTGTCATCATTAAGCCCTTCAATATCTGATAAGCCCGCTTCAATTTGCTCTAATAGTTGTTCTTCAGTTAACGGCTTTTTCTTACTCATTTTTAAATTTTAACACTACCAAATAACAAAAAAAAATAATAATAATAAAAACTGTAAATAACGTAAGGTTTTGTAACATACCTGTCGACCTCCTTATATTCACACTGTACAATATATTGTACACTGCTATTTGGTGAAATACAGACTAAACAAATCAAGTAATCGGAGAGTTCACTATAAAATCAACAAATACAATGGCTTCTTGTCACAAACAACAATATTTCAGACATTTCTAACCTTTTTCTACATTATTACATGCCATCTTACTTCTATACTCGTAAGTAACCGTTAGAAGTAATGAGTTCTTTGAATTAAAAATGTTTTTTAGTTAACCTAATAAATGTTGTTTTCAATTAAAACTAGTAAGTGTATAGTATACTGTACGTTATGAGTAGAGAGGTTGGTAGCCTCCTCTCTCATCATTTCTATATAATATGTAAAGTGATGTACAATATATTGTACACCAAGGGCGAAAGGGTTAATTGGAAAAAGTTATAATCATTATCTCAAAATGTTGTTTCTCTAAGTGGTATGTGATTGATATACAGTGCAAGATGTGTCATTTTAGAACACTTCAAGTTCATTTTGAATTAATATGTTCAATTATATTTGAATTTTTATTTGATTAGAGTATGGGAATTCTGTGTTAATAAATATTATATAGTTGGTCTATTTGAAAATTTAATCCATTGGTGTATAAGTATTGGAAAAGGTGGATGAACTAACTTCAATTGGATGTTTATATTATTTTATTTTGTTTTACATACCGGTAACTGCTAAACTTATTTTCAACATGTATTTTTAGGACAGATGTAAAAATAGTTGAAATTGTCTTACATTCAAACATCTTCAACTATTCTTGAGTACTTAAGTAAAGAGAATAAAGAAAAATAAAAAAAAATAAGCTTCAGTTAACATCTACATATTAAAAAAAAAGATAAAAATGTCTTGAAAGCAGTAGTCTGTAATAAAACGGACCTGTATCACTGTAAAATACACATAGAATTAGTGATTTAGAATTAATGTTGTAGTCAAAAAAAAAAAAATGAAAATAAGCATGCAATTTCCGGAATAATATATACGAATTTTGTGCAACGTGTTTAATGAAAAGGAATACATTTTTCTCAAAGCCACAAAAATTGTGATTTATATTTATTTGATATTAAGGGGGGTGATGATTCTAAAAGGTGTTGGTATTGTCAGATTTACAATTTTTCCAATTGTTTCTCGTAATTGTGGGGATTTCGTTGGAAAAATTGTCCAAAAATATTGTAGAATATTCTTACCAATACTCCTATAAATAATTGATAGTAAACTAAACTTTCATTTTTTTTGCTGAGCTGCATCACTTTATTGTTGTATATAATAGGAGTTACATGTAATAATTGTTTGGTAAACTCCTTTTCTTTAAACACTCGAATAATCTTATGATGTGAAAAAATTGTACCTGCATTGATATAAATATGTATGTGATTTGATTTTGGCTTTCTAAGTTCACAGACTGAATTTGGGACTTGGGAGTTCAGGGTGGTTCAATTATTAATTAATTATTCAAATAATAGGGTACATGCATTTTTTAAAAAGTATTTATTTTCTTGATGTGAAATAACGTCAGAAAGTAAAATATTTAATCAAAAGTGAAAAAACAATATCGAAATATTCAATTGAAAATCGCATAAATTTCAAATTTCTAACTACATAAAAACACGATTCTCATTGGTTTTCAGTTGTCATAGGTTTAATAAAAACATTGAACATTTGTGAGCTGTTATAATAGTTTTTATTTATTAGTTACGTATAAATTAGATATTTTTCTATATATAAGATAAAGTGAATAAACCTTTTATTGGTTAAGCTCTTACATTATCACATAATCACGCTAAAAATTAAAGGCATAATAAAGTTAATTACAATAAAATATTGAAATAAGTTAAATTTAAATCTTACACACATTAAAATATCCTGGCTATAAAATTAATTACATCTCGCAAGATCGTCAAAACGACCAATACTTTCAATCCATTTTTGTTGTAGTATATTCGAATTTTTTGGCATCAGAAAAAAACTTTATCAGGTGTTATAGTCGTGTTATTTTCACATCCTGGCATAAAACACGATTTATATGCCATTTTTCTTATTAATAAAAATTTAATAATAAGGCTTATTTTAGAATAACCGAGAGAATAATTGTCGTATTTACTTTGTATTATATGTTCAGCTTATTTTATACTTATGACGTCACGCAGTATGGCGGCCTTACTGATATGCTTGAGCTAGCTACAAAATTTTTTGAGTTTTCAATATTTTTTTCTCTATAAACATTGATCAAAGAATTAAAAAAAAATATAATCAAAGTTGTATGTAAACTATCCAATATTTTTTTTCTCAACCTTGCAGGTACCCTATTCTTTAAAATGTAAATTTGTTTGAAAATAATGCTATATTTATTTGAAACTGGTACAAGCATTATGTAGATCAGTAACGGGCTTATCTTCAAACCTACTGTAACCTATAAAATAATTTAATGAGAAACATTGATAGAAGTACAATATTACTGTTACTACTAGAATAATTCTAGTTATGAACCGAAATCACAGAAAAATAATATGTGAGGTAATTGGAATAACAAGAATTGTATACAAATTGGGAAAAGTTGATATTATCTGTCATAGTCACATTTTTATTTAAATATTTGTAGAGATAAACACGAAGCAAGTTAGCAGCCAAGGCCTTTGATTATGCTCGAAAACAGGATCAGTTTAAGCTTCAAAATTGTAGGCTCACTTACAGATGGACAGGCATTTTAGATACACACCAATAATGGGAGATTTGTTCGATAATCATCTAGTAAAAAAATCAGATGTTCCTAGCACCCGTGATGTAAATATTTTAATGAATTCTCGTTTATTTGTAGAGGTTAAAGGCTTCATATTCTTTAAAAACGAATATATATTTTTAATTTCATCCTATAAATCCATAGATTGTTGTGCTTTCCAAATGATCAAAACATAAGGCAGACTTGTCCAAAGAAAAAAAAAATAATTGAGCAACAATCGGAACATGTCCTGTTAGTCGCGATCATGTCAACAATGGGTGACAGTCGACCGCGTTTATTGTCTGTCAAAATTCTTATAGTAACTAATATATTAGAAATTCAACCAACTTTGCTTCTTTACTGGATAAAAGTATACAACATGGAAAACAACTACGGCATCTTTTTTAAATTAATTTATTGTTACAGTTGGACCGATATTATTATAGATATATCTACCTTAAAATGCTTATTATTACATTGTATTCTTGATTTCTCTCACATTTTTCATAATTTTGGTGTTGTGTGAATTTTTCATGGCTTTGATTTCAAACTATTTGATGTTCATTGTTACAAAAAAGTATTTATAGTATTATAAAATTTTGTCGGAAATAGTTTAAAATTCAACAGAAAAACGTCGATTTGGTGTGCCTTTAATTGTAAAATTAAACAACAAGTCAAACAATATCTAGAATAAAGTTTTATTCAACAAGAAATAACTTGAAATTTGTAGCATTCACACAAGAAGAGCTCTGTTCTAAAAAATGATATTTTGTTCCTAAATAAATATACTTCTTTTACATCACCAAAGGGGCATACTATACAATTAACTAAAAACTGTGTTGCTAGTCTCATAATGAAATGAATTTATATATTAGTCAAATTTGTCTTCTTAAAAAACGGCTTTAAATACTTTTATGTAATGGTTACTTGAATAATTCCACCAATAGTTCTTTTAAGATTTATCAGGGTTTAATGAAATTTTGCTCGATTTTGAATGTATTTTTAATATACAATATAGTTATATGTATATAATAATGAGTTTCCAATTTGGAAAAGTGTATTAGAAATATATTTTCAGTTTTAATCTGGCCAAGGCAGCTAAGTTTGGTACATTTTTGAAAAACGCCGATTCAATAGAAAACTTGTAAGCTTTATAGTCACTTCATTGAAGCTTACACAGAAATAGTAGTATATAATTGTGATTTGTTTTGTTTACTTTATTTAGAGGTAGACTTGAAGCTTACAAGGTGGTGCAAATTTTAATAATTTATTCAAATTACTAGGAAAATTAAAATAGAGTATCTTGAAAATTATAAAATAATTACGTGTTAATAATTGAAGAATGAATTAACGATAAAAACTTTCCAAATTTGTTATATTCATATTAATGAATTTTTATAGTTTTTTCTTCAAAATAGCAAAAAAATTATTAAAATATGCAACACTCTATGTACATTTTTTAAAGTATTAGCATACGTAAGTATTTCATACAATTAAGTACACTAAGAATATAGAACAATTTTACCTCATCCTTTCTTCAAATATTATAAGAATTAACTTTTTCTAAAGTTCTTTATTGAATCCCATATTTTTAGTAAAATGAAACTGGTCTACGATTTTAGCCCATAGTTTTCTTTAATAATATTTTTTCAAAACAGTTGTTTTTATTAATTTCTTATGGATATTTTATTTGGTAGTAAATGGAAAAGAATTATACATCTACCACTCAACATTTTTCACAAGATCTGCTAGATAGCTTAAAAATTCCTAACTGATTAATATAATTTCATGATGTGCAATATTAATCTTCATAAAATTTTATACAACCAAGGAGATTTAACAATAACAGTTGAGAAACTATTGACAAATATATGTTAAAAAATAGTAAGGTGTTTCACACTATAATTTTAGAATGTCCAAACTATTAAAGTCTACTTAATGTTTTGGTGTGCTTGATTTTATGAAATGGAAAAATCTGTCCTCGCTACAATCTCTAATACACACATGTAATTGTGCGTGATAAAAAGGCTGTGCGAGAACAACAAAAAAATATTTTGTATCCTATAATTCACCTTGTGTTTGCTCTCTTTTATAAAAAAAATATGTAGATGGTGCAAAGAATAGGTTATTAAATTATTTAAGTATGAATCAATGGAAAACTTCTTTCACTCAACCAAAAGCCCTCTACCTGTCAGTCTTACTATATCAACTACAGTATCTTTCTGAAATACTCTTGCCACTTTAATATTTCATGTGTTGCAATCTCCAGTGAATGGAACGGTATGATCTCGGAATAGGAAATTGGATTTAATTTTTTTTTTAAATTTAAAAAGTATACTTGGTATTGTTGTGTTTGTAAATAATAATTTGTGGACTGTGTTTAGGAATTATTTTATTGAGAATAATACCTCAAATGCTCTTGATAATGGAATTTTTTTGTTTCTAATGCGATTGTTTACGCTTTTTGCTGATCCTTTTTTGAATTTTACAAATATTATACCTTGTTGTCTATGAACGCCTTTACTTTCATAGTTTTTTTACTTTGATATCTATTACATATTTTTTACTTTGCCAACATTCTTAATATGAAATTCTTTAAGTGCATTAAGCTCACATCTCAGCGTTTAATAGAACTTGTTGAAATCATAATTTCAGCTGTTAGATAATATTAAGTCATTATCATTGCTTAATGGACAATTGCTGAAACACTATTTCTCAAAAGTAAGGTGGAAAATGCAAAGTACAGTGAAGAACTAACAAATATGTTTTCATTTTTTATTAAAACTTTCTAGCACAGTTTTCCAAATCCAATAAAGCAAGTGGCATTCAGTTCTCAAGATTCCTGGTTTTCATTACCAAAAGAACCCTAAATATATTATCACCAGACAGAAATTTTTCTTTAACTTATTGTCAAGCTTGTCAATATGTTAGTTTGAATTCGTCAGCATAAAAAATATATTAGCTAAATAGAAATGGAACTTTTAGTAGTTAAAGTTATATGTTTTGTTGACGTATTATTTGAAGTTACAGTAATTTGCCTTTAGACACATATTTCGTTTGAGAACGATTGATATCAAGTTTTCCTATATCCATTAATCTTGGAACATAAACAATAGGGTTCAAAAACAATTATTATGATAAGCAAGTCCCGGCGGCTAAATTTAAAAAAAAATGTTTACTATGAAGGAATTTAATAAAACTTGACTATAGCTAATATTCCTAGAAAAGGTTATAGCGAAAAGCACAGAATTGTAGATCTACCTGTGAATACCGAATGTAAATATCAAAACTTAACGGATTTACCGCCGTCTTGAATATTTTTGTTACTTAGAATGACTATAGTACATAATGTTTTAGCAATGGCAATGTTCTCTGAAAATAGAGAAAGAGAGCTTTATTCTCATTAGCAAATTTTATGGACAAGGTGACAATTTTATATTAGACAATATGAAATAACAATCTGGCTTTATAATAATAATTATAAAACAAATAATATCTTACTTCATACTAAATTAAATTATGCCAGTCTATTGAGTATGGTAGATTGCAGAATTCTACCACAGAATAATGTCTTTCAAGCAGAAATGCCTTTATCAATCTTCGGAACTTATTAAATGTATTTTTTATATTATTTATTTGCAAATGTATTTGTATAATTAATATTTAAATGAATTTTTTACCAGATCAGAAGTGGGTCTTTCTCCTAGTGGGTAGCTATGAATGAAAGTGTTTGTGAATCAAATAAATGGATTCTAAATGAAAAGTGAGGGGAGAGTTGAAATTTTGTATTTTTACCCGACTGTCAGGAAGGGTTATGTTTTTAACGCGTATCTTGTATGTATGTATGTAATATTCTTTATTACCTTGTATCTCCAGAACCGCTAAACGGATTTTCACATTTGAGGTATCGTTAGATTCGTTTCATTAGCCCAAGTGTTCTTAGATAGGAGACATTTAGAAACAACCAAAATGGTGGATTTTGGACGCCATGTTGTAAGGTAAAAAAAATTTTTTTACTACCAAGCATATCGAGTTGGGTATCAAAATGAAGGATTTTAAACACTGATTGCAAATATGTATATAACTTGCAGTTTTAATATTAAATGGAACGATAAAAAAATAGCTAATTAAAATAATTCAGACCTGTGCGGATAGATGGCACCACTAGGTTTTAAAACGCGGTATCGTTGTGTTTTCTTAATATTACTTATTATGAAGCATCGGTCAGCGCGCAACAAACAATTCGGGTAGATGGTGCCACTAGGTTTTTAAAACGCGGTATCGTTGTGCCTTCTGGTTATTACTAATTATGAAGTGTCAGTCAGCGCGCAACAAACAATTTGGATAGATGGTGCCACTAGGATTTTAAAACGCAGTATGGTTGTGTCTTCTGGTTATTACTTATTGTGGAAGCATCAGTCAGCGCGCAACAAACAATTCGGATAGATGGCGCGCCACTAGGTTTTTAAAACGCGGTATCGTTTTGACTTCTTGTTATCTTAGACTAATATATTTACTACAAGGACGGACCTACATTGTTACTATCATTATAATTGTCTTGTGCGATTTAAATATCTTCATTATTTGGTAGTAATTTATAATATAATAAATTATTATAGGTTCACTAAGACCTTGTACTTAGTTTTGTATTTTATTCGTTTCGTTGGATTGAATTGGTTTAAGTTGTAAAATGTAAATACTTATCGAGTTAGGTTAGGTTTAGTTTTGAATTTTACTTAGGAGCGTTATATAAATTCTAGTTATGTACTGACTACTACTAATAGGATTAATTAAGTTAAGGTGAGCTGAGCTTTGTCTTAAAAATTAAATTGATTGTATTTGCTGTTAATTTGTGTTGTAAATTCGAATTTATTGGCTTTATCTCGCAAGACTAAACGAGCTAAGGCTGCAAAAGAGAAAACTGAAACAGAATCTCCCAATTTACGTAAAATACGCCTTGAAAAAATGAAAGATAGAATGAAGTTAGCATATAGTGCTCTTTCTCAAGAGGAAAAGAAAAAAGTGTCTGAAGAAAATAACGTCCGAAAAGCAATCAGGCAACGAAAGAAAACTCAAATTGAGAGACAGCTAAGTCTACACTCTATGAGAGAGTATAATTCTCGAAAGCGACAAAACGAATCTCCTTCATCTCGTCTGGCTAGACTAGATTCTATGAAAGAGTATAATTCACAAAGTCAGCAAAACGAGTCTCCCTCTACTCGTGAAGCCAGACTTGAATCTATGAGAGAGTATAATTCACAAAGTCAGCAAAACGAGTCTCCCTCTACTCGTGAAGCCAGACTAGAGTCTATGAGAAAATATAATTCACAAAGTCGAGAAAACGAATCCCCTACTTCTCGGTTAACTAGAATACGTCAAATATCTCAAACTTACATTCAGTTGTCTCCTGTTTCGCGTGAAGATAGACTGTCCACCATGAGAAATAGATCTCGTGCCCGATGACAGCTGTTTAGTGAATTTGAGGCAGAAATTTTGCAAATAGCTGTAGTACTATGCTATGTTTGTTCAAAATTACTGTATCCAAAACAATGTTGTAATATCAATGTTACTGCAAGTTTGACAATACTACCTTCTAATACACCTCAACGTATAACATGTTGTGGCAGACGCGCAAGTAAAATAACAAAGAATCAGTCCCCCACAAATGCAATTTGGAACAATATGACCGTTTCTCCAATTCCAGAGAAACTTGCTTGTCTTTCTGAAATTGAAATTAATCCGGTTACGTAATCTTAACTAAGAAGACATAAATAAAATAATAATTAAAAAAAAAAACAAAAAAACCGCCTGCATGGATAACTACAATTAAAAATCAACTGAAAAGACTTAAACAAGATGAAAATTCAATGATAAGGTATTTTAAAAAAGTAATGATTAGATACTTAAAACCAGAAACATAAATTGAAACAGTGCCAAACCAATGTCCCCGCATCAGCACGGTAGTTTTTTCATTTTTTTGCAACATTATAAACAGAATTGCAGTTGGAGGCATGAAATTGAATGCTATGATAAATCATTATCTCTTTGTGCATGCCTCCGAATGTAATTCTGTTTATAATGTTGCAAAAAAGTGAAAAAACTACCGTGCTGATATTGAATTTTGATGTTGTTTCAGTCTTTTCAGTTGATTTTTAATTGTAGTTATCCTTGCAGGCGGGTTTTTTGTTTTTTTTTAATTATTATTTTTCAAAATAGAATTCTCAATGTGTTCTACTACTTGAATCATAAATGTAACGAACAGGTCTTTTCTATATTTTGAAGATACGAGAGATTAGAAGAGGTGCAAACTACATGACCCCTAGAAAGGCAAACCATAGACAAGATGCAATTCGAACAACGAGTAGAGCAATTTCAACGCCAAAGTCTCTATATGTACAGACCATTGAAGGGCACCTTTAATATCTAAAACAAGAAACTTGATCGAATTTTAGGATCGTATTAAGTCAATAGACCAGGACTTAATAGTAATGAGATCTTTGCCCATGGCAGAATGTAAAGCTTGTATATCTGGACCACTTGAGGTTACATTCGTGTCATCCGCAAATAAAGTGAATTCACCATTAATTTGTAAGTCTGTGACATCATTAATGAATACCAAAAAAAAAGAATTGGGCCAAACCCTGAACACTGAGGTACAGCACTGACAACTGGTAAATTACTTGAAACTTTACCATTAGCTCATACCAGCTATATTCAAGGTAAGATACAAACCATTTTAAAGAAATACCTCGGATGCCATGATACTCTAGTTTGTTTCATGATCAACACAATCGAAGGCATTAGCTAAATCATAAAAAACCGAAGCTGTATAAAATTTATTATTGAGTGGGGCTTATGTATATTTCATTAAGGGCAGAAAATATAGCGTCATTAGTGCTTTTAATAGGTAGGAAACCAAATTGTTGAGCTTTCAAGATGATATGCTTAAATAGAAAGAGTAAAAGACGGTTTTTTATTAGTTTTTCGATTATCTTCGATAGGATTGGTAAAAATGTAATAGGATGATAGTTACTAGTGTTATTTTTCTCGCCACCCTTCTGCAGGGGAACAATTGTAATTGTTCTTAGACAGTAGGAAAAAGCCCCTTGGTTAGAGAACATAAAACGTTAATCATCACTTTTGGAAAATTTTAAAATAATACAGATGATGCCACCGGAAGTCTTGTTTTGAATGCTGAGTTTGGTTTGCTCTAGATCAAATCTATTTACAGGTTTAAGAGACTGTCAGTGATTCTTTTAGAAGGCACAAGGCATCACTACTTGGAGATATTTTAAAACTAATATTCTTACTAACGTTCACGAAATAATTTTTAAGTTCGTCTGGGTTGAGGTCAATATTGATGAACGCTCTCAAATCATTCATAACAGACCAAGTTTCTTTCGATGACTTTTAGCTCTAGAGATAGTTTTATTTAGTAGTTTTGAAAGTTTTACAATACAATAATCTATAGTTTCTGATATAATTGAGTGTGCGAGGATTGTCTGTAAAAGTTTTAATATTCAAGAGTGATCTCATATTCTTGGATGAAGTACATGTTTTTTTCATAGTCAATGATTTGTGATGATTAGTTTTACGAGGGCGAAGAGGAAATGCAATATTGAAGCACTTGGGGATATTTGGATCTACTTTGTTGGAAAACGTAACAGCTAAAGCAGGTACTAATTAAAGTTCAAAAAGTCCAGGTAGCGTTCATCTGTAAGAATGTGCTCAAAAAAGAATGAACATAATATTCTGAGGTTGATGATACCTGCAAACACATTTACTTCCTAAGGATGCCAACTCCATTTAAATAAAAAGTAGCTTAAGCTTAAAAGAGTATGTTTAGTAGAAATCCATTATTTCCTTATATCATCTTATCATTTCCTCACAAATTGCATATACTTGTTATAGTCATCTTCCAAAAACTTCTGAGCGAGAAGTACCTCATATAGTTGAAATTTTATTGTTTTTAAGGATCAATAGTTGGAGCAGCACGATTTTGAGCCAATGAAAACATGGATCTTTGTTGTAGGGATAAGGTAGTATCCAATTTTTAATCTTAATCTAAAAGATGCGGTTGGCCACTTTTGGGCAATTTCTTTATACATATTGTCGTCCAAGATTTTATGGATATTTCACAATAAACTACACTTTTTACTTCGACTTCATTTTATATTCCAAATATATTAAATCTTTGATACGCTATTTTTGTGACATTACCATTTATGAGAATACTTTTAATATTAAAATGAATAAACTAGACTTTCATTCTACATAGAAATACTAAGAATTGAAAAATATTTATAAGGTAAACAACTTTGTAAGAAGAATATGTTTTTCTGAAAATATTAATTCCAACGAATGCTAGGTTCCATTATTAGTTTTAAACAGTAAAGTGTCATATTCTGACTGCTGTTTTCAAGAAAATTCCTAATTAGAGATAGCCTATCAACTTTTAAGTTTCAGCATAATCTGGAAGTGTACTAAGTAAAAAGTAGAGAGAAAAAAATGTGGGATCTAACCACCTCCCATTTTTCGATTCTATGGAGGATTTCTTTGTGCTGTGAAAAGTGCTCCACTATTCTCTAATACATCGTCATAATGAAACCTTATTCTGTCTATCATTTCGTTCCTTGTATACACCGGAATAGATTAGACCAAACTTAAATATTCCCTACACAATAAATCCTAATGAATTTTTCAGTGCAAATGGATCAGACTACCTATGAAAATGAGTCAAAGAACGAGACTTCGAAATATGAAGATATCTCCTTCAAGAAAAGGAGGCATACCACTACAACCCAACAATGGAAATAAATAAGAGAACGAAAAACGTAATGTTTTTGTTGATAGTTGGCGTGAACTTGTCAATTGTATTTTTGTTATTATTATATAAAATGTATTTTTTTCAGCTTCTCTTAACTTTATGTTGGTCATAGTCGAAAGTATAAAACTTGATCAAGCGTGCAATATTCCCTCTATTGCTAGAACGCTATGTACAAACCATGCCCCTAGGGTGTTTGATTTTAAGTATGATGTTCCAAACATTGTACACATAAAATGTGTAAAACAGGAAAGTTCAATGCCGGAACGAATATAAGAATCCAAAAAAGAACAATAATCATGAGCATTCTAGAAGCTTTGGAAATTTTTAAATAGACATGTTTATGTTCACATCAATTAGACTGGTTGCACCCGCGATAATTTGACGTTGCACCCGTGATTTGATCAAATAATTTTTCATTAATTATTATTTATTCTTACCAATAAGGCTCTTGTAACATTTTGATTTGCGCCTATTCTCCAGTGTAACTTATTTGTACATTCTCTAGTAACTTCGATCCTGAGGATCAATTACTTCAACTCTTCTTGGCTCTTCAAATTTTGTATTTCATATCTCGAACCTCCTAATTTAGCATGCTGCAGCTGAAAATATTTCACTGCCAGTAAAATCATTTAGTAGTATCAAGAAGGAAACTATGATTATCAAAATCATGACCACTTTCAGCAAATTTCTTTAGTGAAGTTATGTAGCTTAACGTTTTCTTATTAAATGTAGCATTATGACAATTACTACGGTTGGGTAAGTCTTTAAATTTGGAAAGTATTTATATGTATGGGAGGAAATATCGCGAATAAATACATCTATTCTCATTTTGAATTATTTTCAGGAATCATTCTAACATCCGATTCTTGCAACTTAAGGTTTAGTTGACGAAATAGCAGTTAGAAACACTAACTTTGCATCCTTTATTAGACAGTTCAGGAAAGACTATTATTATTTTTTTTTGTGACAAAATGACCTAATTTCTTCCAAATGTAAGCACTCCCTCGGAGCTAGTGAAAATGGCTTGATTATGTTATTTATCATTTTTTCCGGATAATTATTTTCTTTCAATGCAGTTTTTGCTTTTTGAATAGCTAAGCATCTAAATTCAGGATTTGATAGTTGGATAGTTCTAGCCAGACTTCCCATCATTTAGCTTGTATTTAGCTCCGTAGATTATTTTGAATTTCATTAGCAACTAGATTTCAAGATTATGGTACACTTTGTTTTTTACACTCCTTAATCTAATACTTTGGAAAACTTGGTTTGTCAGTCATACAGTTTCTTATGTAACCTTTCTTGTCAATTAGTGTGATTATTTCCACTCATTTAAGTGTATCTTGCATTGTACCCCAGCAATTTTCATACTTAACCTTCTATTGTCATTGATTGAACTTCTGTTGTGTACTTTTAAAACTGGCAAATCTTCACCAATTTATCATTTATATTATAATCCTTTAAAAATTTTTTGGATTGGAATAAACTCTTGATATTACAATGAAATTTTTATTAACACGTGCATGTGACAACTGTGGCCATCAGCATGAGTAACAATACATAATATAATTTTTATGCAAATAGTTAATTTAGGGGAATCATGAGACAAAATACAATTAATTTAAGTCTAATGTCTATAAATTATATTTTGAAAATAAGTTTTTCTCCTTCCAGAAACTGAATCACTTTATTCACTTGACATATTGAAGTAGAAATTTAGTTGAAATTCTATTTTATATCAACCAGTGGCGTCTCGTGGCGTAGTTTGGATATTCAGAATAAGTTTTACTAACAGCCTTTTTTGGCAATTGGGCGGAGGAGATGCTGACATTCAGGGCCGATCATAGGGTATTGGCCGCACACGTGCAAATACCAGAGATTTTTTTCTTAATTAGACTAATATTTAACGTTGACGTTATAAATTCTTAAACTCATCTACCTATAAAACGTCTATTTCATACATAATGATTTTGCTGCTGGCGAAATTTTTTTTCTATTCAACGAAATACTTTATTAAAATAAAAAACAAACAATAATATCACCGTTGCATAAAAAAAGTACCAACTCAACACTCAACGAAAAGTATATAAATCAGTTGTTCTACAGTCTACAGACTAGGTACCTAATCATTATAATTACCTAATTATAAAATAACTTTTCTGGCTTTCCTGAGTGGCAAATTTATCAATAAATTTCGTAAAATTTACTCTTTCACAGATTTCGGATTCAATAGAGATGATGGCCAAATCTGAAAGCCTTTCTTGTGTCATATTATTTCTCAAATAATTTTTAATAATTTTTAATTTGCTGAAAATTCTTTCTCCTGAAGCCAAAGATACAGCTAAGGTTAAAAAAATTCTTATTGTTAGAGCAAAGTTAGGAAAACAGGAAATGAGATCATTTTTGACTATGGAAAAATATCTTTTAATGAAGTTATTCATTCATTGAAAAGCATTTAGATAATAATGTAAATCTTTCATTTACCGAAGACATCGCGTGATCAAGAATTGCAAAATAGAAATAAGTCTTGAATTGCTAGAAGGGAATCAAAAGGATTTCATCACTGCTCTCGTAATCAAATAAACGGACTTTTTTCCTGAGCCTCGAACTTGGAAATTCGGGATCAATATCTAAATCTCTAGCAAGTGCTGTGGCTTATTCGACAAATATTTTGAAATTATCGTCTGATCTTTGTGAAACAAAATATTTTTTTAATTTATCTCAGCCTTCAATGCTTTCTGCGATGTTTAATTCAGGATTTTGAACCAATTTACTCAGAACATTAATTCTTGATAATAAATCATGCCAAATCAAAATTGAACACAAAAATTTGAATGATTCAAGATTTTTAATTATTGATTTTACACTATTTTTTGTTTTCGCGTCTCTGGTGGAATCTTCAATTAAGGCATTTAATGCAGTAATAATGTTTTTGAGGTCTTGCTTTAGAGGTCTAATAGAATTGATACGACTTTCCCACCTTGTTTCACTTAATGATTTCAAAGTTAGACTTTTTACGTATACTTTTAGTAAATCCCATCGATATGGCGCGCAGAAAAAAAATTATATACCTCTTGTACCGTATCAAAAAATCCAGAAATTTCACCACTGGAGCTGGCAGCGTCATTGACGACGAGGTTTAAGATGTAGGCCCCACACGGCACGTATAATGCTCTAGGATTGATATCGAAAATCCATTTCTGAAGCCCTATATTTTTCCCCTTCATTTTCGATCCATTGTCGTAGCCCAGACTTCGAACTGCAGACTAGGTAATAGCTTCTCTAATAGAAAATTGCACAGACCTTCTCCAGTGGTATTAGTTACTGGAAAAAATTCTAATATATCTATTTTACTTTTACCATCAGTAGTGTTCACACATCTAATTACATACGTTATATCTTCTGTATGACTAATATCGGGCGTAGAGTCGCGAATTATAGTGTGATATTTGGCTTTTTTGACAATGCGTGTTATCTCATTACGAATACATTCGGCTAAAATATGAATTACTTCATTTTTAAAATGCTGCCCTGAATGTGTGTAAGTTGGAACGGCAAAAAAAATTCAAAGGAGGCCGCAGCGGCGAAACCTTTGATAAAAAAGCCGCCCAGCACGGTTTTTTCAAAGGTTTTTTTGCCGTTCTAACTTACTTCGTAAAGGCTATATATATATGTATATATATATATATATATATATATATATATACATTATATATATATATATATATATATATATATATATATATATATATATATATATATATATAGGCTCGTAGGTCAACGGTCAAAAGAATAAAAAATACTTTATTTTATTTATATTTTTCTTTATAGATAAGAAATGGATTGTTTCCACAAAGTTAAAGAGATGAGGTATCGGAATTTTTTTTTCTACTTCACCACAATTAAAATCCCTCTTTAACTTTGTCCAAACAATCCATTTCTTATTTACAAAGAAAAACGCTAAAATAAAGTTTCTTTTATTCTTTTGACCATTGACGGTATTGACCAAGGAGGTACCAGCGGCCTCTTTTAAAATTTTTTTTGCTGTTCCAACTGACATCGTAAAGACTATACATACATAAATAAGCCGCCGTGCCGCACACAGGAACCAAACATATTTGTCGTGTCAAAAATATGGCCCTTCGTTTTTTTTATAGAAATTTCAATTTTTTATGCTGCATTGCCGGCTCTGCCATGAGTTTTGCTCTCAAATGAAGAATGTGTGTAGATGAGAGTAGGAGAAGATACTAATGGACAATAGACCAACACACAATACAACTGAGCACTGACGTTTCATTTTTCTTCTTTCAAAAGATAGCTGATTGTTATAACTAAATGCAGCTTGCAGCCGCCCCTTAGTTTGGCTGCCCACGTGCGGTGCACGCGCTGCACCCCTTGCTAGGATCGACCCTGCTGACATTAGATAACCATAAGTGAGGAGCTAATACGTAATCTGCGAATGGCAGTCATTCACAGATAAATCAAGCTTGGTAGATTTATTAACTGTTGATTGAATTTCACGTAGAGCCTAAGTAACTTGATTCCAATGATTCTACTATGTGTTAGGATTAAAATTTTTCATGTAAAATTCTCCAGATATTTGGAGGTGAGAGAAGTAGCTTCTTTTGCGCGGCAATCGGTTTTTCGTTACCTATAATACCAATGTGAGCAGAAAACCCAAATATAGTAATTGAAGTATTTTGATATTTCGCAGCAGTACACATCCGTGTATGTCATGTATATCTTGGATTATAGGGTGTCTGGTGTATGTATGTTTGATGGAATTTATGGCAGATAAGGAATCTACGCGTATTGCTATGCTTGAATTCGTGTGCTGTTGCGCTTGTTTAAACGTTTGTAATATAGCAAATATTTCATCAGTATAAACACTACAGAAAGAGGAGATATTATAGGATCAGATGCGTTTTTCTGATGTCGTTACAAACTATCCATGTTAAAATTAATCTTTAAAATAATTTCTTATTATGTTAAAATAAGTCGAAAACGTGGCAACGCCGCCCAACATAAAGTTTTTTCTATTTTTTTGTATTAATTAGAAATGTGTTGTTGTTATATCGCCATTAAAACCCAACTAACACATGTTTTAATATTATTAATAAATAATACAGTCCACACATTAACAATTAGTTTATTTGAACCAGCAAAGAATTTTAAACATTTTGGTCTTCGATCCATATAAATATAAGATACAAAAATATCTAAACAGTGTAAAAACTATCTGGAATTGGTTAGGTTAGGAAAATGGAAAATGGTCGAAACTCTTCAATAAACTATTGAAAATTGATTCAATTATTTCAATAAAAATTACAATTTAAATGTGTTGAGACAATTTTAGCGGTATTTTACATCGCAACAAGATATGCGACGTATTTTTCTTACAATTTTCAATTGAACAGTTTATAATAATACAATTCATTTTCTATGCAGTCTAGGCAATTTATAGTACAACTTCATGAGTTTGATTTATAAAAATCACATGCAATTATTTTAAAAGATACAAATTACTACTTTACTTACAATTTTAAGCCTAGTAAGAAGGTACACTCAATGTTAAGCAATTGAAGTAGCTATTTCATCACAATTAAGGTGCAATTTTCTGTCGTAGGTTATTTTTTGATAATAAATTACAATTTAAACTGCAATAATGCCCCCAATAGAGAATATTGACCTCACAATTTTATACCGTAAAAGAGGTACAATTAAACAAAAACTTACATTATTAGAAAAATTCATATATAAAATTAACGAATCAGTTCCAGGATTTAATGAAATACAAATGCGATACGACAATCACTTAAATTTATTAGATGAATTTGACAAAATCCAATCGATTATGGAGTCTGAATGTAAAGAGGATGACTTAGATGAACAATTCAATGAACGCGATACATTTCAAGATAGATATTATGCTGCTTTTGATTTTTTGAAACAATTTATACAAACTTTACAACCACGTCTAGATACAAGCGTTGAACAAAATTAAAATTCAGTTAACAACATTTCGTCGAATAATTTTGATCCTCTTCAGAATGTTTTATTACCAAAATTAAAATTACCTAGCTTTGATGGAGAGTTTCATCATTGGCTTCAATTTAAAGCCAATTTTAAAACTATCATATGTGACAATACAAATTTGAATGAGAATCAGAAATTTCAGTTTTTAAAGGCGTCTCTAGAAGGGTACGCTTCTCGATTTATTGAAGGTTTAGACAGTACAGACAAACCATTTGAAAGAGCTTGGAACCTTTTAGGTGAAAGATTTGATAAAAAACAATTCTTAATCGATAGCCATTTCAAGTCTATTCTAAGTGTGCAAAATATTGTTAGAGAAAATTATATAGAATTCCGTAAGTTATTAGATGAAATTTCTAAACATTTAACATCGCTAGAAGGCTTAGAGTTAACTAAAGATATTTTATACGACTCCTTTATTATTTATATTGTGTCCAATAAATTGGACAAAAATACAATTCGTGACTGGAAAGAAGTGAAATATCATTCTGAATTACCAACTTTGGACGAATTTATGAATTTCTTGAAAGACAAATCTGACATTTTACAATGTTTGGACGAGTCTCAACAATCCATAGGCAATTTAAGTAAGAATAAGAACAATCCAGTACATATGCTTTTATCAACAAATAAATCATTGTCCTGTAATTATTGTAAACAAGCTCATACAATTTATAAGTGTCCTCAGTTTTTAGCTTTAAATGTTGATACAAGAATTCATAAAATTAAAAATATGCACTTATGCGAAAATTGTTTACTTGCAGGTCATGATAAACAAAATTGTAAACACGGCAAATGTACAATATGCAAAAGGAAGCACAATACACTGCTTCACAAACAATATAATGTAGTACCCCCGGCAAATAATCCTTCTAATGAACCAACAACTTCGATGAATGTAGTTGTAAACCACAATAATTCAAACACGATTTTAAAAGCGGAAACTTTCGCCAATTCACTGTTATCTACCGTCTCATGTCAAATTAAATTATAAATTATAAACCAATGTCTCATTTTTTGGAATAGGTAAATCTGTATCTTATATAAATAAAAAATGTTCTATTTCTCTTTATTTTTGCGTTAATGATCATGAATATACAATTTCATGTTTAGTCGTCCCTGTAATAACTGGTAATATTCCATTTGCTTATTTTAATCCTAGTACATTAAAGATACCGGAACATGTTCAATTATCTGATCCCAGTTTTGGATGTCCACAAGAAGTCGATTTATTGTTGGGCGCCAATATATTTTGGGATTTGTTATTAAACGAAAAAATAAAATTGGGAAATAATATGTTAGTTAACACTGTATTTGAATAGATAGTAACAGGTGCGCTTCCAATTGATAATAATAAAACAAACATGTGTAACCTTTCAAGTCATATTCCTGAAGATGACCAGTTAAAGAAATTCTGGGATATTGAAGAAATAAAAGGTAGTAATAAATTTTTATCTCAATACGATATTGTGTATGAGTCTTTATTTAACGAAAATACTTTCCGCATAGAAAACGGTCAGTTTGTAGTAAAATTCCCGTTAAAACAATCCCCAGGACAGGGCAGGTCTAAACCCGAAGCAATTAGAAGATTTAAGACATTAGAAAAACGGTTCGCGGATGTTCAATTTAAACAATTATACACCGATTTTATTCAAGAATATGAAACTTTAGGTCATATGACTAAATTAACTATCCAACCCGATGGAATTAAATACTTTTTACAACATCATGGTATTTTAAAAGAAATGAGTACGACAACTCGTTTACGCGTAGTTTTTGATGGAAACTGTAAGACGTCCACAGGGTGGTCGCTTAACGATCTACAATATATCGGCCCTAAAGTTCAGAATGACATTATAAACATTCTTTTACGATTCAGAACATATAAATTCGTTGTTTCAGCTGACATATCAAAAATGTATCGTCAAATTCTCATAGATCGAGAGCATAGACCTTTACAACAGATACTATGGCGTGATAACCCCAAAAGTAACTTTTGCACTTATCACTTGAATACAGTTACATATGGAACTCGATCAGCTCCATATCTGGCTATCAAGTGTATTAAGACGCTAGCGGAACACAATATGAATCAATACCCCAAAGCCTGTGAAACAATACTAAAGGACATGTACGTGGACGATTTGTTGACCGGTTCTAACGATTTAATAGAATTACAAAAATTATGCAAAGACATATATGATGTCTTATCATCCGCTAATTTCATTTTAAGAAAGTGGATTTCTCATAATTTTCAAGTAGTTTGTGGCTTCAAAGATAACAATATCTCAAATGCAATTTTAGATATAGGTGATAAAGAAAGTTGTAAAACTTTGGGAATCCAATGGGACAATAAAAATGACATTCTAAAATATACAATTAAACAATTTACCCATCGAAACACAATTACTAAACGTCATATTCTTTCAATTATTGCTGAAATTTACGATCCTTTAGGGTTATTAAGCCCTTCCATAGTTATTGCAAAATTAATAATACAGAAATTATGGTCCCAACACATTAGATGGGATGAGCCTATTCCACAAGATATAGAACAAACTTGGTATCGATTTCAGAATGAACTTGGCAGTTTAAATCAATTATCTATACCTAGAAATGCTATTTATTTAAACTATATACTCACAGATGTCCATTGCTTCTGCGATGCATCGAGAGATGCATATTCATCTTGCATATACTTACGTAGTGTTGACGATAGCGGAAATTATAACGTTCAATTACTATGTGCCAAAACCAAAGTGTCACCACTGAAGACAATAACAATTCCAAAACTTGAATTGTGTACTTGTCTTCTAGGAGCACAACTAGTAAATACTGTGGTCAATGCCCTCAATTTAAAAAATATTCATTATTGTTTGTGGTCCGATTCTCAAGTCGCCCTATGTTGGATTAACACGGAACCCAATTTATTACAGACCTTTGTTGCTAATCGCGTATCTAAAATACAATCTCTCACGAACATTGAAAATTGGAGGTATGTTAGTACTAAGGAAAACCCTGCAGATTTAGCATCTCGAGGTATAATGCCTAAAATGCTGATGTCAAGTGCAATTTGGTGGAAAGGACCTCAATTTTTATTGTTACAATCATCAGATTGGCCAATTACTAATTTTTCAATTTCTAAACACGATCTCCCAGAACTAAGAAAATCTAAGACTATTTTGGTCATATCACAACATACAAAAATTTGTGATTTATTTACAAAATTCTCTTGTTTACAACGATTAAAAAGAGTCACAGCATATTGTATGCGTTTTATCAATAATACACGAAAATCTGATACCAAAGTTATTGGCCCATTATCAGTTGAAGAATTGGAAAACACCAATACTATTTTAATTAAATTATCTCAAATGGAATCATTTTCCGAGGAGCTAGAATTACTTCGTAAAAACAAGCAATTAGATGCTAAACATAAATTTGCTTCATTAGCGCTCTTTATTGATGAGAAAGGAATCATCAGAGTTGGGGGACGATTAAAAAATACTTACTTACCATTTAACATCAAACATCCAATCTTACTCTCAAGTAAACACAATTTTACCAAGCTAATTTTTAATCATAAACATAGTCAATTGTTACACCCAGGACCACAACTACTATTAGGTATTCCCAAAATAATATATTCCGATAACGGAACTACATTTCACGGCACTAACAACTTATTGAAAGATCTTAGTAAATTTTTATTTAACAATCAGGCCTCTGTTGTCAATTCTACCAGTCAATATAATATACAATGGAAGTTTATGCCTCCGTACACCCCAAATCATGGCGGATTGTGGGAAGCAGCCGTTTAAAGTTGCAAATTTCATTTGAAGCGAGCTCTTATTAATAATAATGTGACTTACGAAGAAATGTGCACCTTAGTGATACAAATCGAAGGTATATTAAACTCTCGACCATTGTTTGCGCAATCAAATGACCCCAATGACTTGTCACCCATTACACCATCCCATTTCTTAATAGGTCGAGTTTTGACCTCCATTCCCAACATTGACTATACTAATACCAACAGGTATCGTTTGACTCGATTAGAACACATCCAGAAACTCTACCAACAATTTTGGCGAAGATTTTCAAGACAATATATTTCTCAGCTACATCAGCAGTACAAGGGGAAAAACGCCCCATCAACTATTTCTGAGGGCACTTTAATCTTTATAAAAAACACCCTATATCCACCATGCCAATGGCCAATGGGAATAATTAGGAAATTATTTCCCGGAAGAGACGGCATTACAAGAGTTGCTGAAGTCCAAACCCATAAGGGACTAATTATTCGTTCCATCAGACATTTGTGTCCATTACCAAGACAAGAAGACATAGACAATTAAATCGATTTATTGCAATCTCAATACAGTGATAGACTTTGTAAACATAGGTATATATTATTAAGTAAATTTCTACAATAAGCTGTTTTGAAGGCATCCCTTCAAAGAGGGGGCTATTATGTTAAAATTAATCTTTAAAATAATTATTTATTATGTTGAAATAAGTCGAAAACGTGGCAACGCCGCCCAACATTAAGTTTTTTCTATTTTTTTGTATTAATTAGAAATGTGTTGTTGTTATATCGCCATTAAAACCCAACTAACACATGTTTTAATATTATTAATAAATAATACAGTCCACACATCAACAATTAGTTTATTTGAACCAGCAAAGAATTTTAAACAATCCAACTCCAACGTCGATCTTTGAGATTGCAATAAATCGATTTAATTGTCTATGTCTTCTTGTCTTGGTAATGGACACAAATGTCTGATGGAACGAATAATTAGTCCCTTATGGGTTTGGACTTCAGCAACTCTTGTAATGCCGTCTCTTCCGGGAAATAATTTCCTAATTATTCCCATTGGCCATTGGCATGGTGGATATAGGTATAGGTATAGGTATACTTGTTGGTATTAGTATAGTCAATGTTGGGAATGGAGGTCAGAACTCGACCTATTAAGAAATGGGATGGTGTAATGGGTGACAAGTCATTATTAGGGTCATTTGATTGCGCAAACAATGGTCGAGAGTTTAATATACCTTCGATTTGTATCACTAAGGTGCACATTTCTTCGTAAGTCACATTATTATTAATAAGAGCTCGCTTCAAATGAAATTTGCAACTTTTTACGGCTGCTTCCCACAATCCGCCATGATTTGGAGTGTACGGAGGAATAAACTTCCATTGTATATTATATTGACTGGTAGAATTGACAATAGAGGCCTGATTGTTAAATAAAAATTTACTAAGATCTTTCAATAAGTTGTTAGTGCCGTGAAATGTAGTTCCGTTATCGGAATATATTATTTTGGGAACACTTCGTCTAGATACAAAGCGTTTTAAGCATGCTAAGAAATTGTTGGAAGTTAAATCAGTTACTATTTCGCAATGTACTGCCTTAGTGCAAAAACAAACGAAAATAGCCAAATAACATTTATTAAGTTTAGCTCCTTTACCTGGTTTGTTCAAAATATAGAATGGGCCGGCATAATCAACTCCGGTCACTTCAAATGGAAGCGTAGGCCTAATTCTTTCATTCGGTAGGTTTGACATTGGACAGGAAAATGGAATAGGATTGAACTTGAAACAATTCACGCAATTTCTCACTGTTTGTTTGGCTAATATAGAACCACCAACAGGCCAGTAGAATTGTCGAACCGAACTTAATAGTAGTTGTGGTCCTGGGTGTAACAATTGACTATGTTTATGATTAAAAATTAGCTTGGTAAAATTGTGTTTACTTGAGAGTAAGATTGGATGTTTGATGTTAAATGGTAAGTAAGTATTTTTTAATCGTCCCCCAACTCTGATGATTCCTTTCTCATCAATAAAGAGCGCTAATGAAGCAAATTTATGTTTAGCATCTAATTGCTTGTTTTTACGAAGTAATTCTAGCTCCTCGGAAAATGATTCCATTTGAGATAATTTAATTAAAATAGTATTGGTGTTTTCCAATTCTTCAACTGATAATGGGCCAATAACTTTGGTATCAGATTTTCGTGCATTATTGATAAAACGCATACAATATGCTGTGACTCTTTTTAATCGTTGTAAACAAGAGAATTTTGTAAATAAATCACAAATTTTTGTATGTTGTGATATGACCAAAATAGTTTTAGATTTTCTTAGTTCTGGGAGATCGTGTTTAGAAATTGAAAAATTAGTAATTGGCCAATCTGATGATTGTAACAATAAAAATTGAGGTCCTTTCCACCAAATTGCACTTGACATCAGCATTTTAGGCATTATACCTCGAGATGCTAAATCTGCAGGGTTTTCCTTAGTACTAACATACCTCCAATTTTCAATGTTCGTGAGAGATTGTATTTTAGATACGCGATTAGCAATAAAGGTCTGTAATAAATTGGGTTCCATGTTAATCCAACATAGGGCGACTTGAGAATCGGACCACAAACAATAATGAATATTTTTTAAATTGAGGGCATTGACCACAGTATTTACTAGTTGTGCTCCTAGAAGACAAGCACACAATTAAAGTTTTGGAATTGTTATTGTCTTCAGTGGCGACACTTTGGTTTTGGCACATAGTAATTGAACGTTATAATTTCCGCTATCGTCAACACTACGTAAGTATATGCAACATGAATATGCATCTCTCGATGCATCGCAGAAGCAATGGACATCTGTAAGTACATAGTTTAAATAAATAGCATTTCTAGGAATAGATAATTGATTTAAACTGCCAAGTTCATTCTGAAATCGATACCAAGTTTGTTCTATATCTTGTGGAATAGGCTCATCCCATCTAATATGTAGGGACCATAATTTCTGTATTATTAATTTTGCAATAACTATTGAAGGGCTCAATAACCCTAAAGGATCGTAAATTTCAGCAATAATTGAAAGAATATGACGTTTAGTAATTGTGTTTCGATGGGTAAATTGTTTAATTGTATATTTTAGAATGTCATTTTTATTGTCCCATTGGATTCCCAAAGTTTTACAACTTTCTTTATCACCTATATCTAAAATTGCATTTGAGATATTGTTATCTTTGAAGCCACAAACTACTTGAAAATTATTAGAAATCCACTTTCTTAAAATGAAATTAGCGGATGATAAGACATCATATACATATGTCTTTGCATAATTTTTGTAATTCTATTAAATCGTTAGAACCGGTCAACAAATCGTCCACGTACATGTCCTTTAGTATTGTTTCACAGGCTTTGGGGTATTGATTCATATTGTGTTCCGCTAGCGTCTTAATACACTTGATAGCCAGATATGGAGCTGATCGAGTTCCATATGTAACTGTATTCAAGTGATAAGTGCAAAAGTTACTTTTGGGGTTATCACGCCATAGTATCTGTTGTAAAGGTCTATGCTCTCGATCTATGAGAATTTGACGATACATTTTTGATATGTCAGCTGAAACCACGAATTTATATGTTCTGAATCGTAAAAGAATGTTTATAATGTCATTCTGAACTTTAGGGACGATATATTGTAGATCGTTAAGCGACCACCCTGTAGACGTCTTACAGCTTCCATCAAAAACTACGCGTAAACGAGTTGTCGTACTCATTTCTTTTAAAATACCATGATGTGGTAAAAAGTATTTAATTCCATCGGGTTCAATAGTTAATTTAGTCATATGACCTAAAGTTTCATATTCTTGAATAAAATCGGTGTATAATTGTTTAAATTGAACATCCGCGAACCGTTTTTCTAATGTCTTAAATCTTCTAATTGCTTCGGGTTTAAACCTGCCCAATAGTTCTGAGGATTGTTTTAACGGGAATTTTACTACAAACTGACCGTTTTCTATGCGGAAAGTATTTTCGTTAAATAAAGACTCATACACAATATCGTCTTGAGATAAAATTGATTACTACCTTTTATTTCTTCAATTTCCCAGAATTTCTTTAACTGGTCATCTTCAGGAATATGACTTGAAAGGTTACACATGATTGTTTTATTGTTATCAATTGGAAGCGCACCTGTTACTATCCATTCAAATACAGTGTTAACTAACATATTATTTCCCAATTTTATTTTTTCGTTTAATAACAAATCCCAAAATATATTGGCGCCCAACAATAAATCGACTTCTTGTGGACATCCAAAACTGGGATCAGATAATTGAACATGTTCCGGTATCTTTAATGTACTAGGATTAAAATAAGCAAATGGAATATTACCAGTTATTACAGGGACGACTAAACATGAAATTGTATATTCATGATAATTAACGCATTGAATAAAGAGAAATAGAATATTTTTTATTTATATAAGATACAGATTTACCTATTCCAGAAATTGAGACATTGGTAGGGAACAATGGTATATTTAGTAAACTACATAGCCTTTCAGTTATTATATTGGATTGAGCTCCACAATCCAGCAGTGCTCTTATTTGATGAAAATTGCCTTGGTTGTCTTTAATTTGACATGAGACGGTAGATAACAGTGAATTGGCGAAAGTTTCCGCTTTTAAAATCGTGTTTGAATTATTGTGGTTTACAACTACATTCATCGAAGTTGTTGGTTCATTAGAAGGATTATTTGCCGGGGGTACTACATTATATTGTTTGTGAAGCAGTGTATTGTGCTTCCTTTTGCATATTGTACATTTGCCGTGTTTACAATTTTGTTTATCATGACCTGCAAGTAAACAATTTTCGCATAAGTGCCTATGGATTGTTGAGACTCGTCCAATGAGACACAATATAAATAATAAAGGAGTCGTATAAAATATCTTTAGTTAACTCTAAGCCTTCTAGCGATGTTAAATGTTTAGAAATTTCATCTAATAACTTACGGAATTGTATATAATTTTCTCTAACAATATTTTGCACACTTAGAATAGACTTGAAATGGCTATCGATTAAGAATTGTTTTTTAGCAAATCTTTCACCTAAAAGGTTCCAAGCTCTTTCAAATGGTTTGTCTGTACTGTCTAAACCTTCAATAAATCGAGAAGCGTACCCTTCTAGAGACGCCTTTAAAAACTGAAATTTCTGATTCTCATTCAAATTTGTATTGTCACATATGATAGTTTTAAAATTGGCTTTAAATTGAAGCCAATGATGAAAGTCTCCATCAAAGCTAGGTAATTTTAATTTTGGTAATAAAACATTCTGAAGAGGATCAAAATTATTCGACGAAATGTTGTTAACTGAATTTTAATTTTGTTCAACGCTTGTATCTAGACGTGGTTGTAAAGTTTGTATAAATTGTTTCAAAAAATCAAAAGCAGCATAATATCTATCTTGAAATGTATCGCGTTCATTGAATTGTTCATCTAAGTCATCCTCTTTACATTCAGACTCTATAATCGATTGGATTTTGTCAAATTCATCTAATAAATTTAAGTGATTGTCGTATCGCATTTGTATTTCATTAAATCCTGGAACTGATTCGTTAATTTTATCTATGAATTTTTCTAATAATGTAAGTTTTTGTTTAATTGTACCTCTTTTACGGTATAAAATTGTGAGGTCAATATTCTCTATTGGGGGCATTATTGCAGTTTAAATTGTAATTTATTATCAAAAAATAACCTACGACAGAAAATTGCACCTTAATTGTGATGAAATAGCTACTTCAATTGCTTAACATTGAGTGTACCTTCTTACTAGGCTTAAAATTGTAAGTAAAGTAGTAATTTGTATCTTTTAAAATAATTGCATGTGATTTTTATAAATCAAACTCATGAAATTGTACTATAAATTGCCTAGACTGCATAGAAAATGAATTGTATTATTATAAACTGTTCAATTGAAAATTGTAAGAAAAATACGTCGCATATCTTGTTGCGATGTAAAATACCGCTAAAATTGTCTCAACACATTTAAATTGTAATTTTTATTGAAATAATTGAATCAATTTTCAATAGTTTATTGAAGAGTTTCGACCATTTTCTGATTAAATAGAACAAATTATCCTAAGATAAAGGAAAAAATAGAATAAAATAGGAATTGTACGGAAAAAGTACCTGAATTGCAGTCTTTCAGTCAGTTAGTCACTATCGCTTGTTACTTCACTCGATATTTTTCTTCGCCTCTTCTCTGGGCCACTGGACACACTCGATTGTTGTTAAATTCCAGATAGTTTTTACACTGTTTAGATATTTTTCTATCTTATATTTATCTGGATCGAAGACCAAAATGTTTAAAATTCTTTGCTGGTTCAAATAAACTAATTGTTGATGTGTGGACTGTATTATTTATTAATAATATTAAAACATGTGTTAGTTGGGTTTTAATGGTGATATAACAACACATTTCTAATTAATACAAAAAAATAGAAAAAACTTTATGTTGGGCGGCGTTGTCACGTTTTCGACTTATTTTAACATAATAAAATATTATTTTAAAGATTAATTTTAACAATTTGTCTTGATACAATAATATCCTTCAAAAGAGTTGCGGGAGATTAGCTGTTGTGAAGTTAGTCTCCTTGAGAAATTTGATCTTTAAATTGCAGATAGATTCTGGATTTCTACTAATCACAAATAGTATTCGTCGGAATTCCATTGCAGAATAATGAATTTTATAATTTATTTAATTAAAAGTTTATAGCATAAGTTGTTCTAAGTCAGATGATTGTTGAAATACATCGTCAGGGATTCGTTTGAATTTGTAGATGTTGCGAGCTCCGCAATTTCGTTGGACTCAATTTTCGTTTTAGTTTTTTTTGCAATTTAGTGATGAGGTTTTTTAAGGATCTGTCAGAGATAATTAAATATATTTGTGCAAGATCCTTAAGAAGAACATCAATGCTGGTGGTAAAATTTTAAGCTTCTTCTAGAGGATCATTGTAACCTAAAGAGTTTTCCAGGAAAGCTATCATATCTAGACTTTTATGCTGCAGAAGTGATTAATTTTTAATGTTGTACCGGGAAGTGAGGCTGATTCTGCAAAAGCTTTTGTCATCATTTTTGAATTTATTTTTTGGAGTTTTATGTAAGAGGCAGTGAGGGTAGTGTTAAAAGACAGACAGTATTTAGTATAGAAGGATATTCAGGTCTGGTGTTCATGGAAGGCTCCTTTTTAATACTAGAGGAAATGTGGATGCTATCTAGTTGGATAGGTTGCTGTATAACTGAAGGTGTATTATTAGAAGCACGATCATCGGTTTGGGGTAGATATAGAGGAGAAACCTAAGAAGGAAATCCTTCTGTTTCATAGCTATTGCTGATAGGTTGGGGAGGATTCCAGATATTTCTTGTGGATTTTGAGAGAAATCTGCATGTGTTCAGTTTTCTTACACAGAAAGCATCGTTCAAATTTGTCAGAAGTAATGAAGATTCTGAAGCTTGTGTCTTCATGTACCATTATTACTATGAAAGTTTGTATGTCGAAGAGTTTCTTATTGGGTATTACGAAGATTAATCGTCGGAAAATAAAGATATGAGCATATTCATCCTTTGGAGTCCACATCGAATAAAGGACATAGGAGAAGCAATTTGAGTTAGGGATAGAGGGACAAATATTGGAAAGTGATACTCTTTTTGCAGGTGTGATGAGCCTACGAATTGGGATGGTTTGTTCTCTGATTGTAATAATAATTTTGTATCAACCACTGATACTGAAGATGTATATAAGCATATTCGGTGACTAGAAATGTGAGAAACGCATCTTATTATTTGTATCAGTTGGTGGGGAAACTTTTTTTAAGACGGGCCATTTGTAATAATTAGACAATCGTAGCGGGCCAAAGAATAATGCTTAATCGTTAAAAAATTTATGTGTTCTATAAACATATACATATATTATTACATTCACTTATTATTTTAATAGTAAAAAAGCAAAAGGTAAGAAAATTATAAACAGAAATTCTTAGAACTGATGAAAGGTGCTTATCTATAATTCTGTTTCTTAAAGAAGTTTTTCTAAGCTTCATTGTTGAAAAGATTGATATATAAGATGAGCCGAACATTGTCATTATCTTCATTGCATGAGTAATTAGATTTGGGAAATTATCTGGACTTAAATTTTTATAAAAAGGAGAGTATTACAGTTCAGTTCTATTAACTCAAGTTGAAATGTTGCATCAAATTCTTCGTAATTAACGTTGAATGGGGTCGCAAAAATACTAAACTCTGGTTCCAAATTCTGATGATAGTTTTCTCAAATTAATTTCGTATTTTTTAATCTTATTGTTTCATATAGTGAATTTTAAAGATTGTATTCTTGGAAAATGAGAAAAATCAGATTTAGAGATCTGATTAGCAAATAATAATAACTGTAATTTGAAACTTTTCAGGTATTGTCAAATATCGTGAAGAAACTGATTTTTCCCTTGCAATTTGAGATTAAGTTTATTCATATGTACGAGGAGGTCTGTGAAAAAAGCGAAATCAGAAAGCCACGTTTCGTTTTCTAAGACGTCAAATTGATTATAAATGTCTTTATTAAGAAGAAAATTCACAATATCGTCTTTCAAAACCCAAATACTTTTCCAACACTTCACCAACGAACTTTTGAATAATACAGGATATCGGAATGCTTAGCATGTACGGACTCCAAAAACTGTTGAAACTGGCGATGTAATAATTCTCTGGAACGAATCATATTTACTAGTTTTACAACAATATTAAGTATATGGTCAATGTCTAAAGCCGATTTACAGAGAACATCCTGATGTATAAGGCAATGCAAAAAAACAATATCATTTTCCGAATACTTAGAATTAAATTTTCCAACAAATCCTTGATTGATTCCAACCACATTAGGAGCACCATCTGTAGTTACATTACATAACTTATCAATAGGTAAACGAAATTTATCGATGCAATTTTCAAATTCACAAAATATATCGGCACTAGTCGTTGTTTCTTTTCATTGACAGCATCTCTGCAAGTTCTCCTGTAATTTCAAAGTGGGTGTTGATTCCTCTTACAAATATGAGTATCTGTGCAGTATCGCTGATATCTGTACTTTCATCCATGGTAATTGAATAAAAAATAAATTTTTGAGTTTTTGTAGTCAGTTTTGAAATTAGATTTTTATCAATATTTTCAAATATCTCGGTGATTGTTCTCCTTGAGAGAGACAGCGAAAGAAAATCATTTTTCTTTTCAGGGCACATAATATCGCACACATCTATCATGCACTGCTTTATAAATTCACCATCTGAAAATGCTTTATTAGATTTACCAATTATTGTTGACTTGATAAATTTTTTATTAAATCTTTCGTTTTAATTTTTTTCACCTCTTCACTTAACGATGAGTAGGAGTGGTTTTCATGTATGCTCTTGACATGGCGTTGAATGTTACATTCTTTTAAAACTGCAACAGTTGTATTGCAAAGTAAGCACACAGGTTTTTCTTTAAATAAAGTAAAGAAATCTTTTCACGTCCATTTTTCTTTAAAAACTCGACATTCGGAATCCACTTTTCTTTTTTTAACATCCATTTTAGGCGTTACTTACTACGGAGAACAACACACAGAAACGCAATTGACGAAACCTTACTGCTAACTAATGCTCTTGCGCGGGTGTTTGTGGCAGTGGGAGTTTCGGGGATTACACAAACAATTACTGAAGTCACAGCGGGTCGTTGCAGATGACTGACTAAGTCGTTAAATAATTGATCTTCGGGCGGCCTCGCTTGTATTTATACTGCAAGGATTGTTCGGGAATTGGATTTTTCCGATTCTTTCGAGAAAACAGAACAATGAATCGAAAATGCGAGAGTGCCTGGAAGTTTCGAGAGAAGATGAGTTATCTGTTTAGGTCAGATGGATTTGTCCAGAATACTATTGTAGTTTTTATGCGGGTCGTCACATTACGAAGTAAGAACGCATTTAAACATTCTCACGACGGCACTCTTGAACGGGCTGGATTAAACCTTTCCGGGGGCCATAGTTTCCCCATCACTGATATATATTATATATATAATATACATAGACATTATTTGAGTACAAATAGTATTGAATGTAAATAACAGACCTAGAAGTCATCAATTATGATATATTTTTTACTTCCGCCTAGCCGCCCTACCTGTAAGCAATGGTGCACTACATTAAATTCGACTCTTGCAACAGCCCTGTGCATTTTAAATGCTCCAAATTTTATTTATAAAATCAACTTCTTATAACCAATAAACTGGAACGTTGTACAGATAACAAAAACGTGTATTATGAATAGCTACAATAATATGGTGTTATGGCGCCGGAGAGCATTATTACCTGTAAAATAAAAAAATGAACATACTCAAGTAAATCCACAAATCGTTTATTTTTGGAATTTTGTTACCATCCCACCCCTTAGGTCACGCTCAGAACGTCAGATTAACGAAATTGGGACTTCCTAGATCGCAATTAACGAACCTGAAGCGAAATAAGACATCAATGATAGCTACATCATGTAGCTGTATAATGTGTCGTGTCTTTTGGGTCGTTATCTCCTATCTCTTGAATTATTAATTTTTTGTTCAAACAGACTATTTCTAAATATTTATGTGGTAATTATTTAGTTTAGGTTGCTTACGCCTGATTTATGCTGAAAAAGAAAAGAAGATTATATATATATATATATATATATATATATATATATATATATATATATATATATATATATATATATATATATTGGGCGCGGAAAACATTCCTTCATATAGTTTTTATGGTTTGAACATTGGAAAATGTACACTATCTTGAATAGTTGATATTTTGCAAATACTTGATTTTGGAGAGGATTAGGGACAGGGGGGGTCTGTTAAAAATTTAGACTATCTTTTAATAAAACTTCGCCCCGCCCCCAATCCTCTATAACATTAAATATAATTAGTTACGACTAATCTAATGACACAAATCAATTTCTAACAATAATCATTTATTTATACGTATAAATAATCATCAATTTCTATTGGATACATTCGTGACCTTTGTTCAATAAATGCCTCAATTCTATTTAAATATGAATGAGGTATTTTCAATAGAAATTCCCCAAAATACTGACGATAATGGGATCTAGTTCTTCCATAACGAGGTATGTTGTCACGATTTTCTCGCCAAAGTCGCTAACTATTTTGAGTATGAGCCTAACCTAACCTAACCTAACCTATCTACCTCGAAAAAGTATGTGAAGGAAATTATTCCTTCACATACTTTTTATATGGTGAGTTTATCTGGACAATAGACCGTTATAGCGATAGCTTCAAGTCTGTATACAACGGAAGTAAGGTTGAATAAAATTTGTGCCACTAACTCTCACACAATTTGTCTTGATGCAATAATATCCTTCAAAAGAGTTGCGGGAGATTAGCTGTTGTGAAGTTAGTCTCCTTGAGAAATTTGATATATAAATTGCAGATAGATTCTGGATTTCTACTAATCACAAATAGTATTCGTCGGAATTCCATTGCAGAATAATGAATTTTATAATTTATTTAATTAAAAGTTTATAGCATAAGTTGTTCTAAGTCAGATGATTGTTGAAATACATCGTCAGGGATTCGTTTGAATTTGTAGATGTTGCGAGCTCCGCAATTACGTTGGGCTCAATTTTCGTTTTAGTTTTTTTTGCAATTTAGTGATGAGGTTTTTTAAGGATCTGTCAGATATAATTAAATATATTTGTGCAAGATCCTTGAGAAGAACATTGTGTGAGAGTTAGTGGCACAAATTTTATTCAACCTTACTTCCATTGTATACAGACATGAAGCTATTGCTATAACGGTCTATTGTCCAGATAAACTCACCATATAAAAAGTATGTGAAGGAATAATTTCCGCGCTCAACATATATATACAGTGCTTTTCAGATAAAAGTATCCACCTTTAATAACTTTTGTAATACTGGTATTTAGAAAAAATCCAAAAACACGTCAATTTATGTTGGAAGGGGCAAGCATTATGGCTTATTTAAACTTACTGGAAAAGCCACCCCCTCACCCCTAGCAGCATCCCCTTTATTTTTTTAAATTACTTTTCATATTTTTTATGTAAAATTTGGATACTCCTCTTTGAGCTGATTTCAAAAATGTATAATACTTGTAGGTTAAAGTGGTTAGTTTATGAGATAAACAATTTTTCTTTTAAGAGCACAAATTTTACTTATTATTTACTTTCACCTTATTTGCCTGTACTAAAATGGGTTGTACAACAGTTCAAACTCTTTAATCTTTTTAACGTTTAACTTTTGGGGATGTTGTGTATGGAATTCACGCATAATATGTGGATCACTTTCAGCCCAATATCTACAATTATGCCTACTTACTAAGCCATTTAATGACCATGAGCATTCATCAGAAAAGCAAATATTGTTTAACAATTGTGGATTGTTATTGATAATTTGCGTCATTGATTTGCAAAACTCTAGACGACGATCAAAATCATCTTCATTCAACTCGTGCACCAACTTAACTTTGTATGGGTGGTACTTGAATTTATGTAGAACTCGGAAAACTGTAGAAGATGAAACACCGATCGCTCTACTTATTGTTGACAACGATTGGGGTTGTTGAGCCTCTAAGCTGACTTGCCCTAAAATTGCCACTTGGATTGCTTCGTTATTTACGAGTCCCTCTCGCTTATGCACTTTATTGCAAACAGACCCTGTTGTGGTAAATTTCTCCATCAGTTGAATTACATACTTATGAGTTGCATGTCTTCCGTCATGTAATTCGTTAAATATTCTAGCAGCAGCTCTTGCACAATTATTATTTTGGTAGTACAAACCTACAATTTCAATTCTTTCTTGCAAAGAGTAAACCATTTCAGAGAAACAAAATAAATAATGTATCAAATTACACTATCAATAGTGACTACAAATTCTAGTTGACAATGCCAAACTTTAATAAAAAGTAGAGTTTTTTGTTGTTTGGATTTTTTGAGTAGAATAAATAGCACAGTTAAAAAGATTAAAGAGTTTGAACTGTTGTACAACCCATTTTAGTACAGGCAAATAAGGTGAAAGTAAATAATAAGTAAAATTTGTGCTCTTAAAAGAAAAATTGTTTATCTCATAAACTAACCACTTTAACCTACAAGTATTATACATTTTTGAAATCAGCTCAAAGAGGAGTATCCAAATTTTACATAAAAAATATGAAAAGTAATTTAAAAAAATAAAGGGGATGCTGCTAGGGGTGAGGGGGTGGCTTTTTCCAGTAAGTTTCAATAAGCCATAATGCTTGCCCCTTCCAACATAAATTGACGTGATTTTGGATTTTTTCTAAATACCAGTATTACAAAAGTTATTAAAGGTGGATACTTTTATCTGAAAAGCACTGTATATATATATATATATATATATATATATATATATATATATATCCTTTTCAACATAAAAAACTGTATAACATACTAAAATTTGAAGGAAATCGGGCTTATGCAGCCTAAACTAAATAATTTCCATTTATGTTGATGATCCACGAAACGATGCGCTTTTGTCATTTATGAATACATATAAGTACCTACCAGAAGTATCTACAACTGATTTTGAGATCTCTAAAACTAGTTGATTATCTGGAAGTATCTTTAAAGAAATCGAAATGTGAACATTAGTTAAAAGAGAAATTATATCACAGTAGTCCAGTATGTCGTTAGTACCAATATCATTGGAATGGATTGAAAAGACGGCGTGGAAACGTCTGGAAAAAATTCTTAGAATAAATAAGGAATAGTTGATAGTATTTTATTACTCTAGCGCAGTTTCAATAAATTCCTATCTCCAAATTATCCACTTAAAACCAAGGACTTAACAAGTCATATTAGAGCACAAAGGATTTAAAAACAATTATGAATCCTTTAAATGTTTCCACATTTGAAAATACCTACCAATGAACAATGGAAGACATCACTACTGTGTACTTTTGTATAAATGATCATATTTCGAATTTCCTAAATAACTGTGAGAATTTTTGCAGGTGTTTATTGTAGAGAATTTGTCATCTAATATTTTCTTTTGTTTTTTTGTTGATGTCGGTAGGTAGATATTATGACAGGAATATCCTTGAAACATTCTGAAAGCTTGGAAACATAATGGAGGCGTTTTTATACAAGTGGAAATATAAGCATGATGATTCATTCCTCTTCCTTCCAATAAGTATATATTCTGACACTGCAAAAATATTAGTATAAAAATAGAAATATGAGATTACAGTGTGTTAAATTTGATATTAAAAATATTAATATAATATTATCAGATTTTACATGTTATGACTTTATATGTTATGATCTTAATTAGTCAAATTGAAAAGATGATTTGATAAAGAACACCTAATAATTTAGATCAGACACTTAGGACGAACGATTATAAACTTCTGTGAAAAAAGAAAATGAAATCAATGTTTTGCTTGCAATTACTGAAAACCCAGACACAAGTGACAAAACACATTTACTAGCGAAAATAATTAACTGGAGTTGATGTTGAAAAAAACTAGGATTTTGTTGGTGGGATTCATGAAAAGTTAATCAACAAAGACTTATTCCCCTATGTACTATTTGGAAATGAAGCCACGACATTCAAATGATCAACTTGAAATATATTTTTTAAAAACTATTTTTTACACACTTATAAACTTGTTCACAATAACTGACTGTTTTTTATTGTTAAATTATTATATATAGGTACACAATTATTGTTTTGCACAGAAAAATCAAAATATCTCGAGACCTAATTTTAGGTATAGGGAATGCTTGATAAAAAGTATTGTGGTAGTACTTTTAGATATTGACGTAAAAAACAAGGTAATTAATTTGGGAAATAATTTATACTATTTGGCTTTGGTCACAACAAATATTCATTCTTGAATCTCTTTGCATTGTACAGGGTATCGAAGTTGTTACGATTTTTATGGAAAGTTTGTTTGGCAATCCTGAAAGAATTTTCTCTATATGACAATGTGAGTTGTTTTATCTACCATTTCTTCAGTTTTTGACTCTGTGAATGTGATGAAATGGCTTCGATACGTAAAAATACTTTGGTTACATTACAAGACAAACTTGAAGTCTTAGACAATGGTGAAAGTGTCTCAAAATTGGCTGTTGAGTTTGGAGTGGGGAATTTCACAATCACTGATTGGAAGAAAAACCGATCAAAAATAGAAAAGTATTGTATTTCTTCAGCGAGTAAGTGTATTGAATCTCGTCAAACAGTAAAAAAGAGAAACTTGACAGTGCTCTGTTTGTTTCTCAAGAGAGAGAAATGGGTATCCCAATTAATAGGCCCATTATCAAAGAAAAAGCTCTACAATTGAATCAATTAATGAATGGAGACGAGTCTTTTTCTGATAGTCTTGATCTTTTTAAGAAGTGTCATGGCATACGTCAATTAGCCATTACTGGGGAGCGCCCATCGTCTAATGAGGCTGCTGCAACTAAATATTTTGCTGACCTGATTGCTGCAGGAAACTATTCACAGCAGCAAATATATTATGCCGATGTGACTGGCCTTAACTTTAAGGCATTGCCAAAAAAAGTTTTGCTACTAAAGAAGAACAAAGTGCACCATGATCCAAAATAATCAAGGAAAGATTAACGGTTTTAGCCTATAGTAATGCTGCAGGATATCATAAACTTCCTCTTATAGTTATCGGAAAATCAGCAAAACCAAGGGCATTCAAGAACCTAAATGTAAATGCCTTACCTGTCATCTAAAAAAACTCAAAAAATGTATGGATGGCCTCAGAGCTATTTAAGGAATGGTTTGATACCAAATTTATTCCCGAAGCTACTCGATTTTGTGAAGAAAATGGTTTGCCTATTCGTGCTTTGCTTTTTCTCGTCAATGCCACTTCACATCCCTGGGATAACGAGTTAGTTTGTGGAGATATATAGGCCGTTTTTCTGCCTCCAGACGTGACCCCTTTGATCCAGCAGTATCTTAAGCTCTCGTACAAGAAAAAGTTATTGAGACTAATACAAGAAGATGAAATACTCTTATTATTTCAAACGCTCAAGATGAATATCAAAGACGTAATTTATTGGGTTGCAGAATCATGGGTATCTACAAATGGAAACCTGTTGAAAAAATCCTGGAAAAAGTTTGGCCAAGTCTAACTTTTGAAGAAATCCCAAATCAAAAAGCAGACAGAAACAATGTGGTACAGGTGCAGGAGCTATTACAAAATATTCCTGGCCGTGAGGACGCTAATCAATGATGTGAAAGAGTTGCTACAAGCTTACGATAACGATTATGAAATTTTTATTGATAAGCAGATTGTTGATATGGTTCTTAAACAACCAGACAACATGTCAGATAAGGGTGAGCGGAGGGTATTCCTTTCGGACGCCGCGGCTGCCTTTGATATAGCGCTATTATGCTACCTTACATTGAACAACAGTTCACTTCGATCCCAGCGGATACGTTGTTTCTGAGATGTTGGTGTAACTTTCATGTTCGTCTCTTCGTCAAAAAACTGTAACTGTAACTTAACGTATAGTTTAGAATATTGTTCTGTTTTGTTCATTATACTTACTTTACTGTATTCGAAAGATACTGTAACTTTTATTAATACACTAATTATTTATATCGTTTCTTTGTTTTCCATTCTTAAAAATATCCTTATTACGGTTTCAGATTAAGCGGACTTTCGGATTACCGAAGTTCGGATTATCGGGACTCAACTGTTTAGAGTGTTTCATTTAAGAAGTGTAACTTTGATATTGCACAGAATACTGGAACACCTTGTGAGATTGGTGATAATTTTTCAATCTGAAGACTAATACTGGCTATAATTTATAGAATTTTTAATTAATATTTGAATAGATAAAGGAGACACTCTACTTTATCACAATAATCAATCACCCTATATATCAATTTTACTATTTCTAGTAATTACAGTTGTACAACTTATTTCTGAGTGAAACTCTTTCGAAACACCCTTTTGTCGACATTGATATCTGTGATATATCGCAAGTGTAAAGATAATGATGTATATTTATAATGATCAATAGATCACCTTCATCATGAACATCAAAATAAGAATAAAATCAAAATAGAAAATGTTTTAATAAGAAAAATTATTATTTTTCCATAGTCCTTACATCTCAAATATGTAGCAGTACTTAATCAATAAAATTATTTGTAGTTTTATTAGAATTTAAATGTATTAGATTCCGTTCCAAGAATTTTTGAATCTTTATAATTGAAATTATTTTTTTTTGATATTTTATTGTTTGTTAATGCAGTTCCATTTTTTTATCCTATTAATGACCTCTTAGTCTATTTTCTAAATACTGATATGTCTGCCCTATGTAGACAGCGTCACAATTCAAAAATTCCTGAAACGGAATGTAATACACGAAAAAGAGAATTTTTAGAATGAATAATTTAAGTAGAATTTATATTTTGTAAATTCTAATAAAACTACAAATAATTTAATATTTGAGATGTAAGGACTAAGAAAAAATTAATTTTTCTTATTAGAACAAAGTTCTAGTTTGATTTTATTCTTATTTAGATATTCATGATGAAGGTGATCTTTAATCAATATAAATACGCAGTGTCAGTGTCCATATCATATTTTCATTAAAGATTTAAAGAAAAGTCGAAACGTTAAATTTTATCTAGCTTTTAAAAATTATCAAGAACACATTTAGATACATTAATATATATATATATATATATATATATATATATATATATATATATATATATATATATATATATATATATATATATATATATATATATATATATATATATATATATATTATATACATATACATATATGTATTGCATCTAAATGTTCTTGATTTTAGGTCTCTTCTGTTTCAAAATTAGTTTTTTTTTGATAATTTTTAAAAGAAATACAAATTTTGACGTTTCGACTTTTCTTTAAGTCTTTATCAAAATATTTTGAGAGGTAACTAATAACGCTTCATCCAAAAATTCGTTGTGAAACTGATAATGAAAAAAGCTCAAAACCAATATATTATGTAACATGTACCAGTTTTAAATAGACTTGTTATTGATTAAAACGACAGTGATTCTGAGGAATATGAATGTGATACTAGGGATCTATAATAATTGTATTGTAGTTTTTGTATTATAAACGAAGACCACAGGGGAAAAACTTGGTAAGTCACAATTTTAGAATTTTCCAGGAAATTGTCATAGCTATGAAGGTGTTGTGCAGTATGAATTTACTATTATAAAATATTCACTGTATTGTATTCTATATTATGGCAACTAAAACAAGAAAAGGTCTTAACAACTTTTTTACCAAAGGTTTTTGACCGCTGTAAGTTACTTTCATCTAAACATGCTATTTAATTTCAACTCCAGTTTCTAGTTACAAATAAAACTTTGAGCAAAACATTTTTTTCTGTATTTAATTTTACTGAAATTATCTTTGCTTGTTATATTCAATACAACTCTGCACAATTCCTAATGATGGGCTCTTTATATGTGTTTGTAAGCCAATTATAGTTTTCAAAGTGAGGACATCTGTGATAATATTTTTGCTATTTGATGACCAGCATTATACCAACATTTTTAAATTTGACCGAACCATCACGTTACACTGCCTAAGAAAATATTAGTGGAGTAGGTACACTACACTATATAACTTCTCCAAAAATAATGGAGGATGGTCTTCTAGCATAGTTGCAAAAGGATACATTGATCACTCACTAAACTAAAATGATAACGGCAAATAAAATTTTATGAAATATTGATAACTTCGTAATTAATGAATATATTGAATTAATAAAATTAATTGCATAACTGATATAATTGAGGTATGAATTTATTCCACTGTGTCCAATAATATTTATGACTAAAGACTTTGGTACTTAGATTATTATTATCAATAATTACTGACGCAAATCACTAACTAGTTCCCGTTGAATTACTACCAATGTTACTAATTATCAGCTACCCGTGTTTTGTGGTATTTGTTTGTTTTATGGGCTTATTCTGTACAAAAATGTTAGAAGTAACAGCGCTGTTAATTTTCAAGATCGATAGTTGTTACCAAACTACTATTCTGTATGGTTTCAATGTTGCTTACATCGATATATAATTTTCCTATTTAAAATAAGGACAACCAAAACAGTAAACTTTAGGAGTGATTTGTCACTGTTAGTTTGAAGTTGACTAAAAATAAGTGAAAATGAAAATTCCTCATTTTATTTTTTTCCCACAGTTCTGCAGCTGTTAGGTTGGGAGTTTCAGCTACACCTTAACGATCTAACCGGTGCATCACTATTCTCTTCACATTCATTCAGGTTATGCGATCCTGCCAACGCAAGCCTTGAATCTCTCTCCATCCCTGTACCAGAGATTATTTGGCTAATTTTTTAATCGAAGCAGCATTATCTTAATTTGACTTTATGCCTTTTTCAATTGCCTACAATATATTATTTACAATGTCACTTTAATGAGGTAGTAATCTACGTTTTTTAATGTTTTTTGAATTTACATTTTTGTGCCAACATTATTATTTTCTATATTGCCAATGTGAATCTATTAGCAATCCTTTTCTTTTGAGCCTTATATTCAATCTGCTGATTCTGTTTGGATTTATAGGAAGCTTACCTTCTACAACACTTTCAAATTACGTGACTGTAATCTTTTCCCAAACAGACACACCCCTACCTTCGAATGTTATCACTTTCAAGTTGGAAAGCGACCCTCCACATGTTATTTTTTGGCTTTTTTAAATTATTTAGATCGAGTAGAGTTCTCGAATTTCAGCAATTATACATGTAGAATATATACCTACACAAGTTTGATCAAAAACATCCTTTTTCATTTTTCAACAGCCAATTGAGGTCCATTACCAGTAATTTCAATTTATTTGCCAGTGAAATCCATTTATTTTCTAAGTAATTTTCCCCTAAAATTTATTTGGTTAATTTTTCCATATCAATACGTAATCACTTTCCATTTCGTTCAAATATAGTTCATATTGTTCATGAGACGTTTTTATTTTTCGTTCGTCTACAATAATATAAAAAAGTCGATATTTTATTATACACATAATATATTAGGTACATATTGTTTGATCGAGGCATTAACAAATTTGTCCATTTTTTAAATTAAATATGAATATTAAATAAACAAACTAATAAAATATATATGAAACAAAGAACGATAACAAGAAATTAATATAAATTAAGTTAGCTGCCATGTAACAGTGATCTGTTGACTTTTTTACGTCCGATTGTTAGAAATACGATTTTTAACTTCGCTGTCAATTTTTATATAGCACGTGTGAGGTAACACAGCACAGCACGTAGTTTTGTAATCTACAAGATTTAATAAATTGACGCAAATTGACGACGCATCGCGCCCTGACACTACACTCGTGAGCTCATAGACGTGTCCCGCCGTAATTCTGACACATGTGTGGGTGACTAGCAAGTCTTTCGTCAATTTTTTTATGAAAAAATGACAGAAGAAAGATTAGTAGAGGCGGTAAGGGAACATAGATAGCTTTACGATACAAAAATGGTGATTATAGGAAGACGAAGACGAAGAATAGGGATTGGTGTGATATTGCAAATGTAATTCAGCTAACTGGTTTCGAAACATTCGGAAATAATTAGCAAAATCAGAATCACTCATTTTAGTTAATTGTAAATTGTCCACTGTTTTTTTCTCTTCGATTAAATAAATTTGAATTTCTTCCTCATCAAGGAATGAAACAACATTTCCTCATGACTATCATCAGATTCTGATTCACAACTTAAGTTTAATAACAGCAATTGTTTTGTTCGATTGTCACAAATGTTAGCCATTTTTTGATGCCGGCTATTCGCGAACTGCCAATCAAATCCGAACCCCACCGTTTCCTATTTGAAAACGTCTGTCTCAATATGCGGATCACCACGCAATACGTGTAGCATGTAGTCGTGTCTCTCGTGTCACGCTACTTCACACGTGCTATACGTATCCCAATTTGCACCTTGCCTTAATAGTTGTTCAGAATAATCCCATTAACCTGTGTATTAATATAAATGTTTTTTTTTTCATTCACTATCGTGAAGAATAACGATACAGCTAAGAGTTGAATAAACCGGTCTACGAGGGAAAACAAAGATCCGACGATGAATTAATTTTACGCCATAAAAGAAGGAATTATGAGGGAGTACGTACTTATTAGGGAAAGAAAAGAGGCTCTCGGTCATTTTAATTTTTGTTGTTTGTTGTTACTATTTAAACAGATGGCTAATTGTTGAGAATCAATTATTAGAAACCATTTTTCAGCCCCAAGCAAATAACTCTTACCATTCAAAATAATTTGTTACCGGTCGATAAATCTGATATTCTTTAATCAAAAATTTACAAATCATTTTAAATAGTAAGAAATATTTGTCGAGGGCCAAAAAATAGTTACTAATATATTTTTTATGTACTAATAAATTTCTTCAAAGACTAATAAATCTTTTTATCGGTGTGTATTATTTAAATGATGTATTTCAATTTTCATGCGGTCATTCATTGTATTCAATTCTATTTAGGCCTTAGCTAAACTACATTTTGGGCTGACGGAGAAAATTAGTAGACTGCCGAGTACTATTAGGGGTCCAGCGGCAAGTATTGGATTTAATATGTTTATCTTTCAATGTCGCAAACCTAAATCCGAAAATATTGTTACATAATATATTGAGATTAAAAACGCAATTTTAATACTCTAAATTGAATCATTTTCCAAAAATTTTTAGTCATATGATTATAAATAGAAAAAAATCCACTTACATATTAGTTTCAGAAAACAACAAAAACTTTTTCAATAAAAAACAGCAAATGTGTTATTATTTTTTCACAAAAAGAATGACACAGCGGGTACCGTGTGAAAACCAAAGTTTTCTCATACGTACATAATTGGAAAGCTATTCAAACCAATTTTTCTTTTATTTTATCAAATAAATGAAATATCTGTATACAATAACTTGTGACTCATCCAAATCTATTTGAAAATTTCCAATTGTGAGCCCAATATGTTGCTGAAGAATTTATAATATGAGGCACATCCCGAAAGTTACTTTTCTAATGTTTCCCTTTTAAAGTAAAAGGAGTCAGCCGCGTCAATTGCGCCATGCGAAATAAATCTTTGATGTATCATTCACCGTCTGCGAGTTGTGGTCGCAATGGGTAAGCAGATGGTGGGTCGCTGGTGAAGGCAGGTTTTCGAAAGTTTTCAAAGGATCTATTATAAAGAGCGCAGTGGGCGATCGTCCCTCATCAATGATTCTCATTAAGCACCTGCTCTTCAAAATTATGTGCCATCACTGTGCCCCAAAACCTGACACCAAAACATAAAATTCAACGCGTAGGAGTAGTATTGACATTTTTGCAAGTGTTTTGGCAACGACGAAGAACTGAAGACCTCTGGCTAATAACTAACAAATAAAATAAAAACATAACTTATAACAAGCATAATGACATATGAAATACTAATGAGATTTATGTAATTGAGATTTTCCACTGACAATAGTTTGTAGTTGTGGACTAATTTTACTTGTACCAATTAGTAAAAGAGATTTAAGATGCTCATCAGTTAATTTAGATCTGTAAACATTTGTGTGAGAAGGTCTTCTCACACAAATAAGTAGTACCAAAAACAGAAAATAGCCCACGAGCAAATTTATGCAAATTATCAAATTGTGTCAGTGGAAAACTCTTATAGAATTCCAACAAAGATGAGTTTTGATATTTGTTCTTAATTATATTACTGCACTGTAGATCAATCATTTTCATTTGAAGTTCCGGGGCTAGGGTTTCAATGTCAGTATCAAAAGGATTCTGAAAAATCTTAATTTGATTCGCAATGGCATCAAAGTCCGAGAAACGAGTATCAAAATTTATTTTCAAAGCACTCAAAGTTTCGATTGCAAAATCGATAGGAAACTAAGTCTCAGTGGTGTGGCTGAATCTTTCACATGCTTTAAAATGTGAAAAACATTTACTTCGTAGTTGTGATTGAAACAGTATCAATTTCTTCCGGAATGATTTGATATTAGTGTATAAATCAGGAAGATGCTGGTTTTCATCTTGCAATCTCAAATTCAGTTCGTTCACATGTTTTGTCAAATTAACATGCGTTGTATTGTAATTCAGTAAGAAGGCGATGCTTTTCATTCAAAAAAATTTCGATCACTGTTCGAAGTTCAAAAAAGCGCTGAAGGACTTTCCGACAACCAGGCCAACGTACGGCAGTATGATGAGGTAAGTTATTTTCTCCAATCTCTTCAATAAATTGTCGGAATTGTCGGTGATTCAGCCCAAAAGATCTGATAAAATTAACAGTTACGAAATACTGAATGTTCCACTGATCTTTGAATTTTCTACATTCACTATCAATTTTTCGCTTCTTTTCCATACTACTAAATCACACACAAAAGCAACAATTCAAATCAAAATACCGTTACGAAGATGTCTTAAACTTAAACACGCACAAACACGTTTTAATGAGGTACGCACTATTTTATTTCACAACAGTGTCATAGGAACTGACTTGTGGTTGAGCTACTAGCCTTCTTATATATTCCAATTACTGCCATCTAGAAGTGAGTGGAAGACACCAGAACTTTCTCGAATCAACGAGATTATTCTGTACGTGCTATTAGCGCCATCTGTTAGCGATAGAAGGTACTACCTATTCCCGTTTGTGTCCATTAGATGTCGTGTCACGTTACTCCTCATGGCTCGTACTCTACGACTAATCTAGAAATTACAGATAATGACAGGAAAATTAATAATATGCAGTGTTGTCGTTTTGCGGACTTTAGTCCGATTTGCAGCCTTTTTTCAACTTTGCGAACTTTTTCGGACTTTCTTTTTCATCAGTGGACTATTTCACTTTTTACCACCGGCAACAATGATAATATGGCTTTGGCCCTCGGAACTTACTGGAGTAATCAGTATAGCCCTAAGGCTGGAAAGTTTAGAGACCCCTGTTCTAGAACAGCGAACTTTTTAAATAAACAAATCATATAAATTCTTTTGCTGATTATGTTCCATCAAGATGTACTACCCCATATATTTTAATTTTGACAATATCGATACAATATAACTTGTCATGTGTCAGTTATATCCAAGTTCTCTGAAATATTTGGAACTGTGTTTTACAACTTAAAGACATTATTTTCCACTAGGTGAAATCATGGATTTTATCTTGGTAGACCATACATTATTTAATTTAATGTTCTTAACGTAATATATGGCAGCGCACTTCGATAACAGATTGATATCAACTATACAGATTATTTTAAGGTCATTGATAGCTTTGATCATTGTATTCTTCTCATGAAGCTATCCAATATTGACTCAACTGATTGATTGACTAATGCTTTCATGTTATGCTTGATAGATAGAAAATTTATAGTTACAGTGGTTTTAGCTTCATAAAAATTTCTGGAGTGCCCCTGGGCTCAGTTCTCGGGCCGTTATTATTTTTAATTTATTTATAAATGACATTGTCCTTTGATAATATTCCAATACTCTTTCTTATGGAAATGATCAGAAACAATATCATTCCATAGTAAATATTAGTGATTGTCACATAGTGATATCTGATATAGATACAATCTCTGAGTGGTGTGATGAATATGCATTCCTTTTTAATTCCCTAAATTCAATACCGTATTTTTGATTAGGAAATTGAACCCTAACCATATCAATGATCGATTATCTATTCATTCTTGGTGTTATGTATTATAGTAAATTAAACTGGGGAGTATATTAATGTAATCTTTAGTGAAGCTATCTAGCTCATCAAAATGATTAATATTCACAAAACGTATGTGGTTCAAATCATATAATATTTATCTACCTCAAAACACATACTGCTTTAACTTTAACCAACTCATGAATCGACGTATGCATTCTTTCTAGGTATTCCTTCGCAAAATTGTGACTCATCAAATTGACTGTTCTGTATTGCTAGGTCTTTCAAAAATACGTGCTCCTCCAATTACCGCCCGGCTCCATTCATTATCTAGTTTTTATCTTTATATAGAATGAACCGATATCACTGTGGTCTGCGTAACTGTTAGATATTTTTTACAGCATTAACTCTAACATAATTTTTTTTACCGTTTTGTAATTTTCCTATTCGGTCGAGTTAACTTGAAATGATTTGTCACTGTTGGGCTTATGTACATTATATTATCAACATTTCATCTAGATGTATCACTGTTTATTTGTACTATTCAACTTAATTTAATCGCCAGTTTTTAAGGATGTATTTTCTACTCAATAATTGATCCTTGGTTTGTAGTATGGTGCAAATAAATAAATAACCGTTCCCGGACCTCAAACCACGTATCGAAATTGAATTTAGTTATGCCTTCGCATGCGATACACCCAAATGTAACGTTGGATTTAATCACGTTTAGTGGATTAATGTCGTTTACAGATTATGTTTGGAATGCTCTGTTGGCAATACACCGCTTAAAACTTGCAGACCTGGTTTTAGATTATCTCTCAACATGTGTCGGTTAAACGCAGGTTTACAAAAATTACATTTCATGTCTTCTAAATAAAAAATAAAAATGGATATTTATATTGAGGATGTACAACATATTTCTGACATGATAAACTTTTAAGACAGAATTATCTCGGATTTAACGATATCCACGGTTCTCAAGTAGAGAGTAGAAGAAACAGAATTTAATGTGTACGTACAATAATGCCATAAATGTTTCAATTCAAATCTAGAAAGGTATATTGTACAAAAAGTCTACGAAGGGCTTGCAAGGGCAGTAGATGAGTAGATGTACAATTTTCATTAAGAATTTCTTTCTCCGATTATTTGCGGTCTTTTATTTGCCTTGTTCATTTCGTTTATAATGAACATTGATAATTTTGTTTGCATATTTTCTTATTCCTTCAGTTTCAAATTTTTACAAGTATCCAAAGTTTTTTGGTAATTACCTCAAAGAAAACAGCCCTTTACTTACCTTTTCTGTCCATTTAGATTACACTGTGATATACAATTTTGACACCTGCTTAATTTGGAGTTTATAAATACTAAGTCTTAGCTTATGAGTTCCCTACATATGTCGTCTATATGCCGTTTAGTTTTCCAGACACATTTCAATCTTAATTTAATCTACGCCATTTCAGGCGTTGGCGTTTTTGATGTTTTTTGTTGGTACGTTTCATTTACTAATTAATTTTATTCGCTACTCATCTTTGTATATATTTATTCGGAAATTCAACATGACAACTGAACTAACTGGTCGCTCGAGCAGTTACTTCATTTTTGACCAATTATTAATATAGTTTAACCACAGTCTATTACAAATAATTGCAAAATGATAATAACCGTGCGGCGCGGCGCTAACAATAACAATTTGAAATCAATATTATATTCTATATAACGCTGAAGCTTCGGGGAGATATACTGAATACTGTTTTCTTTGAATGTGGAGTAGTACGAAAATATGGACTGAAAGGACACTGACACATGTACAATTGATAAATCTCAAGAATGTTCTATTTCTACTTGATTTAGAACTAGGTTTCATGAAAAAAATTGACCACGCTATAATTAAGGTGGGAATGGGTTTTTGTATTTGAATAAAGTATTTGCACACTCAAATTCGAAGAACGAATATTCGCTGGTCCTCAAATACACAAATTAATTAAACAATTTTAGGAAATTATACATACGGTAGCTACGGAGCGGCCGGTTCCAGACATTTCAATAGCATACGAACAATTGGGTTGTAGAGTACCTGAATTGGGATTTCTAGAACTGTCGATATTCATACTGATCACACTGTTTCAAGGGCGGATTCAGCTTTGGCGCCAGGAAGGGGTCACATAGTCGTGGTCAAGTCAAGAACTTGATTACAATAGATACAAGTAAAAAGTAGGCATTTTATCAATGTAGGTAAGTACTGTACTTAAAAATATTTATTCTTTATCGTACACCTGGAAAACTTAACACATATACACACATAATAACTTGTACATATACACGTACATATTGCCATCTTGTCTTGAAGTCATCCAGAGAAGCACTACCATGCCCGGAATTATGCAGCCTATTTATATTCCATAACCGTGGTGAATGATTTGTCATAACAGCTAGAGTTAAGTCGAGGGGTATGACACAAAATTCCGCAAAATCAATTTTTCTTTTGCGTCTTCACCCGAAACACGTTATTGCGTCATTTACGTCAATGGGTACGTTTTTATGAACGTGGAGAAGTGCCAGTCCGGTTAGGCGATCTTCAACCATTTACATTACTTTACATTCATTTACAATGACCGAAACTGGAGTTTTATCACTTTTATCACACTATTGTGTGAATTTATTTAAGAGTTTAGGTTAGGTCTGTAAGATTAATGCTCTTCAATCTCCCTCGTCCAAAAAAAATGTATAAGTAGGTACATAAGTCAGCACTCTTTCAGTAAGTAGGTACCTACATATCTATCTATGAGGTACTTTATGAGCGTTAAAAACAATAACATTTAAGTTAAAACATACGCACTGGAATAATGAGAAACTGATTACTTACCATTTCTTGTAATTAATGAATTTGCAACAATTTTTAAGAATATTTATTAAGGTACACTTTAAACACATTATAGGTAGAAAGAAATTTTAGTTTTTTAACTTAGAACTATGTTATGATATGTTGAAATTTAGTCGTTCCGATTCCAATTGAGGTTAGGTCTAGCTAGACGCTACGTAGTCGACAAGCGCGCGCAAGTGTGGCGGGGTAAAATTCAAATTTTTGATGCGTTCATTCCCAAACGTTTGCCATTATACAAAGTTATTATATCAAATTAATTAAATATTGGAAGTATGCAGTTACATAAAAACTGTATGGTGACAAAATATATAAATAATATCATTATGTTCAATTAGTGGTCCACCTAAGTCTTGGAACCAGCTCGGGGGGGGGTCATGACCCCCATGACCCCCCCTGGATTCGCCTTTGCACTGTTTACAGCTTCAAATACACCAATACGCGTTTAGCTTACAAAGTTATCTTGTTCAGAGGTAAAAATTTACTTTTACTATTTTATTTATTTTTGGCGCAAATTTGATTATTTGGATTATTTGCAATTTTCCAATTTGATGGAAATACTGGACGAACAAAAATAATATGAGGAATAGAAACATTAAACAAAAGGAAAGACCGTGGCAAAGCAAACATGAGACAGACAATAGCAGGAATATACTGACTAGGAAGGGAAGTAAATGAAACGAAACAAATATCCCAGTTAAAAGAGTGAAATGAATTTAATATATTATAGAAATTGAAATAAAACGATTAGTTATAACTATAAACGATACGTATATTTTGAACATTCTTAGCACAAAATACAATTACAACTGTAACTAATTTCCGGATCTAACTACCAATATCCTTAAACATTTAGTAAACAACTGCAATGTTTCGAAAATTTTTTTAACAAAGATTATAAAAATAAATGGAGATTGTAGATATATCATTGAATCACGTACTAAATGAATGTCAGTGAAAGAAGCAGTTGTCACTTTGTTTGAACATACATGGAAATTTATTGTGTTCATTTTTTATGGTTTTGGTTACTTTCAAATCTATTATCTAAAAATCAATATAATTCGATAATTAGGTAGGGAATGATCTATTAATTTATATCAGTTATTAGTGTCAAAATTTTTATAAAGACCGAAGCTACGTCAGAGAAAAACACCTTATTTATTGAAATATTCATGAAGTCAAGAATATAAAAAAATATTTATAAACCATATATTTGTATAGTAGTTTCATTTTTCTTCTTACGTGATTGATATATATATATATATATATATATATATATATATATATATATATATATATATATATATATATATATATATATATATATATATATAGGTCTTCTGTTTCAAAATTAGTTCTTTTAATAATTTTTATAGATACAGATTTGCAAATTCAATTCACTATGCCTTATCCCCTAAAATATATGGTTTATCTAAACTTCATAAACTTGACATTCTCTTTAGATCGATTATTCCAAGTATTCAAACTTATATATTTATTTATTTCGTTAGATGATACAAATGTTCCTATTACCACTGTGAAAAATATATTAATAAAAAATGGGACAAAATTAAAAAATATACAGAAATACCTCGAAACCATATGAAAGCTATAGAACTCAAATTTACAACATGCTTCAAACAAAGATACAAACAAATTGATGGTTGTGCTATGGGAACTTCCATTTCAAGTACAATTAGTAATGGAAGGTCTCGAGGAAACTGTCCTAAGCAAACTTATAAATATTTCATTCTTTTTCCGATATTTAGATAATTGCATTAGTGCCGTACTAAAGCCTCAAATTGAAAACAATTAAAAAATTCAATTGTTATCTTAAAAAACTTCAATTCACAATCGAAATGGAACAAAATATTAAAACAAATTTTCTTGATGTCACATTATATAAAATTAACAATAAGATAAGAACAGAATGGTATACGAAATTAACTCGGTTTTCAAGATATTTGAACATCAATTTGTGTCATCCTGTGTGTTTGGCTGATAGATCTATTCAACTATCAGATCTTGAATTTAGATGCATAGCTATTCAAAAAGCAAAAAAATCATTGACAGAAAATAATTATACGTAAAAAATGATGAACAACATATTAAAGAAAAGAAAGTACAGATTCGACAATCCATTAGGAAGCAAATAAAAAACGAAACATCAAAACGTAAAACATTTTTCCTTACAATATGTACAAGGAATTTTTCCAACAACTATCTAATTATTTCAATAAATATGATATAAGTATATGTAATAAACGACATAATACCTCATCCAAATATTCCACTAAATTATAATATAAAACACCAAATAAAAAAGAAGTAATATTAAATATCAAGTGACTTCTATTACTTAATCTAATACACGAAAAAGAGAATTTTTAGAAATGGTTCACATTCATAAGAACGAAAAAGCTATAAATAATTTAAGTGAAATTTATAGCTCTATTTTGTAAATTCTAATGAAACTACAAATAATTTAATTGATTATTGCCACATATTTCAGATGCAAGCCCTAAAGAAAAATTAATTTTTCTTATTTCTATTTTGATTTTATTCTTATATGAACAAAAAATTCACGGGTTGAACCGATAGGAATTTTGAAAATTTTCGACGTTTCGGCTCCCACTTTGAAACCATTATCAAGAGAGGGGTGGGAGAGGGTTGTTATTCGTTCATTGGTGATCCGATTCTGTAGTCTCAATCTGCCTACCCCACGCAATGAATTACTCCTTTTTTCAGTTGTTTCCAAGGCCTCAATCTGCCTACTTCTCGGAATTTCACCGACGAAATGAAAAACTGAAACATAAAAATATAAAATGATTGACATAGAAATAAGAAGCAATGTGCTTACCAATGAAAACACTGTAGACATCAACATAATCACTGCTGGTCTTGAGCTAAATGGTGAGTTAGCCGCCTGGACCTTGTAATTATAGTGGGAAGTATATTATTAGCGGGAGGGCTAAGAAATGTGTAGAGTTATGCTCCTCGAGGGGTTTTAGAGGAAATGTTATTGTTGGCTGAAGTAGTATGGTAAAGACGTGGATGAAGAAAGTGTTTTTAGGTTGACGGTAATCTCTGGCTATCGTCCCTTGTGTTCAGAGAGTTTGAACGTTTCTCTATTTCAATAGCTTCTGCCATAATCCTGGACTTGAAGGAGCGAAGTGAGGCGATAGGTTTGGAAGCTACTGGAATTTATTATTTGTCCGGTATGGACACGAAGTTGGCAGGGTGGAGGATATATCGGAATTAGTGACAGACAACAAGTGTTCATTTGCCCTGACGGAAATAAGTCAATTTGTCTGGCTAATATAGGACGGGGACAATATCTCTATTTCAATTGATATTTTTTTGTTTCAGCTTCTGATTTTCTCGGTAAAATTCCAAGGAGTAGGTAGATTGAAACCTTGGAATCAACCAAAAAAAGGGATGATTCGTTGTGTGGAGTAGACAGATTAATACCACGGAATCGTATCATAATTCTGACCGCGTAAATCTTTCTGAACATATTTATATACTTGTGCTTGATCTTATGTCTCTTCTGTTTTAAAATTAGTTTTTTATTAATTTTTGGAAGATAAAATTTGACGTTACGATATCTTAAATTCATAAAAACGAAAAAGCTATAAATGATAATAGGGATCTAAATAATTTAAGTAAAATTTATAGCTCTATTTTTTAAATGCTAATAAAACTACAAATAATTTGATTGATTAAGTACTGCTATACATTTGAGGTGTAAGGATTGAGGAAAAATTAATTTTTCTTATTAGAATAAAGTTCTAGTTTGATTTTATTCTTATTTTGATATTCATGATGAAGGTGATCTATTGGTCAATATAAATACGCAAATTGTCAGTGTCAATATCATATTTTGATAAAGACTTAAAGAAAAGTCGAAACGTCAAATAAAAAATTAATTTTAAAACAGAACAGGCCTTAAGTCAAGAACATTAAGATGCATATATATATATATATATATATATATATATATATATATATATATATATATATATATATTCACCTCTGAAATAATTTCGAAATTTCGCCGTTCTTCAAAGGAGAAAACAACTATTTTCCTGGCTAATGCCTCGACGAATATTGTATTACAACTCCTCTGAAAAGTGTGTGATCTCAATCGTCTTCTTCCCTAATGGCTCGCCATTTCAAGGAGAGGGTGTAACTACTGACTAGTTTCGACGTTATTACGTCTCATCAGAGCAGTTTAAAACCCCTCGTTTCAGCTTGAGATCCTCAAAATGATCGATTTAGATCACGCTCTTTAGAGGATTCGTAATTCAATATTTCCAGAACTTTCTCGAATCAACGAGATTATTCTGTACGTGCTATTAGCGCCATCTGTTAGCGATAGAAGGTACTACCTATTCCCGTTTGTGTCCATTAGATGTCGTGTCACGTTACTCCTCATGGCTCGTACTCTACGACTAATCTAGAAATTACAGATAATCACAGGAAAATTAATAATATGCAGTGTTGTCGTTTTGCGGACTTTAGTCCGATTTGCAGCCTTTTTTCAACTATGCGAACTTTTTCGGACTTTCTTTTTCATCAGTGGACTATTTCACTGTTTACTACCGGCAACAATGATAATATGGCTTTGGCCCTCGGAACTTACTGGAGTAATCAGTATAGCCCTAAGGCTGGAAAGTTTAGAGACCCCTGTTCTAGAACAGCGGACTTTTTAAATAAACAAATCATATAAATTCTTTTGCTGATTATGTTCCATCAAGATGTACTACCCCATATATTTTAATTTTGACAATATCGATACAAATATAACTTGTCATGTGTCAGTTATATCCAAGTTCTCTGAAATATTTGGAACTGTGTTTTACAACTTAAAGACATTATTTTCCACTAGGTGAAATCATGGATTTTATCTTGGTAGACCATACATTATTTAATTTAATGTTCTTAACGTAATATATGGCAGCGCACTTCGATAACAGATTGATATCAACTATACAGATTATTTCAAGGTCATTGATAGCTTTGATCATTGTATTCTTCTCATGAAGCTATCCAATATTGACTCAACTGATTGATTGACTAATGCTTTCATGTTATGCTTGATAGATAGAAAATTTATAGTTACAGTGGTTTTAGCTTCATAAAAATTTCTGGAGTGCCCCTGGGCTCAGTTCTCGGGCCGTTATTATTTTTAATTTATTTATAAATGACATTGTCCTTTGATAATATTCCAATACTCTTTCTTATGGAAATGATCAGAAACAATATCATTCCATAGTAAATATTAGTGATTGTCACATAGTGATATCTGATATAGATACAATCTCTGAGTGGTGTGATGAATATGCATTCCTTTTTAATTCCCTAAATTCAATACCGTATTTTTGATTAGGAAATTGAACCCTAACCATATCAATGATCGATTATCTATTCATTCTTGGTGTTATGTATTATAGTAAATTAAACTGGGGAGTATATTAATGTAATCTTTAGTGAAGCTATCTAGCTCATCAAAATGATTAATATTCACAAAACGTATGTGGTTCAAATCATATAATATTTATCTACCTCAAAACACATACTGCTTTAACTTTAACCAACTCATGAATCGACGTATGCATTCTTTCTAGGTATTCCTTCGCAAAATTGTGACTCATCAAATTGACTATTCTGTATTGCTAGGTCTTTCAAAAATACGTGCTCCTCCAATTACCGCCCGGCTCCATTCATTATCCAGTTTTTATCTTTATATAGAATGAACCGATATCACTGTGGTCTGCGTAACTGTTAGATATTTTTTACAGCATTAACTCTAACATAATTTTTTTTACCGTTTTGTAATTTTCCTATTCGGTCGAGTTAACTTGAAATGATTTGTCACTGTTGGGCTTATGTACATTATATTATCAACATTTCATCTAGATGTATTACTGTTTATTTGTACTATTCAACTTAATTTAATCGCCAGTTTTTAAGGATGTATTTTCTACTCAATAATTGATCCTTGGTTTGTAGTATGGTGCAAATAAATAAATAACCGTTCCCGGACCTCAAACCACGTATCGAAATTGAATTTAGTCTGAGATTAAAACAAAACCATAACATCAAAGTTATGCCTTCGCATGCGATACACCCAAATGTAACGTTGGATTTAATCACGTTTAGTGGATTAATGTCGTTTACAGATTATGTTTGGAATGCTCTGTTGGCAATACACCGCTTAAAACTTGCAGACCTGGTTTTAGATTATCTCTCAACATGTGTCGGTTAAACGCAGGTTTACAAAAATCACATTTCATGACTTCTAAATAAAAAATAAAAATGGATATTTATATTGAGGATGTACAACATATTTCTGACATGATAAACTTTTAAGACAGAATTATCTCGGATTTAACGATATCCACGGTTCTCAAGTAGAGAGTAGAAGAAACAGAATTTAATGTGTACGTACAATAATGCCATAAATGTTTCAATTCAAATCTAGAAAGGTATATTGTACAAAAAGTCTACGAAGGGCTTGCAAGGGCAGTAGATGAGTAGATGTACAATTTTCATTAAGAATTTCTTTCTCCGATTATTTGCGGTCTTTTATTTGCCTTGTTCATTTCGTTTATAATGAACATTGATAATTTTGTTTGCATATTTTCTCATTCCTTCAGTTTCAAATTTTTACAAGTATCCAAATTTTTTTGGTAATTATCTCAAAGAAAACAGCCCTTTACTTACCTTTTCTGTCCATTTAGATTACACTGTGATATACAATTTTGACACCTGCTTAATTTCGAGTTTATAAATACTAAGTCTTAGCTTATGAGTTCCCTACATATGTCGTCTATATGCCGTTTAGTTTTCCAGACACATTTCAATCTTAATTTAATCTACGCCATTTCAGGCGTTGGCGTTTTTGATGTTTTTTGTTGGTACGTTTCATTTACTAATTAATTTTATTCGCTACTCATCTTTGTATATATTTATTCGGAAATTCAACATGACAACTGAACTAACTGGTCGCTCGAGCAGTTACTTCATTTTTGACCAATTATTAATATAGTTTAACCACAGTCTATTACAAATAATTGCAAAATGATAATAACCGTGCGGCGCGGCGCTAACAATAACAATTTGAAATCAATATTATATTCTATATAACGCTGAAGCTTCGGGGAGATATACTGAATACTGTTTTCTTTGAATGTGGAGTAGTACGAAAATATGGACTGAAAGGACACTGACACATGTACAATTGATAAATCTCAAGAATGTTCTATTTCTACTTGATTTAGAACTAGGTTTCATGAAAAAAATTGACCACGCTATAATTAAGGTGGGAATGGGTTTTTGTATTTGAATAAAGTATTTGCACACTCAAATTCGAAGAACGAATATTCGCTGGTCCTCAAATACACAAATTAATTAAACAATTTTAGGAAATTATACATACGGTAGCTACGGAGCGGCCGGTTCCAGACATTTCAATAGCATACGAACAATTGGGTTGTAGAGTACCTGAATTGGGATTTCTAGAACTGTCGATATTCATACTGATCACACTGTTTCAAGGGCGGATTCAGCTTTGGCGCCAGGAAGGGGTCACATAGTCGTGGTCAAGTCAAGAACTTGATTACAATAGATACAAGTAAAAAGTAGGCATTTTATCAATGTAGGTAAGTACTGTACTTAAAAATATTTATTCTTTATCGTACACCTGGAAAACTTAACACATATACACACATAATAACTTGTACATATACACGTACATATTGCCATCTTGTCTTGAAGTCATCCAGAGAAGCACTACCATGCCCGGAATTATGCAGCCTATTTATATTCCATAACCGTGGTGAATGATTTGTCATAACAGCTAGAGTTAAGTCGAGGGGTATGACACAAAATTCCGCAAAATCAATTTTTCTTTTGCGTCTTCACCCGAAACACGTTATTGCGTCATTTACGTCAATGGGTACGTTTTTATGAACGTGGAGAAGTGCCAGTCCGGTTAGGCGATCTTCAACCATTTACATTACTTTACATTCATTTACAATGACCGAAACTGGAGTTTTATCACTTTTATCACACTATTGTGTGAATTTATTTAAGAGTTTAGGTTAGGTCTGTAAGATTAATGCTCTTCAATCTCCCTCGTCCAAAAAAAATGTATAAGTAGGTACATAAGTCAGCACTCTTTCAGTAAGTAGGTACCTACATATCTATCTATGAGGTACTTTATGAGCGTTAAAAACAATAACATTTAAGTTAAAACATACGCACTGGAATAATGAGAAACTGATTACTTACCATTTCTTGTAATTAATGAATTTGCAACAATTTTTAAGAATATTTATTAAGGTACACTTTAAACACATTATAGGTAGAAAGAAATTTTAGTTTTTTAACTTAGAACTATGTTATGATATGTTGAAATTTAGTCGTTCCGATTCCAATTGAGGTTAGGTCTAGCTAGACGCTACGTAGTCGACAAGCGCGCGCAAGTGTGGCGGGGTAAAATTCAAATTTTTGATGCGTTCATTCCCAAACGTTTGCCATTATACAAAGTTATTATATCAAATTAATTAAATATTGGAAGTATGCAGTTACATAAAAACTGTATGGTGACAAAATATATAAATAAAATCATTATGTTCAATTAGTGGTCCACCTAAGTCTTGGAACCAGCTCGGGGGGGTCATGACCCCCATGACCCCCCCTGGATTCGCCTTTGCACTGTTTACAGCTTCAAATACACCAATACGCGTTTAGCTTACAAAGTTATCTTGTTCAGAGGTAAAAATTTACTTTTACTATTTTATTTATTTTTGGCGCAAATTTGATTATTTGGATTATTTGCAATTTTCCAATTTGATGGAAATACTGGACGAACAAAAATAATATGAGGAATAGAAACATTAAACAAAAGGAAAGACCGTGGCAAAGCAAACATGAGACAGACAATAGCAGGAATATACTGACTAGGAAGGGAAGTAAATGAAACGAAACAAATATCCCAGTTAAAAGAGTGAAATGAATTTAATATATTATAGAAATTGAAATAAAACGATTAGTTATAACTATAAACGATACGTATATTTTGAACATTCTTAGCACAAAATACAATTACAACTGTAACTAATTTCCGGATCTAACTACCAATATCCTTAAACATTTAGTAAACAACTGCAATGTTTCGAAAATTTTTTTAACAAAGATTATAAAAATAAATGGAGATTGTAGATATATCATTGAATCACGTACTAAATGAATGTCAGTGAAAGAAGCAGTTGTCACTTTGTTTGAACATACATGGAAATTTATTGTGTTCATTTTTTATGGTTTTGGTTACTTTCAAATCTATTATCTAAAAATCAATATAATTCGATAATTAGGTAGGGAATGATCTATTAATTTATATCAGTTATTAGTGTCAAAATTTTTATAAAGACCGAAGCTACGTCAAGAATATAAAAAAATATTTATAAACCATATATTTGTATAGTAGTTTCATTTTTCTTCTTACGTGATTGATATATATATATATATATATATATATATATATATATATATATATATATATATATATATATATAGGTCTTCTGTTTCAAAATTAGTTCTTTTAATAATTTTTATAGATACAGATTTGCAAATTCAATTCACTATGCCTTATCCCCTAAAATATATGGTTTATCTAAACTTCATAAACCTGACATTCTCTTTAGATCGATTATTCCAAGTATTCAAACTTATATATTTATTTATTTCGTTAGATGATACAAATGTTCCTATTACCACTGTGAAAAATATATTAATAAAAAATGGGACAAAATTAAAAAATATACAGAAATACCTCGAAACCATATGAAAGCTATAGAACTCAAATTTACAACATGCTTCAAACAAAGATACAAACAAATTGATGGTTGTGCTATGGGAACTTCCATTTCAAGTACAATTAGTAATGGAAGGTCTCGAGGAAACTGTCCTAAGCAAACTTATAAATATTTCATTCTTTTTCCGATATTTAGATAATTGCATTAGTGCCGTACTAAAGCCTCAAATTGAAAACAATTAAAAAATTCAATTGTTATCTTAAAAAACTTCAATTCACAATCGAAATGGAACAAAATATTAAAACAAATTTTCTTGATGTCACATTATATAAAATTAACAATAAGATAAGAACAGAATGGTATACGAAATTAACTCGGTTTTCAAGATATTTGAACATCAATTTGTGTCATCCTGTGTGTTTGGCTGATAGATCTATTCAACTATCAGATCTTGAATTTAGATGCATAGCTATTCAAAAAGCAAAAAAATCATTGACAGAAAATAATTATACGTAAAAAATGATGAACAACATATTAAAGAATAGAAAGTACAGATTCGACAATCCATTAGGAAGCAAATAAAAAACGAAACATCAAAACGTAAAACATTTTTCCTTACAATATGTACAAGGAATTTTTCCAACAACTATCTAATTATTTCAATAAATATGATATAAGTATATGTAATAAACGACATAATACCTCATCCAAATATTCCACTAAATTATAATATAAAACACCAAATAAAAAAGAAGTAATATTAAATATCAAGTGACTTCTATTACTTAATCTAATACACGAAAAAGAGAATTTTTAGAAATGGTTCACATTCATAAGAACGAAAAAGCTATAAATAATTTAAGTGAAATTTATAGCTCTATTTTGTAAATTCTAATGAAACTACAAATAATTTAATTGATTATTGCCACATATTTGAGATGCAAGCCCTAAAGAAAAATTAATTTTTCTTATTTCTATTTTGATTTTATTCTTATATGAACAAAAAATTCACGGGCTGAACCGATAGGAATTTTGAAAATTTTCGACGTTTCGGCTCCCACTTTGAAACCATTATCAAGAGAGGGGTGGGAGAGGGTTGTTATTCGTTCATTGGTGATCCGATTCTGTAGTCTCAATCTGCCTACCCCACGCAATGAATTACTCCTTTTTTCAGTTGTTTCCAAGGCCTCAATCTGCCTACTTCTCGGAATTTCACCGACGAAATGAAAAACTGAAACATAAAAATATAAAATGATTGACATAGAAATAAGAAGCAATGTGCTTACCAATGAAAACACTGTAGACATCAACATAATCACTGCTGGTCTTGAGCTAAATGGTGAGTTAGCCGCCTGGACCTTGTAATTATAGTGGGAAGTATATTATTAGCGGGAGGGCTAAGAAATGTGTAGAGTTATGCTCCTCGAGGGGTTTTAGAGGAAATGTTATTGTTGGCTGAAGTAGTATGGTAAAGACGTGGATGAAGAAAGTGTTTTTAGGTTGACGGTAATCTCTGGCTATCGTCCCTTGTGTTCAGAGAGTTTGAACGTTTCTCTATTTCAATAGCTTCTGCCATAATCCTGGACTTGAAGGAGCGAAGTGAGGCGATAGGTTTGGAAGCTACTGGAATTTATTATTTGTCCGGTATGGACACGAAGTTGGCAGGGTGGAGGATATATCGGAATTAGTGACAGACAACAAGTGTTCATTTGCCCTGACGGAAATAAGTCAATTTGTCTGGCTAATATAGGACGGGGACAATATCTCTATTTCAATTGATATTTTTTTGTTTCAGCTTCTGATTTTCTCGGTAAAATTCCAAGGAGTAGGTAGATTGAAACCTTGGAATCAACCAAAAAAAGGGATGATTCGTTGTGTGGAGTAGACAGATTAATACCACGGAATCGTATCATAATTCTGACCGCGTAAATCTTTCTGAACATATTTATATACTTGTGCTTGATCTTATGTCTCTTCTGTTTTAAAATTAGTTTTTTATTAATTTTTGGAAGATAAAATTTGACGTTACGATATCTTAAATTCATAAAAACGAAAAAGCTATAAATGATAATAGGGATCTAAATAATTTAAGTAAAATTTATAGCTCTATTTTTTAAATGCTAATAAAACTACAAATAATTTGATTGATTAAGTACTGCTATACATTTGAGGTGTAAGGATTGAGGAAAAAATTAATTTTTCTTATTAGAATAAAGTTCTAGTTTGATTTTATTCTTATTTTGATATTCATGATGAAGGTGATCTATTGGTCAATATAAATACGCAAATTGTCAGTGTCAATATCATATTTTGATAAAGACTTAAAGAAAAGTCGAAACGTCAAATAAAAAATTAATTTTAAAACAGAACAGGCCTTAAGTCAAGAACATTAAGATGCATATATATATATATATATATATATATATATATATATATATATATATATATATTCACCTCTGAAATAATTTCGAAATTTCGCCGTTCTTCAAAGGAGAAAACAACTATTTTCCTGGCTAATGCCTCGACGAATATTGTATTACAACTCCTCTGAAAAGTGTGTGATCTCAATCGTCTTCTTCCCTAATGGCTCGCCATTTCAAGGAGAGGGTGTAACTACTGACTAGTTTCGACGTTATTACGTCTCATCAGAGCAGTTTAAAACCCCTCGTTTCAGCTTGAGATCCTCAAAATGATCGATTTAGATCACGCTCTTTAGAGGATTCGTAATTCAATATTTGTCAATATTTGGCATTAGCCAGGAAAGTAGTTGTTTTCTCCTTTGAAGAACGGTGGAATACATTTTCGAAATTATTTCAGAGGTGAATAGTAGAAATCCTTTATTTTAATATTTTGATACATACATCACCTACTGGCGATTAGTCACGAATGACTAATTTTAAAATAAAATCAAAAAAGCTATGAGTTTAACTTTCGAAACGTAACTGCTCCATCACTAAGAGTGAAAAAAAATGCGAGGTATTTTTCAGATCCTGTTCCTTGGCTTTTCTTCTTTGTTAAAATTTAAATTCTTCGTCTCTTCAATTTTCTGTTTTCTTAAAAGTCTTCTTTTGAATTTTCGAGTTCATTATTAAATTATCATTATTACTGAAAATAGTCCAATTGTCGTATAGCTTTGAGGACTTTGTATCTCTTGGATTGGTTTTATGTTTTCCGCAATTTTGTCTATTTTATAAAGTTCTTCAAAATCCATTATACTTAAATTTGGTGATTTATATATTTGATTGTTTAAAAATTAAAAATTGAGTTTTGGTAAAATTATTGACTTTCTTTTTGTAATTTGTGTATTGGTTGAAAATATTTCATTTTCTTTTTGAATACTACAATTTCTTGGAATTCTGATAATCGATGGATATTTTATTACTAAATAGCGGTTTGGTCTAGCACATTTGGATAACACTTTAGCTTCTAAATTTGAAATCACTTATGCTTTATTATTAGTTACTTGTTCTATTATATTTTTGGTTGGTAGGAGAGCGGCCATTTACCAGTTCTATAGTACAATTAGTTTAATTAGGTTTTGACAATCCAAAATAATTTGTGAAATTGTACTATAAAATGTAATGAAATTATTTAAAGGTATTATTACGTTTTCAAATGATATTTCTCTAAATTATTCTGAAGTTTTTGTTGATTATTCCATAAAGTTAATATTGATTTATTATAATGAACAATTAATTTTTTATGTAATGATATCTGCATATTTATTTTATGAATTATTTGTTCTTGATTTTCTTGTAAATTTGTTGTAAAATATTATTTGCGTTATCGTATATTTCTTCGTTATCTGAATAGAGTTCCAAAAAGCTATTAATCTATTTTACCTAAAGCAATTATTGAATCTTTTTTTGATCTAAAATATGTATAAATATTCTTTGATTTTCTATTTGAAGTGTTAATTGAAATTTTTGTTCTTTCCATCGTCCGTTCAGTCAGGTTATGGTATGAAATAGAAATATTTTTTTAAATTTTCTATTTCTTATGAATTTCACTTAATTCTATGTAATATATGAACGTATGTTTAGTATATATAAGTTTACTTAATCCTAAATTGATGGGTGATGATAGGTTATTTATTTGTGTTATCTATACATCTTCTGTCTGGATCTTCTGATAAAATGTTAGGAATATTATCAATACTGCCAGCTTTATTTTTCTGTAACAATTTTTTAGAGTTATTTATAGGTTTTCTGATTATATTTTTATGATAAGTTCCTTTATTTGTTTCTAATAGTATGCCAGAATGTTAAATAATTCCAGCTTTTTTTAAATTCAGGTAATTTTTTGTTTCTAAATTTTGATCTAATATATGCTATTTCTTGGTTGAATGAGATGAATCGGTCATATTTTTATTCCTTTTATTAATTATTTTTTCATTAACTTCAGCATTTCTATCTCTAATTTTATAATATATATATATATATATATATATATATATATATTTCATAAGTTGATCAGGTGTTAAATCTTTATTAGTTTCTCTTGAACAAAAAAACGAAAATGCCCAATTAAACTGGAATGGAATCTTTCAACAGGTGAATTGGAATTACTAATTTTGCCAGTGATACAGTGTTAGTAATTTTTTTTCAACTCTGAACTACAATTAGCTGTTATTTTATATGGTAAGATGTGATGAGTGATGAATTTGGTAGGTTATCAACAACCGAAACTCAGTTTACACTTGAAATAAGATATGCTTTAAAGTAACGTTAGAATGCGTCATTATTGTTAAATATGAATGATTCGCATTTTTAAACACATTAATATGTATATGGTAAAATGGTTGGTTAGCTGTGGAGTTAAATTAAATTTAATTACTGAAGGATTCCTATCATATTTATTCATTTGACATACTTCACAGTTATCAACAAAATTTTCTATGTCTAGGTCGTTAATTTCTCTATGTCCTTTTTTATATGTATACGTGTTAATACTCCATATCCTTCAATAGTTAAAATATATTTAACGACATTTACACACTGAACAAATATAAAAGCGGCGTTTTTAAAATATTTTGGTGCAATAGCCATAAATTCTTTTATAAATTGAATGTATTGTTCTGATTATTCTACTTATATCTGTTTTTGTATTGTTTTATTTATATTACGCCAATTATAAGTTTTATTTGTATTAAATTGACAAAAAAAGGAGAAAATAATAGAAAAAATTATTCTCAATATATATATATATATATATATATATATATATATATATATATATATATATATATATATATGCTTACGAATACTTATGTCTGGGACTGAAATAATATACAATACTATATTAGAAATATGTAAGAATGTATAAAAATAATATTTCTTGTATTGTATATAATTTCAGTCCCAGACGATGAATACATAAGTATTCGAAAGCTCGCAAAATATATACGGAACTGCTTATATATATACATATATATATATATATATATATATATATATATATATATATATATATATATATATAAATTCCTTCAATTTTTATAAAAACTGAAGTTAAGTAGAAGCGTCAATTTTTATCTATTTTTTAAAAATTATTAAAAAAACTAAAAAAGAGACCTAAAATCAAGAAAATTTAGAAACATACATACAAATTGAACTTGTATCAATTAATTAATCTTTATTTATTATTAATTAATCATAACAGGTATGTCCAGTATTTAACTAGACCGACTAGAACTACCTTACGCGATTTTTCTAAAAATCTTTCACATTTAAAAGAATTCAAGCGTAAACAACTTTATCACAATATGAATAAATATAAAAAAGTGTTGAATTTTTTTATTAACACCATGTGAAATCAGTTTTGACATTCTTTCAATAATTATTATTGAATACACAGCGCCTACAAAATTTGAAGGTCTGATAAATAATAATCCTGATTTAGACACATACAAAAAGACAACTGGAATAGAATGGAATTATGAATAGTTGAAGATAAAATGTATCCACGTTATTTCATAGGTTAAATACATACATATTCTATTCAATATGTATGTATGTATTTCAATTCCTTACCATATTTGAATTGTCCTAAAAATTATATAGGAATTACTATGCAATATTTAGAAAACAGAATAAATGGTCACAAATACACCAAAATGCATCGACTGCTCTACATAAACACGGAAAAAATGAACATCATGAATTTGATTTTAAAAATACAAAAATCTTAGCTCATGACATTAACTATCAAAAATTATTAATCAAAGAAATGATACACATAAAACAAGATAAATATTCTGTAATTCATAGACAAGATATAAAAAACCTCAGCCAAATTTATACATAATTACATGAAAATGTGATATTTTATCGAAGTTTCATTATTGTATCCAAACAACCTACCAAGAAATTAGAAAGGGGAAATATATATATATATATATATATATATATATATATATATATATATATATATATATATATATATATCTTAGGTCTCTTCTATGTTAATTAATATATGATAACAGGAATAATATTGATAAGATAATCAATATGCGTATAATCGATATTACCCACTCAGATTTTGAAATTTTATGTTCGTAGGTAATCATTGTACGTAATTATACGTTTGAATAATATACTATTATTATGGTAACATAAAAAAAATTCAACATGGTTTGAAGAATCTGTTCAAATAGTAGTGACTATTTCTGTTTATCATTTTACAATTTTACTTGTATCAACTTTATATTGAATTGGTAGGTTTGTAGTAAACGATCAGAACCAAAATGAACCAAAAGAATTAAAAAAAATTAATCATATAAAGAAAATTTTCTCTTAGCTTGGTTATTGAAATGAGTACCATGGTAACAACCAGTGAAAAACTTAATTTATTGTATATTTGAACTTGAAAAATAATTATTATATTTGTAAATTACTGTGTCTTCTAAGAGAGAGTATATTTTGTCATAAAGTCAACCCTGATTCATTTGTTTGAGATAAGGTTTCTATTGTCTTAAATCAGGTTATTTTATATTTTCAGCTAACAGTTTTGTAAACGCCGTTGTATTTGAAATCAATTTAATAATAAAGCTAATTATTTATAATCAAATATAAAAACATTTACTATTTGATTAACAACACATCAATTTTTATATAATTATCCTTAAGAATGATATGTTCTTTTTATTTTATAAAATATCCTAAAACATCCTAAAAATGCAGTTTTTGTTAATTTCATCTTAAACAATTTGAAACTACTATATACATAATATCAAATTAGGCAACATATTCGTTATTATTGAAACGGTCATTTATATGGTTAGAAACAATTTCATATTACGTTTCATGTATGACGCGGAATATACAAATTTATTCAAAATAAAAGGAAAGGAATTTACTTTGCGAGTATTTCACATAAATTTAGAGTATTTACCAGCATTTTCAAGGAAACTTACGACTTTATGTCACTTTTGAGAGTTTTTCAGCCTACTTTCACACTACTACCAACGATCAATATTCATTGTAATATTAATTTATCATTATATTCATGGTATAACATGGTACAACTTTTCACAATATAACACAGGTAATTCCCATTTGCAGGTTTTTCTCATAATTTTGAGATTTATTGAATTATTAAATGATGGAAGCATTACTGTATTAAATGAAATAAAAAAAAATGTTGAAGAGCTTCTTACTACACAGTAATATTGCCACTTTATAACTAATTTAAATAATAAACATCATTTAATAATAACACTGTTGCTTTCTAAATGGTTTAAATTAAGTATTAATCCCGGGCATATAATCGAGGAAAATAAAGAGAACAATACAATCGACAGGAAAGGAGCACAAACACTTTTTAATAGTACACTGCTTTTGTGTGGGTTAGGATAATGCTCCTATGAGAAAGAGTTACGAAAGAACCTGAAAGGAATGCACTCTAGCTAGATCACCCCTCAGAGTTTCTTGAGAACCTTGGCAAGCTACACCTTCTCATTAGCTTCCTTCCAGTCACTGTCGCCTCAGAAAGCAGTGAATGAGATTATGTTTGGTAGAAATCGAAGAGTGTAAAGTCTGTGAGGCGGAGAAATACGTTCTAGTTAACCTAGCTCTTAAACGCCTTTTTATGGCAGATAATCGCAAGAGCTCATTTTCACCATGAACCTGTAGGAGCGAAGAACTAATATATTCAAAGCCTACACAGATACTGTAGTTCATTATTAATAGATGAACTAAATATGTTACACTTTGCTCTTATACGGGGTACTATAAAACTCGAGATATTTTGATGAAGACCGCCTCAGGTAGAAACGTCAAATTTTTATGTCTTTCAAAAATTGAAAAAAAAAAATTAGTTATAAATCAGAAGATACCTAAAAACAAGACGATTTAGAAACATAATACTCAAGGCTGTTATGTAATTAACACCAAACCTATATCTACATTGTTTACGTTTAATAACACATTCACACTTCACACGAAAGTTTTATGGGAGAAAAGTACACATAAAAATGGTATTATTCCTTTCTTTTAAAAGTTTCATATCAAATGCCAATTATTAATGAGTTATCTTGTTATATTTTCACAGTGTATTCAATTTTATATTATTTACTGGCTTATTAATTCATTTATTGGATTGTATCATTTTATTCGGACTCTCTTTTCCATTTTCTTCTATCCTTTTATTTTGTAATAAATTGCTACACGTTGTACATTGCTTCCTAGGATATATCCTATTAAGCTGAATAAACCTAATTTAATTAAAATTTATCAACCTATCAGCACAACCTAAACTGTCATTTATGTCTAGATTCGAAAATATTTCAAAATTGTCTAAAATATTTTTAACTACCTACACTATCAACATGGAATACATTGGGATAGAACACCGACTATACAGGAAGATTACAATATCAAGATAGTAAAAATGATTCAGTTAACTGATATAAACGATGTTCTTGGTAAAATGATGCAGAAGATATAGGTTAAGGTGAATATTGGTGATAATAGCTGTAAAAAAATCAAATTATTTATATTGATGACGTTGTTCTTAATATTGTGATTTTGATTATATTAACCATATTTATTAAATGAGTTTCTGGTTTAATAAATTACAATTCCAGATAATGGAAACAGTACTACATTAAAAAATATTCTAAAAACTGTTACATGATCTTCAACATATCACTAGAGAGTAAGATACTAAAAAACTAATATTACTAAAAATAGCAACACTTCTCTCATTTGCACCATGCTATCCAATTGTACGAACATATTTTTCTTGCACTTTTGAATGGAGAAATCAGAAAAGATGGAATATTCAATTTCATTTTCTCATAGGAATAAACAATGATTAGGATTACTTGACATACTGTCCACTTAATTGGAATTTTTCCGCAGGAAATCTAATTACCGATAATTGTGGTTTTTATGGTAATACCATACCTATATTATTTTTCATTTGCAAACGTATGTGTTAAATGAATATTCTTGGACAAAATATTTCTTTAATGTCCTTTTGCCGTCCTTTGTTATGATTCTTTTTTTAATCATCCGCTATATGTACTATATGGATCAAGAGTAGGTCTAAGGACTAATATAAGACAAATATGCTGAGAATTATTACTACAAACGGACATTCAATGATAAATATGTCCTAAAAGGGAAGTACAGGAATAAACGAACAATCGAACGATTATGAATTGTAATTTAACAAACTTTCAAATTAGATTAGCAGATCGGTTGAAGAGCTTTTGTAAAAATAAAATTTTCTTCTTTTGTGGTAAATCTAACCTCGTTTTTGTTGCTATTCACTTTTAATTTGGAATATTAAACGACGTATAAGATGCACCATGATCAATATTTTGACGACATTGTTTTGCTCTACGAATGTAAATAGAACATTATGTTATGAATACTGATATCTCAATTTTCTACATTTTAGGATTTATTTGAAATGTGTAAGTCCTAGATAAATCAAAGCTTCAACTGTTTACAATACAACAATGTTTAATGGATCTTTTTAATGCCATTTTGCATTGGACAACTTCTTTGCTTTAAAAAACAGTTTTTGATGAAATAAACATTATTTATCAGTTATGATCATCCAAAAGAATATTATCTTATTCAGAAATGAACTTATGCAGTATTTTATAATACAGAAATTCACAATAATTTATTCAAACCTTATATCGAGCAGTTATTTTTTGGTGAATTTTTCATAGTAGCAATATTTTGTCCAATCAAACAATGGGCATTTTTGTAGGATCCTTTCAATTATTGTGATACACACTCATACGATTTTTAATTTTATTACCCTCCCTAAGAATCGTCTGATATTTTTATTTATATAATACAGTGCATCTCTGGAATAGGCAAATATATAATTCTCTAGAAGCCAGTTTTCAGTAGGACCAAAATTTTTTTTATTCATCAAATTATGTATTAGTTTTATTATATTGATACCAGAAGAGTGTATTTCTTGCGTTATTAACAGACCATATTTTCTTTCATTCTAATCTTCTTGCATAGATAGGAAATCTTGTAGCTTGAAAATAGACTTTAATATAACTAACACCTTACAAATAGACAACTATAGTTTGACGTATATTCAGTAGGTCTAAAGTTATTGAAGTTGAATTACTGTTATCCATGATCAATTTAACAAGTGATTTTTTATAAGACAATTGGATAATGATTCTTACACCGACCTTAATTATTTTATATTTGTTTTTAAATTAAATTTTTTCGACTATAAACATCTTCTCCAATCCATAACATCAGCCCAACAATTGATTCATGAAAGATTGAGAAGCTTTTGAAATATTTATGAATATTGTTGAAATGACTCATAAATTTCATTTCATTTCATATGCCAGTCACCTCATATTATATTTCATCTCTGAAAGAGCTTTCCAACCCAAAAATTGACTCGAAAACTATTCTTCAGTTTTCTTACGCTAATTTTCATTGGTACTTTTGTATGTTTAGATGTATTATAGTTATATTTTTTATTTTGTGTTTGATGCATTTTTCATAAAACTAAAACGGGTTCTTTAAGAATATCCAATCTTTAAATTATGTACTATAGGATTCAAATTATAAAGATTTAGCCCAGCATGCCTTTTACACATATTCCTAGTAGATCACGAGATACTTGGGTGTTTAAAAATAGATTCTGATGTTTCAATCACTTTACGAAATTTCTTTTGAACTTTGCAGTTTTACACTTTCTGGCATGAAGATGGCGAATTTGGATTGTAATTAAGCGTTACTAGTGACTCACAGCAATATTTTTTGGCTGAAATAATTGGAGAATATTAAAAATTATTGGATTATTCAAAGAAATGGACTATCGAGTTCGATGCTTATTGAAATCGATGAATTTTCATTCCTATGAATATTTTATTTTCCATGTGGAGATCAAGAACACATCAAAATAGAAAAATATAGAACTTATTTCATATGTGTTAGGAATTGGCGTGGATGTTCTTTAAGTAGAATAGGACCTATTAAAAAATGACATATAACATCACATCAAATGTTAACCATACATTCGTAGGAAAAAGTGTTTATATATTAACATGTGAATCTTTGGAATCCCTCAATTGAATACTTTTGCAACCAATATTAATATTCTGATAATACATATAATCTTGTACATCAAATTATTGAAAAAATCGTTTAAGCGTGATAGAGCTCTACTTATCCATTAGTCCTAATCTGAAATAACCTATCTACTTTCAAATACCACTTTTTATAGGTTCATTTTTATCAATTTATTTTTGGAATATGTATTCTATTATATTTTCACTTAATCCTCATGTCTATCTATCCTTACGGATGTAAGATACGCTATTATATGCCAAAATAAATTTAAAAAATATTGAGGGTCTGCAATATTTATTAAAATGATTTTTCGATAGTTTCTGCATCCAGTCAATCATTGTTTTACTCGTCTGACATCTGGTTTTACGCCAGACTTGAGGAACTCAATTTGATTTTTGGCATTTTGCCAACATCGTTACATAGTGTAACTGTGACCTTTTTCTGAAGATCCTTATTAGCAAGTTCGTTCTCTTCATGATCATGGGACTTCAAAAGATTTGAAGTGATCTGCCTACCTATTAAGTAAATTCACTTGTCGGTGTATGCTCGTACTTTGTGACACAGTTTATCATATTCTACTATTCTTCTACTGTTGTAGGTTCTTCTCCATTAGTTCCTTCAGTAGTTCATTTGGAGCAATTAATTGAGTTCTGTAAAGACATGAGCTTTCTCTTTATCACAGTCCATTTATTTATGAGATAGTAACGATTTTTGTAGTTTTTATAGTTTACTATTAACTCTAAAAAGATACTAGTGGCTAATTTTTGCGGATTATAACCCCTTCGAATATTCCTTAACTGAACTATTTTAATCTACTGTCCTCTATCTTCTTCCAACTTGCACATCCACGACCATTTTATTTCTTTTATTTTGTTATTATCATCAAGTTTTCATTACTTCTATTAATATTGTAAAATTAAAAGATTTATTAGGAATTTTACTACTATTTCGTTAATAGTTTTCAGGGAAATTTAGAGTTCAATAACTTCAACGTTTGTTCGCACATTTCTTCGTTTGCTTTGTTGTTTTTAGTGACTATTTTTCAAATAACAATTGCTTATATGTAGAGTGTTAATATTATAGGATAGTAAACTAAACAAAGATTTGAATGAAGAATAAGCTTTATATTAATATTCTAAATATTGTGAATGTCTAATGCATCCAACGGTTTTTTGTAAATCAAATAATTCACATATAGGATGTCCCGCACAAGAACCGACACAGAGTAGAGGAGTACAGGGGAGCCCAAAATATGATGATTGGGTATAATTCATCCTTGAGAAGTTATAAGGTCCCACAGTAGGACCCAAAATTTTGCAAAAAATTTCTTTACAGCCGTTTAAATTAAAAATACCACTGTGTGATATTGTTAAGGATGTTAACTAATGGCAAGTAGAAGGCGATCTAACCATTATGGGGGTTAATTAAGGATGATCTAATTTTAAAATTTCACACAAGTTTTTTATCTGTCGCTTGATTTGAAAATTTTTATTTCCATTCCAAGGATAATTTAATTTTAAAACTGTTTTTACTCTTATAATTTATCGTAAAACATGTTTCTAATAATGTTATTTAAAAAGTAACAAAAAAGTCAAGGATATGAATTTCTATATTAACAATTTGCAATTCAGTTCTTCTGGTGATCACATTTAATATTTCTAGGTGAAGGATTGAGAAATAACGGATATTCGAGAATGTCCTATTCCAATAAGGGTGGGAGAAAAACTAATTTTGGCTTGTTTTCGATTGCCAATTTGAATTTTTTACCAATTAGCCAGTATAACTCATTCACTTCGATTTAGTTCGAGTATTTTGTCTTGGTAGCTTGTGGTACTTGTACATTGTACATAAAAACAGGAGGGCACTACTGGTCTTTTCTTAGAGTGAAGGTGACTTGAGCAGATTTTATTTATTATATGCCTATTTTCCATTTGCTAAGCTACATTTGATGTTATTTGAATGTGTCTGCAGAATACTGGAAGCTGTAACATATTAGCAGGAAACGAGATTTTCGTTGCCTGCTAATATGAAGTGCTTTCATTGATTTTGATTCTGAACTCTCTACCACTAAGATTTTAACAGTTTGAAGTATGTAATTGGAAGACAGTTTCAATTTTATATAATAGGCCCGTGTGCCAAACCGTGTCGAAAGCCTGGATAACGTCTTAAAACTCTGGTGTGCAGTATTTTTTTATTCTAGTGCGTGATTCAATGTGTGGCTTATCCTGTGGATTTCTTGTATAGTTCAATGTTCCTTCCTGAATCCAAACTGGTGTAGTCGTATTCATTGGTCAGTGTTTGTGTCTGAGTTTATTCTTTGTAGTAACAATCGTTCAAGAACTTATGACAGGGTTGGCAGAAAGCTTATTGGACGATATGAAGAGACAGTGTTTGGGTTTTGTTGTGTTTTGGGATCATTACTATTTATGTAGCTTTCAGCAGTTTTGGCCAGTCTATGAAACGTAAAATAGCATTAAATATATGAGTCATAAGTATTACACCTTTCCTTGTTAATTTTTAATCATTTTGGGGTTATTTTGTCTATGCTACGAGCTCTTCTGGAATTAATGCGATCGATTTCCTATTGAACCTCGTTTGCCGTTAGTGGTTTAATTCCTCAGACGTATGGAGGCACTTCAGATAATTTTCTTCCTATTTCAGGATTAGGTATGTTGTTGTTGGAAGTAAACACTTTTGTGTTCTGTGAATAGTGATGTTTTTTCTTCGTCGTTTCTAGCTCATTGTATATTATATCCTAGTTCGTTCCGAATACGTGGCATGTGTATTTTTGGTTTCCTAGATTTTTGACTGGTTGCCAAATTGAGTTTTCAAATCGGATAAGACAGTGATGTAATCTCTTCTTTCTTTTGCTCCTTTTATTTTTATTCTCATTTGGTTACTTATTCTGTTAAGTATTGTTTTATCTGATGGTGCATGAGTTCGATGCCATTTTGCTTTTCTTCTATCTGCTATCAGATTCTTCATCTCAATTGGAACTTTAAACGTTTCACTCCCATTATTTGTTTCTGGTGTGGCATGCTCTACTGCCTCTTTAAGGGTACTAGATAATGTTGTTAATGCTTCATTTCCATTTCCGTTGCCGTCTTTTTTGCAGTTTAATGTCTTCTTCTAGTTTGGATTGATATTCAAACCAATTTGTTCGCTGTTGTATAGGTTTCGCTTTGGTTTTTTATTGATGATTATATAGTTGACTGTAGCTCTTATAGAAGAGTGGTTAGATTAGAGGTCATAGTTTGGTACAACCCCCATATACTCAGATGAAATGCCATTAGTTATGAATAAATCCAGTAAATCAGGAACCTTATTGGAGTCCGTCGGCCAATAGGTAGTAGATTCAGTTGATAATAATTGATAATGCTTTTCTTCTATACTTCTTACTAGAACCCTTCCTTTTATTGTAGTGTGTCCCAAAGAGATTATTGAAGTTTTCTTTCTTCAAATTGTGACGAGGTGCAAAGTAAAAAGATACCATTGTTAACTCATAAGTTTTGACTTTTCTGTTTGTGGCTTGTATATTGTCGAATTCATATATTGGTAGTTCTACATAGTAAAAGGAACATCTGATTAGTATGGCACAACCAGCATGGGTATTAGTAGAGTATGTAGTGTAGTGTGGAATCTTGAAGTAGGATCTATCTGTCAAAGGTGTTTTGCTTATCAGATACGATATTAATTAATTGTGGAGTAGAAATATTTCGACTTCGTTTCTATGTTGTAGTAGTGCATTAACATTCCATTGTGCCGCTTTGATAAAACTATTGAATTCTACTCACAAGCATGGTTAGCATATCTAAAACTATGCTGTTCTGTTGAAGAAGTTGGTGAAATTTTTTTTAAACTCTTCTATGAATTTGCTCATTATGCTATTTATATCTTGTCATTTGTTCAGTGTTGGTTTTAGTTATATTAGCATGGATTATGAATTGTTTTCTTTGATGTTGAGTGTGAGAAATTGGTACTACCATAGTGGTTCGTTTGGATTGTGGGTGATGCTTTATTTGGTTTCAAAAGTTTGTGATAGAACTCATAACCTTCACAGTTAATGCATAAAGTACATTCAGCTGAAGTATCGCTGGTTTTTCTGCAGGTTGTAGTGTTGTGTGGTCCACCACTTTTAACGCATACATATTGTGTGTTGTAATACGTTCGTACTTTTGGCATCTCATGTATTACGTTTCTCTTCTCATTATTTTTGAGGATTCTATTTTTATTACTCTAGGAAGAGGTTTATTGGTTCTTTCGTTATCCTGTTCATTTTTACCTAGAATATGATAACCAGTTTTTATACTTTATTATTAATTTATATTATTGGTTTCATATTCTTTCACTTTCATTTTGTTTTTGCCAGAGTACAATTGATAACACAGCGATCGAAAAACATGTCCGTACGCTAAAAAACTAATAAAATTATTGAATTGCATTGATGAAAACATGTTGATGAAAACGAAGTTTTTAAATTAAATTATCCATGGTATGGAAATAAAAATTTTTAATTTCACTGACAGATAGAAAACTTGTGAAAAATTTTAAAGTTAAGTCACCCCTAATTTACCCTCCAGAATGGTTTGATCGTTTTCTACTTACCATAACTAAATATTCTTAACAGTTCCCTAGTCTGCACCAAATTTGTATATACTAATATTTGGCTCCTACTTTAAAGCCTTATTACTCCTCAGCGATGCAACTTGGTATAGAAGTAAATTGTCCCCAATCTTCATATTTTTGACTTAGTTTCCCTATATGTCCCTCCATTGTGTCGATGTCGGTTCTTATGCGGGACACCTTGTATATCTTCGCTGTTTACTACTTGGTTGATTTTGCTTGGAGAGCTGATAGTAATTATTTCTATCTACCTGGTATTCAGTAATTCACATTTTTTTCGTAGATGTCGCTGATGACCTATTGCACTCCGACCTTTCCAGATGTATTGTGGTCCTTTAAATTTAGATTAGATTTCCTAGTTGTGCAGAGATTTTCCAGTGCTATTGTGGTCCTCAACATATAGATTATATTCTCCAGCATTATTTTACCTATAAAATCTATCAGCCTTTTCTATATTAATTAATTAAGAGCCATATGTATACCAAACTGTCGCTTTGATACAGAATTTACTCCGTAATTTCTTCTTTTGTTCACAGGAACATTTCTCTGTCAATCACTGAGCTTACCGTGTTGGTAGACAATTATTAGTTCTATCACATATTTTGGCGATTGTTCATTTTGTATCTAGCCTGGCATTCAATCTAATTTTTGTGACAGTTTTATTTATTGGTTTTAAAACATCTCAAACATCTCAGTGCAACTAATAGTATTAACATACTTTGTCCATTCTTGCGATTTTAAATATATAGTTCATTTAGAAAAGATTTTTCCATACTTTTGTTTTTAACAGTACTATCATAGTATTAGTGAGTTTATTTTCAAATATCTGCAAATAATGTCATTTCAGAAACCATCATTCTATTTGAAATGTTATTTTTTTTTTTAAATCTAAGAGTTATTATATTTATTGTATGCAGAAGTAATAAACTGTTTCCGTACACATCCACAAATTGTTAATGGGTTATATGAGGTAACAGATATAGTTGAGCTAATGTTGAATGGATTTCTGAAGAAGTGATAATACTAAAATGTGAACTATAATAATTTTTAACGGAATATCACAACAGATAAACATATATTCCCATCAGTCCTTTTCAATTTTTTTACGAAATTGAATATTTTTTGAGAGTATATGTGAATAAATAAAATATCTAAATAAACAAGTTTTTTGAGGTAACTAAATATATGATATCGAAGAGAAACTTCTATTCAAAGCGTGTTTCTAAAGAGTGCACTAAAAATTTGTAGGATAAATCCTTCGTAGGTGTATATCTCTATATTATACAAGTATAAAATTAAATATGACTTTGTACCTTCTTCTGGTTAACTGACTCGCGATGTTTGTATTTATCCTATATATTTTCAGTACTGTCATTAAAACCTCTTCAATTAAAGATAAATACATGTCAATATAGATATGGACAATTTCTGTTTTGATTTATACGTAGGATCATTGTTTACACACTAATTGACCATATATTGACATTTACATACAAACTTATATTCAGACTTTGGTTTAGAGCTATTTGAAGATAATTTTTAGAAGAAGATCATTCGAGAGATCAACTCTATATGTGTACATCTGCTTGTGTTGGAATTTTTTGTCCTTCGTCTTCAAGTACCTGTAATAACAAAAAAAAATTAGTTATATATATTTTTCAAAAATATTTTTGTGGTCAAAAGTAGAGAATGGTTATTGGAGACTTTCTTAGAAAAAATATCTAGGCTACTAGATTTAAAATGATGCCAAATAGCTGTCATGAATATTTCTGGAAAATAATATGACCATTGTAGGACTGGTCCGTTTCGCATCCTAGAATAAATTTCTGAGGAAAATATTGTCGAAAATTTTTCACCTTTCCCTCTTCCAACAACAAAGAAGGATAATAAAATTATGATAAGAGAAGAGAGTCATAATTATAACTGCAAGGTTAGTTAAAACTTCCAATAAGTGCTTGTTTTTTAGGGATAAAAATGAGAAATTATCGTTATTGGCTATTAATTTATATTCATCATTCTCATCCTCGATAAAATATTTTAAACTATCTTGAAAGTGTTGATGTGTCCAAATGAAAATTTTCGAAATATATTTATGTCACTATACCCTAGTGCCCGGTTTGGCCAACCTTTGTGCAGCCTCATGGATTTTATAAAAGTTTCAGTAGTTCCATTTTATTCCTTATCTGCCTAAAACACATAATAATAGTTACCTTCAGTATACAGTTTTTGTGGCGTACTTTGAACATTTGAATTCTACATATCAGCAATTCTGTTCGAAATTGTTTCTAAAACAAAATATATGAAGATGAAATTTTTAAATTTTTCTCTTTTTAATTTGGAAATATCGTAATAAACGAAAAACCGGTAAGAAGGCCCCACGTTTTTCGAGAGAAATTTCATATTTTAATCTCAGCTTTTCCCATCTGGAAATTTCGTTCAATCATTCGGTTAATCGTTTTGATTTCGATTAGAGCTCTTGCTTTAAGGGGACGTGTCACTGCGAATTTTCCCGAAAGTTCCAGTTACTAATTAATTCATCATTTACTCTCGTTTACAGGTGAAGTCTTAATTTGTTTTCAAAATTAAATTAAAAGAACGACCCTGCCATTCGAGTAAAATGTTTCAACAATTTTTAATCAAAATCTGTTATTTGGAATATCTAATTTGAATTTCAGCGTTATTCTTTTATATTTATCACCAATGAAATGTAATATATTGTTGTATAGAAACCTAAATCGTCAATAGCATATCATCTCGTTTTTTGTTAAACGTCAAAATTAGGTTGTGAAATGTTCGTGTCTGTAGAACTTTTTTTTTATCATATATTGGTAACATCAAATGATCCGTTGACTTCAGTAATCGTATCGAATTTCTACCGATTGCTGTTCAGATTTCAAGCTATAAAGATTTATTGAGCCGTACTGGTTCTTTTCTAAGCAAATAAATTAATCAAACGATATACAATAAGTCATAGTTTCGGAAAGAAAAAAAATGCGTTATATTTTAAAAAAAATTGTATGGTGTATTGGTGTAGTTCTTGTTCCTTAAGTTGACACTGCTTATGACAACTTATTCGAAAACTCCCAGAGCTAATAGTTACTAATAGTTATGAATTCTTTTCTCTGAATACGTCAGTTAAATAAATTAAATTCGCCGTTTAGGTTGTTAGAAAATTTCTTGACGATTCTATCTTATTAAACAAAATAATTTTGGTTTAAGCAGAAACAATTATTTTTCAAAAAATAAATCTGATATCCAAACTAAAATCTAGCTTAATAAGTATGTAATGACATAATACTACTTTGTGCATTTTATATAAAATCGCGTCAGAGTCAAAAATGGAATACTGAGAAATAATATATTAAAAGGAATTAAAGTTACAAGGGATTAAAGTATACTTTAGGTAGATTTGGCATAAAATATTCAAAGCCAAAGGAAACTATTAAAATACGAAATAAAAACAGATAAAGAACACAAAGCAAGTATAATAAATAATAAATTATTTATAAATTAGGAAATATATACTGTGGAAACCTAGGGAGAAGGGTGGAAATTTTGGAATTGTCAGGAAATTATTATAAATAAATTACATACGGATGAACTCATTTACCTGTTAAGTTTCCCTATTATTGGTCTGGTTTAAACTTGAGTTACCTGAACCCAAATGGCCGCAATCTCTAGTCAACTACAATACTTACAGCAGTCAAGCCCCAAAGAACAAGCAGAAAGGAAGTAGTGGCGACATCTTGTGTCTAAATATGTTCAAAATCTTAAGAAATAAACAAAACTGAAATTTGTAACAAGTGGTTTTTTTCAGAATATGTATAAATGCTATTTTTGTATGTAACATATTTCAAGTCAAGTGTATTTGGAACGTAATCTGGAAATTTGCATATAATTGCTAGAAGAAATTGTTGAAATCATAACTAATGAGTATTCATATGACTAGAGTATTTTATATAGGTGCTCGAATGTAAAAACGAATAAATATCACTTTTGAGCTTTGATTTCTGATTAGAACCCCGAGACTGTACGGATAAAGTGAACAATCTACGGGGAACGCTACTCATAGAATCGCTTGAAAGTTTCAGCTTTTTTCGTACAATGGCATACATGGCAGATATGGCGACTAGGAAGGTAATTATACAAATAACGAACAGATCGGCAATAGCGTGATGTATTTAATATGGAGTCAAATCTTAATACCAAAAAATTATTTGTAAATAAAACTCAGATCATTTGAATAATTGAGCAAAATGTAAAATAATTTTTGAATGGGACCTCCCCGCTGTTATTATCGACAGATTTATTTACAATAATGCAAATTTATAGTTCCTTTTTTGGTGCAATGAAAACGAGATCGTTCATAATAAACTAGCAATACCCGTCGCGGCCTTGCCCGCGGTTTATTGAACCTCGCGTAATATAGGGATAACTCAATGCGAAATGACTTATGTATTCTATGCATTGATTCAATTTGGAAGTGTTATAAAGAAAGCTGCGTAAAACGCTTGAACAACAATTTCAAATCTAATCCTTTTTAAAGAAATTAAAAAGAAATTTCCAAAAACGGAGAAATTAGTTTTTAGATATTCACACGGGACCCATTTCTAAACAAGATTCGCTATTTAATTTCGTCATAAAAAATATATGGTTCCGTTATAAAAATTTTTGTTCAACTCTTTGAACCATTTCCAAGTCGAATTTTGAAAATCGCAGAAATTGGTTTTTAGGTATTTGTACGGAGAATGTTTTGATGCAAAAACGAAGTCAATTAGCAGCCGAGAAAAACGAAGAAATCAAATTTGCAAACATACCTTGTTTTACCCCTTTAAAATCAAAATTTACCCCTTTAAAATGGAAATTTCTTAGCGTACCTCTACACACCGATACAAACATACCCTCAAAATTTCATGTCTCTCTTTAATAGCCTTGGCTGGGCTCTGATGAGTGAATGAATCAGTCTGTTAGTCAGTAAGTCAGGATATCCTCTTTTATAGATATAGAAGATTAATGAACACACGTTACCCCTTCAAGGCTGATGTGAACATCTGTGTTTTCTTTTGACCTATACTTGTTTAATGTCTCAAGTTTGATATCAAAATTTGTATGCATGTTTAGTTGTTATATTGTGTTTCACAATGTATGTTTGCGTAGGAACAATAATGTTTTTGTTATTTTTGAATTATAATTTTTAACGCTATCTATTGATTTTCGAATATGAAGTTATATATTGATAATTTTATTATCAATAAATATTATTTATGAGGAATTTTTGTGATATCTGGTGACATTCTGGATTTCGCAGGTAGACATTTTTTTATAAATTTTATTAACGACCTGCTAATAATAATTCTCTACTTCCTACTAATATGCTCTAAAAATTAGAGGAGATATTATAGTTTCGTTCCAAAATAGAAGTTTTATTATTTGACAAAAAAAAATTGGTAAATAGCCTTAGAGTTTTTATATAAGTTCTCAATGTTGATGAATCACACTGTCTACTCAGGTTAATCAAATTTGATATCCAATTTGTGGAATTAAATTAGGAAGAATCGGTTATTGGTTATTTGAAAGGCATTGCCCCAGTTATTTCATTGAAATCTGAGTAATAATAGCTAGCGGTCTCTTTTAACAAAGCTGTATGATAAACCAAATTCCCAATTCTTTTAACAGAAACAGCATCTGTTTTCACGAATAATGCAACAATAACAAGAATATAACGGAAATACGGAGGTTTTCTGAAAAAAACTTACAATATAAATTGGGAAATGTATACATTCACATATTCTCAGCTACTTGGAACAATTAGTTTATACTTGACTATAGTTGTAAAGATTTTTCTAAAAACGGACAAAATGTAGTACCGAGCTGTCAGTAATTAGACTCTGTATCATCATTAACGAAAGTAAAATTTTCAGTTGCTGAATTCGAACGTGGCCATATCAGCTTGACTTACGACGATCTTTCGGGACAGCAACAAGCAGCAATCTCATCGAAAAAGTTTACTATAAAATTATACTGGGCGACGTCGAATTAAAGTTGGAGATACTGAAGAGGATATCGCAAATAAAAGAAGATTAATATGCCATATACTGCTTGAAGAATTATGCATGCATAAGCTCTGTTAGAGTTGGGCGTCAAGTTTCCTCACTTGGACCAAAATCGTATTCGAATGAATATTTATCATGCTTTATTGACGCGGTTTAAGCAAAATATGTCAGATTACTACACTCCTGAAACGAAAAAACAGTAAAGCAGGCAAATCCGGTTTCATCGGCCGGAAAAATGATAGCGACCGTTTTTTGAGATAGTCATGGAATTGTGTTTACAAAAGTGAAACAAATACACGAATATATCATTGCTTGAGGAGGTGGATGAAAAAAATGTAAAAAACAACAGCATTTGAAGTAAAAGACAGTGCTTTTCCATCATAGCAACGCACCTTTTCAACTTAACATTTATAAAAATAATAATTTTCATTCAATTTGAATGGGAAAATTTTACATCCGTAATGAAAATGGTTTGGCTTATATTTGAAAAAATAAAGTTCTGAATTCCGAAGACTGAATACGACAGTGGCAGTTTTAAACAGCCACAGCCGTCACGATGTGGATGTTCTGAAAGATCCACAACCCGTTGTGGCTGTTTAAAATGGCTATTGGACGTTTTCGGTCTTAGGTCGTAATAAGTACATGAAGAAGAATAATTATTTTTGACAGTACTAAAAACTATATGTATTGACTGAGCACCACGCGACGATTTCTAAAGAAGGAAACGCGTAGGAAACTTTATCACCTGTACTTCCACATAATATCTACATATAGTTCTATAAATTTTCCATTGACAAAGTTGTTTATCCAAATAATTTCTCTTATAAAATAATATTGCATTTCTGTTTTAAATGGAAGGAAAAACGACATTGTCGATTGAAAAAATGTACTCAATTAAGTATATGTTTCCCTTATTAATGGTTCAAGATATTTAATTCTACTGTCTACTGTTGCATGAAAATTATTTCATCGTTTGTTATGGAAGAGTAGTGTAACTCAATACATATTAAATTGTTAAAGAGAGGAAATTATGTGCCTTTCTTGCTAACATTTACTCTCATGTTTTTTACTGTAAAGAAACAACTGCTTTTATAGGCCATCCATCTTCGAGCTCCAATCACAATTATAGCTTTAACAGTTTTAATTAACTTAGTTGGTATATTCTAAACTTACTTAATTACTTTGACACATGAAAACAATCACAAAAAAAAACGAGAGGTATAATAGGGTAGTTCTTTTCTCATTATAAACATTCGTAGACTTAATACTACCGTGTGAATAGGGAGTGGAATTATTGAACGGGTTAGTAGAAACACCTTATATATAATCGACACCAAAACACAAAATAATTTTGTTCTCTTGTTCCTCGTTTGATATTTTTTTGTTTTCAGATTATCTTGAATATATATTTATGAATCTATCGATTGTCCATAGCAGGAAAGCTTTGTTGGGTTTTATGAAAAGCGAATGAATTGCGATGATGTTATCTGTCATTTTCAACTTGGTGGAGTTAAATTTGTGTGCAGAAAAGACGATAGTTTTGCATACCTTTTTCTAAAAATGAAAAATGTACACCATCATATATTGAGCGGATAGATGAGTGAAAAAAGGTTGTATAGTGTGGAGCCGGTTAAAAAACAAGCTGGAGCAGCTACAAGAGGACATCTAACAAAGTCCATAGTAAGGAGAGGAGGGTGATAATAGCTGAATATAAGGAGGATAATTAAAGCGGATATGATGAGAATAATAATAGAACTTGAATATTCACGTTCATCATAACCTACGGCAAATATTATACTATACTCACTACGAGTGTAAACATAAATTATGTTTGATTAAGTGATTATTTACGTCATTTGAAGTCCCTCATTTCAAACAATTTAACACACATATGGTAGAAATATTTAACAGGTATGAGTAGGAAGAGTAACTTTTTTTGGTATCTGAATTTTAATCTGAATCTTCGTAATCTAATATACTAATAGCGATCCAAAATAGATTACGAAATAGTTAGAATCGAGTCGAATTGTGACCTGTGAACAAAGCTAATGTCTCCAAGGAACTAGTTTTGTAAGTAATGATAATATTTTTCCTCTATTCACTGTATTTTACATATACAAGTTGTTAAGTTGGGAACTTAATCCTCCAAATTTTAGCTTCTATAAAAAATGTGAAATTAAATGGAGTCACATCACAATCATCTTTAAACAGAATACTTTCTGAGCTGATTCTGAACAATATCAATTTCATACATAATCCACATTTAGTTAGTAGTTTATGAGAAATCTCGAAGAACTGAAAACAAGTGTGAAGATTCATGAAACTAAAGTTTTATTTTCACTTTCAATACTTAAACTTGATATTAATTTGAAAATTATTATTTTAACGACTGTTATTCACCGAAGTAATACTTTTGTTAGTTTTCTAGGCTATAACGTATACAAAAGAACCCCATTTGTGATTGTATTTTTATACTTCATTATTTATGACACAATTTTTCAACGTAATTCATTTCATTATAAAATTAGTTTAAAGAGTGGAATGTTGTGCATTTTCTGAATTTTCTTCTATTGTGTATACCTACAATTCGATAAAAGAAAGTTTTATTCTTAGTTCATTAAAATGTGGAAGATGAGCAGAAAGAACATTTTAATTTTAATGGGTGATATCCGAAATGTAATTTCAATAAGAAATATGTCCTAGAATTAATAACCATGTTTAATGAAATTGGTTCCTTTGCTAAAAAAAAAAAGAAATAATCGATACGCTTTGATTGAAGTTGTATAAAAAGAAGTTTAAGACGTCTCTACTGTAGAGTCCTCTACATAATTGGTTTCCAAACTTTTTTGTTTCATAGAGCATTTTCAAAATTTTGGTGAATTTGGTGGACCGCAAAATTTTGAGATACATTACTATCAATTTCCAAATCTCCCATTCGGAGTGTTAGAAAAAAATATAGTATTGTTTCTTGTGGAAGACGGTAGATATAGGTAACAAACTATCAAAAGCTATTGCCTTCAGTGGAAAGAAAACTCGAACGAAATAGTGAATTTATGGTTCAATATACAATTGAGCTGAATCATATGACTCCTGTCATAGGTGAAAACTGTGATACTAATTCATACTACATGTAGTTTTTGATATATCAGCTCCGTCTGCAAATGTAATATCTTTAAATAAAATTCAAATGGTAGATCCCACAATTCAAAATAATCTTCTATCAATCATTTTGAGATTACGTACTCATATTTATGTCCTTTTATTAGACATAGCAGCAATGTACTGGCAGGTCTTGCTAATTGAAGTCCAAAGATCATTACAGCATATAATTTGGCGTTAATCTGTTAGTGATTCACTTCAAGTTTTATATCTGAATACTGTAACATATGGTCAGGCATCATCTGCCTCTATAGCTATTAGATTTCTTTTTAGTTAGCAGAATCGACTGATCCCATTATAAGTTCTATTAAAAAGCCATATAAATTATCAAAACAATCACAAATATCCTGAGGTCTGGCAAATTTGGTTTACCAAAATGGGCATCTAATGACCAAAAAATTATTAATAGCGTCCTCTCTAACTAAAAATGTACTCGATATTGGTCGTAATGACAATGCTAAAACTCTAGGCTTAATGTAGAATCCGTCAACTGACAAATTTATGAATTTCTTAAAAGAGGTATTATAATTAAAAGAACAATTTTTTCTGAAACTGCTCAAGTTTTTAATTCATTGGATTTCTCACAACCTTGCATTATCATCGCTAAAATCATTATACAAGTACGTATTACGATTTGTTTTTTCCACGGCTTCGATTTCAGTCGACATAGTTTTTTGGATGCTTCTGATATCGCTTATGGTACATGTGTCAATCAAAATACAATCAAAATACAATTTTAGTGAAATTATGTGCTGAAGCAAAGGTTGTTCCAATAAAGCCTCAATAATTACCGCGCCTGGAACTGTATGGTGCAATAGTAGAATGTCGGCTAGCTAAGAAGATTTTTAAATCTCTTGTTTTCTTTACCACAAAGACAGTTTATTTAGAGTTCGTCATTGACTTGTCTAACGAAAGCTTCATTTTAGCACTTGACGATTTGTGTTTCAACGAGGGAGATCATCAAAAATATATTCTGATAACGGTAGCATTATGTAGGCGCTAAAAATGAGCTCAGTGAGTGAATATTAAAAATTTCGACAGCCGTATCTTCGTTAAAGAGAAACCTCTTGAGACAATTCACATACACTGTTTGACGCAGCATTGGAGTTTATATTATTAGTAAGGTGGATGATGATGTGCTAAACAGTAGTTTGAATAAAAAAACGTCAGGTATCTACCTGAGCTACACGGTTTCCTGTACCAATCTATCACGATGGAATTATCCGATCTGCGAATAAACCTCTTATCTAGAAATGGTGCGAAATGATCGACATCTATTCACCATATAAAGGAAGACTGTCGATATTTTCTGTCGATGAATTTTCCCGCATTATCAGAACCAGTTGTTTCAAATGATTAAAATTTTACTCTGCGTTAATTATTTTACCAGTAAAATTTTTTCGTTTCTTTATCGGCGTTTGCAGCCTCGGCAATCATCTGGTCACGCACAATTTGGTTGATTTTGGTCACTGTTTCCGGATATGAAACAGCCACAGGGCGACCTGGGTGCTGGTCATCTTCAGTGATCTCTCAGCCCTCACTGAAGCGCTTACACCACTCCAAAACACACGCACGAGATAGAGAATTGTCCCCATAGGCCTCTTGCAACAATTTATAGGACTCAGTCGGAGTTTTTTCCAATTTACCGAAAAATTTTAAATTGATACGTTGCTTTTTTTCGTCACATATGGTTATCGGCACGAGAAAAAAACGCATTTGAATTATATTTTTGATGACCGAAAATATGTTTTTAAAAACTTTATTAAACTCAAAATTACCATAATTTTATAGAGTTGAATGAACAAAATTAATTTCACAAGCGAATTAACTATAATTCGTTCATTAAAAAGTTATTTACAGCATTCGTATTTATAATAAAATAAAGTATTTATGATATTTGATCCTATTGCGTTTTATTTAAATAATCTTCTGGAATTTTCTCCATATAACTTCTCCATCCCTAAGAGCTAAAAATGACGGAGGTATTTTTCATATTTTGTTTTCTTCCTTCTTCTAATTCAATGTCTTCTTTTCTTAAATTTCTGTTTTCTTACAAATTTTCTTTTATATTTTCGAATTAACCATAATATTATTAAAATTACACAAATTATTATTGTAAATAGTCCTATTGATACGGCTTTGCAGATTATAAATTTCATGAATTGGTTTTATATTTCTAGCAATTTTGTTTATTTCATATAATTTTTCAAAGACTATCTTAGTTAAATTTGGAGATTTATAAATTTTATTATTTAAATTATTTAAAAGTTTAATTTTGGTAATATTATCGATTTTCCTTTTTTTAATTTGTATGTTGGTTGAGAAAATTTCTCTTTCTATTTGAATACTACAGTTATTTGGAATTTTTATAATTGATGGATATCTTATTTTCAAGTAACGGTCCGAAACACATTTGGAAATCATTTCAGTCTCTAAATTTGGAATGACTAAGAGTTCATTATTTGTCACTTGTTCTAATATAGTTTCTTGGAGATTTATATCACTAACAACACAATTTTCAGCAGAGCGTCAATTTAACAATTCAACAGTACAATTGTCTTTTAACTTAAATGTTTCTTTGCGATAATATTTTTCATCCAACGCTGGACATTCTTCTTTAATGAAAATAACTTCTTGATTTCTGGCCAAGTAAGATTGATGGGGAATAAATCGCTGTGCGTGATTTAGGACGTGCATAGACAAGATATCTAGATACCCAACGCACTACTCGTTTTTTACTCCACCCGTCTTGGGCGCCCAATTGTTAGATTGCACTACCACTACACCAAAACTCTCAATTATATTATCTGACGTGCGTTTAGATAAAAATGTTATCGTCTTCAGAGACTGAAAGTAAACAGTTTACCTCCTCCTTTAGTGTCTTTATTTCCCTTTTTTCAAAATCTATTCAACAATAAGTAAGTAGTTAAGTAGTTAGGATTGTCTGCCAATTAATCAATAGTACTGTTTCAGTTTCACGCCTAACGATTCCTTCTCATAAATATATGGGTTATCCATGTTAACCTTCGATCTAGGTGAATTCCAAGCTATTTTACTTCATTTTTCTGTACGAGGGATTGATTGAACAAGACACGAATCTTGTGCATCTGCAAATCTTGCGATGGTTATGTACATCGCCGTGTATAAAATAGGGAACCGAAAACGCTACCTTGGACAACCCCTTATTTGATTGGGTACAGTTCTGTGATTCCTTCCGATATTATACCCGAAAGAATATTTCTTTCAATTAAGATTTGAAGATTGTGTGAATTGATGTGATACTAGTTTATTTAGTTTACATTGCATGTATGTGTGCCACACCTTATCGAAGGTTTGGATTATATCTAAAAATGCAGTCGAACAATATCCTTGATTTCTAGATCATCGCTGATTTGTTTAGCAGCTCAGTGAGTTTGTTCGATAGTCCCATGCCGTTGACGGAATCCAAATTGGTAATTAGGTATGAGTTGTTTTTTTTCTATTATTGGATTGAGTCTCTTAACTAGTAGCTTTTTGAGGACTTTTGACAGAATTGGTAGCAAGCTTATTGATCTATAATAACTTTTGGTTGTTACCCTGGCTTCGGTATCATTGTTATTTGAACTACCTTCCACTAATGTAGGAAGAAGCTGAGTTTTAGGATGGCATTATATATTTGCAAAATTGCTAGTATGACTTTGCATATAACCTTTTGAAGTATTCCCCCATTTATAAGATCATACCCTAAAGCTTCGCTTGGATCAATTTTGTTGAAAATATTTAGTTTTAGTTCTTTGAATATGAAATTTTGGATAGGTATCTTTTTGTGGTGTAGGTGCCCATGCGGCTATTGGATTTTTTGGTAATTTATGTTAATGCTTCTTCTATGTCATTCGTCATTTTGAAAGTGTATGTAGTTACACTATCTCATCTAGCTTTTTTAAATATGTTTAATTTAGTGTTTAAATTCCATAACCCGGGTGGTTGAGATTCATTTATATCAGTGTATCTATTTAGCACAATAGGTTTGTGGACTAATGACATATTTTGGTCTGATGTTATTAGGACTTTTCGGAAACTATAACTCGGGATTGGGTATATTAGCTGACTGCAGATCCTAACCCAGATCGACATTTAGATCATAGTTTATGAACATCGGGTTCAATTTTTGCTGAAGAATTCAAATTTAAAACATGATCTACAATAACATGTGATTTTTATTACTTTTGTTGCGTTAATTGTTACACGATATTTATTTAGTTATATAATAGATTCTAGATGTTTAATAATTGTTATTGGGCACGTAACAACGATTTATCTTCTAACACGGATTTTGCACTATAGCTCAATACTAATAAGCTATTTTTATGCAGAAATACCAAAAAGTATATAAATCGCAAACCTTTCAATGAAGTTGCTCATGAGAAATGATAGTAGACAGTCATATACAAATGAAACAACCCGTCAGTTGATTGTATTCACCTACCGGTTACTAGGGTAGAAAGAATAATAACATATGACTACGAGACCCGATTAACTCGATCAGTTTCCGAACAACAATAAACGTGTCCTGGGTTAGTTTCTGAACATTAGGATCATTATCGGGTTAATACGATAATAGTTTCCGAAAAGACCTATTGTAAGTTTTCTAGAATTTATACCTTTAAATATACAAAAGTCTAAAAGGTCTGCTAATTTATTCGGATCCGATGGTAGATAGTTCGTTTATCCGTAGATACAAATTTGTTGTCAGTAATGCCTGCTAGTAATGCATGACCTTTTGGAGTTGTGATTCGTGAACCCTATAACGTATTCTTGAAGTTCTTGAAACGGATATTATTCTAATTTTTCCCTTCCTTATTTGGCCTTTGACATTCCATGTAGCTAGTTTAAGAATTTGAGAAAGTCCTTCATCATTGATTTCAACTCAGATATATCATTTGATTTATTCGCGACAATCCTATGTATGGTCTTATGGTATTATTTTTTATTTATTTGTTGATTTCCTTGTCCTGTTACCTGTTCATTAGTTATTTCTGTTTGGGTTGTTCTTTAAGGGGTGCTTTCAACGTTTGTTGTCTGTATCTAGTATTTGGATAAAGTTTTGTGGATAACAAATCTTCTATAGTTTGCTGTATAATTTTTTTGCAGTTAATATATTTCAAATTATATTCTTTGACTTTTCTATTGCATCCAGAGGTAAGATATGTCCCTGCACATTCAACGCACTTGCGAGTTCTTTGACAAAATTTTTTTGTATCCATAGCGCTTCAAATATAACATTTGAATGATTATGGAGTTTGTTGTTATAAATTTATTTATTATTTTTATTTGGTTTCAGATCAACGAGTCTTTGTTTGGCTTATAATATTCCAGATACTCGCAACTTCATGACCTTCTTTTTCTACATACCACAGATCTCATCTAGATCTAAAAATTAGAAGAGATATGTGGTTTAGAGGGAGTCTGTATTCAAAATATTGAGAAATATTCCCAAATCGAAAATTTATCACAGCAGCTTCAGGGCGGTTTCTCCATTTTAGAGTTGGCAACTAAAATAGCCTAAGATGTACCTAGTTTTTTTATCAAGAAATCTTTCCGTTGCTCACATTGTTGAGAGGTAGGGGTATTTTATTGACATCACCGACGATAACACACTGCCGTCGTCGTTCAAATCAGCCGCCTCAATAAACTCGGCTAACACCCAAATCCGTAGGGAGAAACAGATCACCACTATCAATATCGATTGATTCATGTGGAATTAATAAAGAATCTTTTCAGGCTCAAATGCTCATGTAAAACTCCATTTTTTGATTTTTAAATCTATTTATGTGTAATGATATCTAAGTCAATCTTCGTATCAACGTATTTTTCTGAAGAAAAAAACAATGCTCAATCAACAACTAAAATTCTTCCTAATATTGTTTTCACTTGAAAAAATTCTACCTCTTGGAGGTATTGAGCTCAAATTTAGACAGAGCTCTATTCGTTAGACCGGAACCTTAATGATGAATGCTTTATTGATAGTTAAATAACTTTTAGCTGATGATTTGTTCTAAAAATATTGTTTTTTATTTCATTTTTGATGATTGTTGACTAATCATAAATTAGAAGTGTGAATGCATCAATTATATTTCAGTATTATAGGTAGGTATAGGTATATATGAGCCTGCTGAAACAAAACTTAATATTAACCCAAATTGACAAAACACTACCTAAAAATTTCAAATATTCGAAATTCTTTTAATCATGTTTAACTAGTTTTTATGTTTTACTTCAAATAGCAGATCGGAACATGTGCTCCTTAGTCTTTTATAGTTTCTTAGTATTCAAATGAAAATACATCATGTGTTTTTGGAAACTATATGCATTACTATGCAGTAATTGCTGAAAAGAAATATAGGGTACATAATCACTGACAAGTGACGACTGGAATGAAAAATAATGTTTAATGAGAAATTAGTTTCAATCCAAATACTGTTAACGGATAAAAAAAATGTCAGTATGTTTTGTGAAGATGAAAGATGTTAATTTTCGATTTTCATAGACCAGTCAATGAGTTAGCAGTCAAGAGGTACCTATAACTTTGTATAAAAATTGCAAATATCTGAATTATATATTTGGCTTAATATGATTTCGGATGCAAAGAGTCCTAAATCTAAGAATATTTGGTTTTCTTGTGTTTATGATTTGTCAATTTCTTGTATGGTCTTCTTCTTCTGAAAAATTTGTGTCTTCGGTATTGGGTCTTTGCTCCATTTCATTCATATCTTCAACCGTATTTGTATCTTCTCCAATGAGTAGCTTACTTTTTTTATAACAGCTTCTAGGTTCTGTTCTATTGCCCTTTTGGATATCTGCTCAAATTTCTCCGTTTTTCACGATCTTCGTAGCAAAGATCATTAGTTATAGAAATATCACTTCTTTTCAAATTCGATATTTTCTTAAAATAAGAAACGAATTCTAGGAAAACTGCACGGTTTCAAAAATTTAGATCAGTTTTGCCAATAGTTAAATCTAGAGCAGCGTTTAGTCTAGTTAGTGCATCTAACAATCTTACAAACCTTCTTTGAGTCACCAAGTGGTGTTTGTTTAATTTATTTGTTTTAGTCTGAGCAACATTAATTTTGTTTTCAAGACCATCTACTTCCTCATGAACTCTTTTTTGAATTCATCAATTTTTTTATTAGAAATGTCAATTGACTGTGGAGTTCATAGTTCATTAGCTTTGTTTATTAACTTCACTAATTTTGTTTCATCAACCATGTTTTAGTACTATCAATTTTACAATTTTACTGCTGCGCCTATGACCAACAGAAAAATCGTAAGCAAATGAAGAAATGGGGCGAAAACTTCAATTATTATCAAAAGATTATTATTGGTGCCGATAAATTATGTTAGGTTGAATACGTTGTAGATAATCTATTTGTTTCTACTATCACAGTATGATACGATTGTTTTCAATGTGACATGAAAATTATAAATTTTGTTCACCATAATCATCTATAAACGCAATATATTTCTTTTGACACCTTTACTACTATTTAATGCTTCAGTGGCGTACACTAATTTTGTGATTTAAGAAGATTTATTTTAAACAGTAAGAGTAAATTTTGAATTTTTCTCTGATTCGCCATTAATATTCGTTTATAACTTTACAATAATTAATTCGAATATGTCTTTTTTATAGTGTATATTTTTCATTCAATGAAAAATACTGAAAATACTGGCACCCACAGACTACTTATTTTAACACCACCATGACTAACTAAACGGGATCGGAACTAGGCTTGAGTGCTTGTAGGGCTCAAAAAAATTACGGTACAGAAAATGAAAGTGTTTGTTTTGTCAATAAAAGTACACTATCCACTTAAGAATAGGTAGTAAATAAACAAGACTCCAACAGAAGCTATATAATTAGAAAAGAGTATCCATCCTCAATATTCTGTATAAAACTTAGAAACAAATTTGTAAATGTAATTATATACAGAGGTCGACACTCTCATCAAGTCACTTGGCATTTATATGGCTCTATAAAAAGTAGATGTGAAAACTAACTCCACACATCACATATATGAAGGCGTGTGTACTTTATAATTTACTTAGAAGATTTTATTATATAGACATCAGGTCTACGCTTAAGCTATTCTACTGTGATAATATTTGGAACTCGTAACTAACGTATGTTAGTTACCCAGTTAAATTGAAGTCCTGCTCCAATATCATAGAGATCGTTCTATTTCAACAAAAAGACGTGGTTAAACCGTTTGGATTGCAGCGTTCAAAAACTTTCTATAAGAACAAACAAAAACCGAAATTTAAAAGAATTTGTGAACAATATAATAGAACGAATTACATAGAAATAGATACACTGAAAAACTGGGCAGAGTAAAGATGTAACTAATAAGACAAGGATAAGTGGTTATGAGGCTTATGATGGAATCGATGCTCACGACGTCGAGTCACGGACTTTTGTGCTAACAATTGTTTTGTTCTTATTTAAGGTCTGTGTCTATGAATAAGAAATTTGTTATATATTTAGTGCCTTCACATTGGTAAAATTTGTTTTAATGAGAAATATAATTTATAGCACTGAGGAGATCGATTCTAATTAGTATTTTGATGTACATGTTTCAAGGGATACATTTTGATTAACTTCTAAAGAGTTGGCTAATTTCTGGTTTCACGAGAATGATAAAAATTATACTGCAAAGTATGCCATGTTAAATTCATGGAATGGTTAAACAAATAAAGTTTCTAATAGAAAGAAATTAGAATGAATAAAAATATTGTTTTATACACACATACCAAATTGCTTGTGATTCTTAAAGAAGCTCACCTAGAAAAAATTAATATTACTATATCTTACTGGACGAAATTGATTTGATGTAGCTGCATCTTATTTGAAATGGATCAGAATTTTTTGGAAAATCATATTGCCAGACGCATCAAATTGATTAGTTGTTATAGAGGAGTCTATAAAGCGAATTTACATACGTAAAGCTAACATATTAGTTCAAACGGTCACTATATTTGGATATTGTCTATGTCCTTCCCTAAAGAGTCGTGGTTTTCCATTCCTCCAGTAGGTACAGACAATTTTTTCAGTTAATTGACCAATAAGAAAAAACGTACACTCATGAGTAAAGCATATATTAAGCAATATATTTTGGATTACTATTATTATAACATATAAAATTACTTCATATTCAATCTTTTTGCCAAACTTCGTCAAAAAGCTTTAGAAGAATTTGTATTTGCAGCCCAACAAATTTCAGTAAATTCAGCAAATAAGGAAGGTATTCATGATTTAAATTACTATTCGAACTTTCATTAAACATTGTTGACGTTCTTCTTTCGAATCTTCTTTATTCCTCCTAGGTAAGACTAATTTCATTTTTTTGGTGTAGTAAATATCTTCTAAGAATTTTATAAACGCAAAGCTGACTAATAACTATGCTTTTTTATTCCGTTATATTTTTTGTAGTGGTCGAAATACAGACTTTCGACCTTTGAATTGAAATATATATGCGACCCTATCAAGTTATTGCTCCAAAAAAAAACAGGAAAAATGCATTCATAACACGCCACCAGCTTAACATTCGAAATGAACAAAAGTGCGGTTTTTCGGGAACAGTTAGTTATCCTCATCATTATTCATTTGACTGTTATTATGTCTGTAGTTTCCGTTGCCTGTCTACTTCCTGTGCAATTCGCTTCTATTGTTTGCTTAAAAAATAACTTATTATTTTCTTAGAAATCAAGTAGAATTGTAATGAACTATATCCACCGAATATAGAATTAGAAAACATAGAGAATTGTGACCCTGGAATATTCTTTGTTAACAGAGGTGATATAGTGATACTTATAAATGAATGGTGAAATTATGAGTTATAGTTCGATGAGCTATGGTTCATACAAGGTATTGAACTTTGAGCTGTCATAACATTCATAACTTGTACAAATCAACAAATATTGCATTGAGCTTATGATCTTGGTGAATTACATATTTTTAGTATGTAATAGCATTAATTATTTATAAATAAAACCGATTAGCGTCGTTTTGCTGTTCCAATAAGTAGTTTTTCAAAAAGTGACCTTTGTGGCAGTAGTGTAGTAAAAGTGCCCTTAGTGATTTTATCGTCGTTATTTAGAGTCCACTAAAAAGAATCCCACCAATACCAACTCATACCATCCATTCACAAAGAAAAGGTACAGAAATAAATAACATCAATGTTATTTGTTGTTAACCCGTTAATCGTAAAATCAACGAGAAAACAATATATTATGAATATCCAATTCCAAATATCACAGATATCCTGGATAAATTAGGAATATGTTAGTACTTCTCTTCTCGCATCGCCAGCGAGTTCTACCAGATACAAATGGTGGAGAAGGATAATTGCATTCAACGTTCAAAAAGGTCACTATGAAGACCTTAGAAGGCCATTTGGATTCAAAAACGCCCCTATGAGAATAATGGAAAATGTTGCAGGAAGAAATTTGTCTGGTATACATGGACCACATAATTGTTTTTCCACATCTCTACACGAACATTTTGTAAATCTGGCCAAATATTCAAGAAGACTCAAAGAAACGGAATTAAAAATTCAGGTGGATAAATGGCGAGTTTCTGAAAAAGGGTTAGATCATATTGTCACTCCAGAAAAAATAGGCCGAATTCAGACAAGATCAAAGCTATTATAGAATATCCAATTCCAAAAACGGTCAAAGAAATCAGAGGATTTTTGAGATGAATGGGTTAAATAATAAATTTAATCAAAGACTGTGCCAGGATAACGAGACCTGTTATCGCATGTTTAAAGAAGGATTCGAAAACAGAACACACACCAGAATTCTAGAATGCATTAAGACATGAGTTTTGAATTATTAACTTAAAATACACTTTTTAAAAAACTTTATTTTACACGATTTCTTATATACTTGTTTATATCTAACGAACTAACTAGAAAAATGATTACAACTGATTGTAAACTGGCCACAACTGACCAACTAAAAATATGCGAGAAAATACTTTTATATAAGTGTAAAATGCTGATGAGGTCCTCGTACTGTGATTCCGTGGAATCATCGGTTTCTGTGGAAACGGTTGAGATAATTCCTCCCCTCGTAAATTTAACTTCCACAGCTAGCGAGGAAGTGGAACCGTAGAATGGTCCACCTGAGAATTCTCTTCGGCAGGTTTGCAAAGTATCGATAACCATTTCTTGTAAATGCAAAATACAAAACTAAAAAGTAATATCGAGTAAATTAGTAAGGTCCATATGCTGGGGTTTTTTGAAACTTCTCCAAATGTTAGCTTAGCTTGCTTTTCTTTGAATTTGTTTTTTTGAGACTGAAGGTTGTCGAGTTCTATTTTTTCTAAATGAATGTCGGAGTGTGATGCTGTTGGATGAAGAGTACTGTTATCCAGACTTAACAGCAATATTGGTTGGCGGAAGCTGCTATATAATTTTTTATTGTTAAAGATTGTATTGTGTACTATTACTTGACATCCTAAAGGTACTTCCAGAAGATGAGTACCTGTGGTCACGTACTTAATTTCTTCTATTTATATTATTATATTATAATATTTAAAATGTAAGTAATTCTGTTATTATTTGAATAACAATAAATTTTAATCAATTTTTCGTGAAGTAAAATTTAGTCAAAATAAATTTCTAAGGTAATTGGTTTTTAGTAACTAATTGTTCCAAATTCTTTAATTGTTCAAATAAATCAGAAGTCTTTATTATACTTCGGATACATTACGTAATCGAATTTTCGATGTCGATTAGTAGTGAATTAATCATTTCATACAAATCTATGATTAAGTCCATAGCCATCTTAATATATACACAATGTTCGTTGTTTGCTTGTTTTTTGATAAAATTTTGAATAAATTTAATTTTTGTTTCCAAAATTTGTTCGTTATTTTTTATTTGTCCAACAGTTTTATTGGATTTATCAATGAGCGAGACAAACAATGAATTTTGATTTTTTATACGGGGATATATTGAAAAATTTTGAGCCTACTATAGAACCAAACAAAATTTCAATGTCAAAATATTTTATTACTCAACATATTCTCCTCTTGATTGGATACATTCATATACAGCGAACCTGCAACATCTCTAGACCTTTAAAAAAAATGTTTCTTCTTGCTCTGCAAACCAGACCTCCACAGCTTTTATTACCTCCTCGTAGGAAGAAAATTTACGAACTTTTAAACTTTTTGTCAGTTGAGGAAAGAGATGATAGTCGGATGAAGCCAAATCTGGTGACTAAGGGGGGTGTTCTAGTAATTCATACCCTAAATCACGAATTTTTTGCATGACAACATGAGATTCGTGTGCAGGGCCGTTGTCCTGCAAAAACAAAACACCTTTGGATAGCTTTTCGCGTCTTTTCTCTTTTATTTTTTTCCGTAGAGTGGTCAATAATGTCGAATAGTAATCTCCAGTTATTGTTCTACCCTTATCCAAAAAATCAATCATGATTACTCCATGGCGATCCCTAAAAACTGAAGCAAGAACTTTTCCAGCAGATTTTTTAACCCAGAGAACCAGAGTGTCACCATTCCATCGATTGTTACTTTGTTTCTGGATCGTAGAAATGTACCCAAGTCTCATCCATAGTAACAATTTGGTTTAAGAAGTCTACATCGTTTTAAAATCGAGCACAGATCGAACGCGATGCTTCTACCCTTGCACGCTTTTGGTCAACATTCATACATTTGGGGATCCATTTTGCAGCAATTTTTCTCATGTCCAAATTGACGTGAAGGACATTAATCACCAAGGGTATTAAGCATATCTTCCTAAATCTGCTTACCTCTTAACCCTTTTTGAATACAGGTACTTGATGATTGATGATAGCTCGATACTCCAATTTTTCGATTGTCACAATTTCGATGTACATATTTTTTCTTTTAATTTGTTGCGTAACTATGGTTTACTGTTTTGACGTCAAACTTTACACTGACACTTCTAATAAGTTATTGTTCGTTGCTCTGGTAACGCAATATTTTGTTTATGCATGGAACCGGTCTAGGCTCTAGGCTAACTAGATATCAATACATCCTCGTATTAGTAGCTAAATTATTTTGATTATTTTGTAGTTCTTTAATGAGGGTTTCAAATCTTTCTCCATCGTTTGAATCTAAGTTTCCAGTGATAGATTTCAAAATTAATACTAAGCCATTTATATATATATATATATATATATATATATATATATATATATATATGGTGGCTAAACACCCCAGATGGGGTAACGCTGCTCTTACGAGCTTTCTAGATTTTTTTTTCTTTGTTTCGGGGTAGATCAGTCCCCATTCTCTTCTGTTTATATCTTGTGGCACATATCCTGCCAGGCTCGTCTATCTTTCGTTTTTTCTTGCCAGTTCCACATCCCAATTCTCTTAAGGTCGTCTTTTACCTCTTGCCACCATGTAGACCTTGGTCTTCCTCTTCTTCTAGCACTTCCAGGGGTCCAATCTAATATTGAGTACGCTACTGTTTCCTCTCCTGCTCTCCATACATGTCCCAGCCATCTTGCTCTTTGTTGTTTAATTTTTCTTACTATGTCCTCTTTAATTTCTTGTGCTATTTCATGGTTCATTCTTCTTCGGTACTCATTTTCTGTTAGTTTTACTGGTCCTAATATTGTTCTTAATATTTTTCTCTCAACAATTCTTAAGTCTTCTTCTTGCTTTTTTGTCATAGTTTCTGCAGCATACATCATGACCGGTCTAATAACTGTTTTATATATTCTCATTTTTGTACTTTTTCCTAGTATTTTGTTTTGCACTAGTTTTTTGTTAGCGTAATATGCCCTGTTAGCTGCTGTTATTTTTTCTTTGACTTCTGCCTCTTTATTTCCGTCACTACTTAAGGTTGTTCCTAAGTACTTGAATGTTTCTACTTCCTCAAAATAAAAATTTCCAATTTTTATTTTCTGTTTACCTCCTATAATACGTTTATCTAGCCTCATTATTTTTGTTTTCTTTTCATTTATTTTGAGACCCATTTTACTTCCTTCTAGTACTATTTCCTTTAGCATTTCTTCCATTGTGTTTCGACTTCTTGTGATAAGTGATATGTCGTCTGCATATGCTACTATTTGTCCACTTCTAGTTTTTATTGTTCTCTTGTCTATTTTACGCATCACATATTCCAGTGCCAAATTGAACAGCGTCGTTGATAAAGCATCCCCCTGTCTTACACCCTGATTTATTTCAAATTCTTCTGTGTTCCCCACTTGTGTCCTTACTGTGACTGTTGTTTTCTTCATTGTACACTGTATTAGTTTTCTTAGTTTGGGGTGTATTCCCAGTTCTTTTAGTGCCGACATGAGCTTACTTCTTTTTATCGAATCAAACGCTTGTTCAAAATCTATGAAGAGTATTTCCACTTCCATTTTATACTCATGCGCTTTCTCCATTATCTGCTTGACCGTATGGATAGCATCTATTGTAGATTTTCCAGATGTAAACCCGGTTTTGTACTGTCCAATTATGGTTTTGGTTTGTTTTGAAATTCTTTTTTGTACGAGTGTTGACAGTATTTTGTATGCGGTGTTTAGCAGCGTGAGTCCTCTGTAATTCTTACATATCTGTTGATCCCCTTTTTTGTGTATAGTAATAATTTCACCAGTTTCCCAATCCTCAGGCATTTTTTCTTCGATCCATATCTTTTTGATCAATTCATATAGCCGATATTGGAGGTCAAAGCCTCCATATTTTATTAGCTCCATATTAATGCCATCTAATCCAGGTGCTTTTCCATTGCGGCTTTTATTGATTATTTCATAGATTTCCTCTCTTGTTGGTTCATCCGTATTTTCGGTTGCATTTTCTAGATCTTCTATTTGTTGATATTCTTCATCTTGGAGTACTTCTTTATCTGTAAGTATTTCCTTAAAATATTGCGTCCATGTCATTTTGTACTGGTGTTCATCTTCCGTAACTTTTCCGTTGCTATCCTTTATGCCTTTTATCTTCCCTTTATTTACCTTATTTTGTTCATTTATGCTCTTATAGAACTTCTTCGAGTTTATATTTATATTTTCCCTTTCTATTTCCTTTATTTTTGATTCTTTTCTTAACTCATTATATTTTTGTAAGTCCTGTTGCTTGCCAGTTTGGATCCATTTTAGTCTTGCCCCGTTTTTTTTATTTAGTATTTCATGACAATTTTCATTATACCAGCCTTTATTTGTTGTTTTTTCTTTTATTCCGACATGTTCTGCTGCTGCTTCTTTTATACAGTCTTTGATTTGTACCCACTCCGAAGCCATTTATAAGTCCTCTTTTTATTCTAGAGGGATGAGGTAAATATTTCTATTAATTTATTTTGAATCTTGGCTTCTGTGAAGTCTAGCAATTTACAATAATTTGATAGATCATTAGTGTAATGTTTGTTTTGGTTAACAAAGACTTTTGCAGCTTGAATATGCAATTTAATTATTTCTAAGATGATTGGATTCAAATCATAGTAGTGTACTCGTATAAGTGTATGTTATACATTTCAATTTTTACAGGGGTAGTAGCCCAGGGTTGTTAACTAGATTTCTCATTGCTATTTTATCTGGAGTTCCATAGTAACCAGAAAATCTGAAATAATAAAATTCTATGTTCTAAATTATCGTCTTACTATTAAGTTTTGAAAATTGTGTAGAATATTGTATATAATTTTTATCTTACTTTTTGAATTTAAAAGTCTGTTTTTGGGAGCGTTTTAAATTGTCCATATGTACTTTTTCCCTATTTTCGGTTGAAGCTGTTTTTTGTGCAAGGTACTTACTTACTGGTAATGTGTATTTATTAGCGTGTTTTTGACGTATGTGTTTTCTTATGTACACTTTCTGAGAGGGTCTAAATATTTCTGGTTTGTCCCGGTTCTTATAAAGTTTGCTGGCAATTTTTTCTTTTCGATTAATTATGTAGGAATTAATTTCTAAGTATAATAATTTTGTTTTCTCTTTATGACTATTGATGTAGGTATGTAGGAGTATTTTATTTATATCAATATCATAAACGTCATTATTATTAGTATGTCTGTTTACTACATCTATTGGTTTCATTTTTGTGCTAGAATGAATCGAATGGTTGTAGGCAACTATTGCATATAGTTTTTTTGTTTTAATTTGTTGTTGTTTTCGAGAAGCCTTGAGTATTAAAGAGTCTTATGTGTTCTACTAGAGTTGAATGAAGTCTTTCATTTTGTCCAATAGATTGAGGATGATTGGGAGAGGTAAAATGAACTTGAATTTTCTGAAGGCTTAGAGTTCTGATAACAGCAAATTTTCTAATTCAGTGCCATTATCAGCTATTATTTGTTTCGGAATACCGTGAGAAAGGAATCTGATAAGCTTGTCTACTACTTCTGTTTCGGAAGCAGAATTTGTGTGATACGCTTGGGCGTATTTGGAAAAGCTGTCAATAATAGTTAATCTAAATGAGTGATTTCGAAAGGGTTTGAAGCCGTCGGGGTAATATTTTATTGTATGTGCACTGGGTTTCGTTCATATTCACTCTGATGGCAATTTTGACATTCGTTTATAAATGTTTTTAGGTTAGGCCAATGATATTTTTCTTTTAGTCTCATATAAGTTTCATCTATTCCTCGGTGATTGGTTTTTCCTTCGTGATAGTTTTGTATAATAGTTTTGATTGTCTACATGATATTGAATACCTTTGATAAAATTGATAACAACTTGCTCCAGATTTTTCTTTGATATTTGAACTGTGATTCGTTTCTTTTTCTCGAATAAGATGTTGATGTGATAATTATGATTTGATTTTGTCCTGTGCACATTTTGCGATGGGAATACCTATTACCGAATTTTTCTCAGAATTAGAATGCATTGTAAGAGATTCGTTATAGTCTACGTTGTTTCTCTCGTCGTTGAGTTCATTTTGAGGGTCAGATGTTATCTACTATATTGCATAGTCAGGATTGTTTGTTCGTTGTCGGTGAATTTTCATTGTCTAGATCAGTGTCGGGATTTACTACCAAGGATATAGATTCTAGATCAGCGCTTTCGTCTTGAGTTGTTTCATGAATTCTCAGCTGATTTTCGATTGTAGTTGGTGAAAGTGTATTGAGACTTCGCTTTGATTGAGATCAAAATCGTACGTCATCGATATCTAAATCGCGATGTAAAATATCATCAATATTTTTCAAAAATTCTTGATCATTGAGAATTTGTTTCTTTAGCATTAATTTCAATTCTGGAAAATACATCTGCATTAGTATTAAGTATTCCACGTTTGTATACAATTTTATAATCTAATTTGATTCGCCATCTAATGAGTTTAGAATTTGGTTCCTTTAGAGCGGAGATTGGAGTGGTTTGTGGTCGCAAACAATGGCATTTTCTGCCATATAAGTGAGGTTAGAAATATTTTGTGACCCACACAATGGACAAGAGTTCTTTTTCCGTGGTATCATAATTACGTTCAGAATCGCTAAGTGTCCGTGATGCGTAATCGATTGGAACATATTTTCCGATAGGCACTTGAGGAAGTACTGCTCCGAGTGCTAAGTTACTGGCGTCTGTGGACAGATTGAATGGTTTTTTAAAGTTGGGATATTGGAGAATCGAATCGTTGATCAGAATGTCTCGAAGCATGATGGGAATTGTGTTCGACTTTTGCGCCCTTTTATAATATTTTGTCAGTGGTTACGTTAAGTGAGCAATTTTTTTTATGAAACTTAGTATCCTAGCAGTCCTAGGAATCCTTTTATTTGTTTTGGAGTCTTGAGAATAGGGAATTTTTAATGACCTTTATTTTATCTGGCTTGCATTTCACTCCATGAGGGGTGACTACCTGCCCAAGATAAGCAACTTGTTTTCTCAGGAATTCTGATTTATCCAACTGGATTTTATAATGGGATTTAATAAGTCGATCAAATACACATTTTAGTCTTACTATGTGCTCTTGCAGTTGAGTGGAGAGAACGATTATATCATCAAGGTAGACAAGTCTGTATACCTCACAGTATATTGTCCATAGCCCGCTGAGAAACTTCCAATGCCCTAATTCGGTGCTAAAGCTGTTTTCTCTTTCTTGTCTTTTTCAGTCATCTTGAGCTGATGGAATCTTGAGGCCAGATCCAAAGTTGTAAAATATTGGCGTCTGCCTAACTTATCTAATAAGTCCGTTATATTAGGTACAGGGTATTTATCGTCAATCGTTTTTTATTAAGGCGTCTATAGTCAATTACTACAGGACATTTTGCTTTTCCGGAAGCGTCTTGTATTTTTGCAACTACCCATATGGGCGCTCGGACGGATAATTTTGTGGTCTAAAAATTAATTTGTTTATCTACATTGTTTTTGTAAACAAAAGGATATCGATTGGTTTTAGCGAATTTCGATAGTAGATAGTATTTCATGTTTAATTTTGTTTGTAAAAGTAAGTGGTGTATTTTCTTCATAAAATATGACAAAGAATTCAGCACAAATTTTAAGTATTTTGGATTTCTCTTCATCGTTTAAATGATTCTAATTTTATTCAAATCTAAAAGTTTGCGTAGAGGTTTTTTCTAGGTAATTCAATTAAAAATATTTATTATCATCACTATTATTAAATATTTCTACAGAAAGTGGTTCTTAAACTTAATTTTACTGGATTTGTGGTAGCATTCAGGGTTGTGGTGATAACTTCTCCGTTTTTGCGATTGATAAGGACTCTGTTATTTCACAACCGTGAAATTTTTGATGTGGGATTATAATTCTCTATTTACATTGGTTTTTATTTTGATAACTTTTTCCATTCTAGGTTCAATAGTAACAGTATGTCCTTGTCGGAATGGTTGAAAATCTTGATTGTTTTTTAAATTGATATTGCTCTTTTTCGGGGTATGAATCAACAGGTTAATAGTATTATTGGGGTCCTTCGTCTTCAATATCGGCGTTGAATAATTCCTCTGCTATGAAATTGTTTGTGGTCGAAAATTTCGGAAATGATTTGGATTTGAAGGTCTTGGGTGTAAGCTCCTAGTAGATAAACTCATTGGTTGATTGTTCAGTGTATTTCTTGTGAAAATACTCATGAGTGTTGGGTTTCGTATATTCGGATTTTGATTTGGTTTGAAAACGTTACGACTCTGCTGCGGTTTGAAAGGTTGAGATGGAAATGGTCTTTGTTCTCTGAAGAAATTATTGAGTGTATGAGCATTAAATTGAACTGGATTATGATTATTAATTTTGTGTCGCTGTATAAAAGGTTCATTGGAGTATTGTGATTGCTTTATATCTGTTTTATGAGTATAATTCGCGAAATAATGTACATTGTCTTCTTTCAACACATATTATAAAGCTTCAGTCAAACTATTTGGTTTCATACATCTTATAGTAGTACCTATCGGTTCTTTTAGTTCCGATAAAAATGTTGTCAAAGCTACATTATCATATAAATTTCTTTTAAATATTTTCGATTCATTTTCAATATCATGAGCGTATACATAACTACACAATAGATTGAGAATAATCAAAACTCTATCATAAAACTGTTGTAGTTTTTCATTTGGTTGTTGTCTCATCATTAGTTTCATCTCTATGGTCTGCAAAATTACTAGTTAATACATCTTTTAACTCGTTCCACGTAGATGTATATTTACGACTAATTTCTAGTTAATTTGGATATCGAGCAATTCAGTAAATAAATATTTTGGAAACAACTTGGCGTGACTGATCTATAAAAGGTACCAATTAATCACTTAGATATCTGTTTAGGTCATTTGGATTGCTATCGAAATCTGGAACATTTTGTAAATATTCTGGTCTGAATTCGGGTATAATTAAGTTATTACTATATCTACTCATTGATTTGAAATTTGAGAATCAGTTAAAGGTCTTAATTTTAAACTTTGAAAAATATTTGTTAAATTGTCACGTCAACTTAAGATATAAGATTGATTCTATTTAAAGTAATAATAGGAGAAATATTTCAAACATTCCTATAGAGATATACTCCAATTCAGCAAATTTGTCTTCCTCAGATTAATATCCCTGCGAAATCGGACTATTTCGGCTCCAATTTCCTTCGACGGCCTTCTTTGCACTTGGGGTCGCTTCGGTGTTTGATACACTAGGTTTCCTGACGTTCTATGGATCGCTATAAACTTCCACAAGTACTAAAAAATGGACTCCGTTAAAACGAAAATCGACGCGTTCGATTCATTTCAATCGCAAATATCCTACTGACTGCGCCACTTTCAATTTATCAACTTAAAATAAACTTTCTACAAAACTTTATTTCTCATATACTTGTTTACAATTAACGAACTAACTAAGAAAATGATTACAACTGATTGTAACTGATCATCACTGACTGACTAAAAATGTGTGAGAAAAGACTATATAAATGTAAAATGCTGATGATTTCCTTGCACTGTGATTCCGTGCAAACAGCAGCTCATAGGTTTCAGTGGGAACGATTGAGATAATTCATGTAAGAACCCATTAACCAACGAACTATTGTTACAATATAGGAATTTACGAAGCCACTCAATCCCACTACAGACGCAAGCAACTTTGCCATCGAAGTCGTACTCTCTCAAGGTCCCATCAGCAATGACAAGCCAATCGCATATGCATCCAGAACTCTGAATGACACATAAATTAAATACATACTAGAAAAGGAAATCCTAGCAATCATTTGGGCTACCAAATATTTTTGACCGTATTTTGGAAGGAAATTCAAAATTCTATCAAACCAACAACCGCTCAAATGGTTGTTTTCACTGGAAGACCCAAGGTCCAAATTAATTAGGTGGTGACTAAAATAGAAGTTAAATTTAAAAAAGGCAAAGCTAATACTAATGTCGATGCCCTTTCTAGAGTTGTAATAAACACACACGTATTTAATAAATAGCTCCAAGCAAGAAGAGACAGACTCCGAAGACCTAGCATCCTTGTACAATTATACAGGCTCCCTCATCTACCCAAACAACGCAGAAACAAAGTTTGTTCAAACGACAGAACACATTTATCCCGAAGAGCTCCAAATTATCGAAGAATTGTTGGAAAAAGAAGAGAAGTTATACTATCCAACAAACAGTTGAGAAAGGAGGATCTTCAAGTAAAAGAATACTTGTTCGATCAAGACGAGACGACTCAAACGAAATAAGGCACACAGCCCAAGGAAATCCTATCCTAAGCATTCTCATCAGTAATAGATCAACAATTCTCTACAACAACCAAATGATATATAGACTTCTTAACCATAGTCCAGGTCCGCCAGTTTCTGAAGTTACTTTTACTTATAAGAAAGCGATTTATGCTCAAGATGGAAGAAACCATTTAAAGAGAGACTTTTTCTAGGAATATCTATAATAAATTATTATCATCAAGGAATAACCAACCTCTGGGGCACAAATGGAAAAGAAACTGAAATTCGAAAACTACCCTAAAGAAGGACATTGAAGAAATCATTAATCTTTGACATTTTTTTGACCAGTAAATACGACAACAATCCGCAAAAACCAAAATTTATGATAACACTAACGCCCACGAAATCCTTGGAAATCATTTATATCATTTATATTGATACATTTCAAGCAAATGGTCAAAATTCTCCAACAATTGTGGATGCATTTTTCAATTATAGACAAACTTATTCAATAGAATAGTCTAACTCTGTCAATGTCCTGAACGCTCTCCTCATCTATGTTACACATCATGGAATATTTCACATAATGGTAGCTGACAGCGGTACCTAGTGGACTTATGTACGAGTTTATCGACAGTCATAAGAGATTGTAAACCCACCATAATGTACTAATTACCTACATAATGGTTCAAGAAGTACTTATCTAAGATTTCAAAGACAACCCAGGTACTCTTCCTCTTCTTACCTTCAGTATGAAAATTTGATGATTAGTTGACTTCCCCCTTTTACAGCCCCCCTGATACACGCCCACTTGTTCGACCAAGTATTTGCCTAATCTATTCCTTATAATTCTGTCTAGGACTTTGTATACGACATTAAACAGAGTGATACCCTTATAATTCATGCAGTCTGTTACATCCCCTTTTTGTGCACTGGGTGAATAATTGCCTTATCCCTTGGCTTTGGAATCTTCTTTTGTTCCTATATTATTTCAATCAAATAATATATTTTACTTCATACTTCATAGATTGCCATATATTCAGAACATATTACACCAACCACACACTGGTATTTGTTATCAGTTTCCGGTCTTTTACCTAGATCCCTTCTCACCTGTTTTCAACCCCTACACATAATTAAAATATGATTATCCCACCGGGTCTCTAGTTAGCTTCCAATGGAAATTTGTACCAATATATGGAAACAACTCAAGCTCGCCAACGAAAAAGCCTTTTGAGAACATCTATCCACTTCAATTAGCTCCACATTCATACAAGAAATGTCAAAAACTTATCACATAGCAGTTTTCATAAATTAGAGTACTCCATCGAGCTTACCTCATCAAATTTCCGCCAAAATGTAGTTACAAAACAAACACAGACGCATTTGAAAACAAAAGATCTGTTATACGAGAAGAAGCTCTAACCCTAGGATTAAAAGTACCTCACACACGGTTATTACAGATCAAACCTCTAGCGATAAGGAAAATTGCCTTAGATCATCTCAACATTCTCAGCAGCGAATAAGAACGACTAGAATCAATGTCCACCAATTTACAAACGACGGATCCTACGAATTTCTGGATGACCCCAATCTATATAACTGTTACTACCTTTACAATAATAGGTTTGTACGTACACTGAAGATTCCTACACAATACTCCGAAAGAGCCAAGATACACCAACATCATAAACAGTTTTGTTCGTCCCTTATAAAACTTGAGAACTTACGTATCGGTGACACATGTTTCAAACATTGAACTTTGAACCGCCATAGCAAACGTAACATTGTGATCTACAATTCAGCAAATATTTGATTGAACTAATGATCTTTTTAAATTGCATATTTTTAGATTGTAGATTTTTTTGTATGTAAGACCGATTAATAGTCTATAGATTAATAATAAATATTTTATACTGCAATTTTAGTTGTTAATAGTGTTATTTTCCGATAATAAAATATTTTTTCTTTTTTGGTAGTAACAATAACTTAATTTTTGGACTTTATGAAGGTCCTTTTGAGACGTGATGATGCATCGAGAAGGCATCGTTTCTTATCACCAATCATCAATATTGTACTATAGACTTAAAACTATTTTTTTACATTGGAAAAATCTAAATATCGTGCAGTAATTAAATTTTCAGTTTTGAAAGGTGTAACACCGATTAAAAGTAACAATAAATAATTGCTATATTTCAAAAAAAAGTGGCAGCTAACAATTAAATTATTCATAGATATACTAAAATTTATTGAATAGAATCTTTTTAATCATTTACTTGCTGTACACACCTCTAACAACTATACCAACGCTTACATTACACTGTTTGATGTGTGTTTCGATAACTAAATTATCGTTTTTAAAGATTGAAGATCTAGATACCTTCACTCAGACCATGTAATTATTAAGTGTTGATGTAGTGAAATGTATAGTGATATCATCATACCATCATTTATACTATTCCACTCAATCTTTGTTGATGTTATAAAATAAAAAAAATATATTGTTACTTACGTTGGACTTTTCTTTTCCCTATAGTAGTGCTATATTGTCCATTGGTTCAGTGTTTACTCCAGTACAAGAGCTTTTTAATGGAGTATTCGGAGCGTTATTGGTACTAGCTGTAGTAGTGGTGGTAGTACCACAACCACCACTACTACCAACCCGTTGCATTAGTATCGTTTCAGTACCATCAGAGCTCACTGAAATTAATATTTCGATATAAATATTTCTATCAATACTAACATAAATTTTCAAATTTATTTCAAAACTAAATTTTATATTGAAATCTTATTTTTCCATCATGTTAAATTTTAAGAAGACTTAACGAAATGGATAACCATTTGTTAGGCAGAGAAGCATCATTGTTTGTTCAGAAGAACATGTGATGTTTCACTTAACTAAAAATTTTCATAAGGGGCCATCCATAAAATACTTTAGGGTTTCTAGACAAGAGGGAGAGTGCAGCATTTACTTACTATTCCTTACGTTGAGGGGAGGAGGAATTTCTTACGTAATAAATTAATAAGTACTATTTATAATCAGGTAAAACTAAAATTAATCAATTTTACATTCCCGTCAATTTTATTAAATTATTAATGATAAATTTTTTTCACAATCAACACAATCGATATGTGAAATATAAGAGAACGACAATAGATGTGTAAACAAAGATTCTTTTGCCAGTTGAAATCTTACGCCAGTGTTTATGTAGACTGCGGCGAAAGTTTTGACTGCCGCGTTTTCTCGGCACCACGGTTTGTTTACATCCGTACTACACATCGCGTGTTGCTTGTTTCAATACGTAAAAATGAATTCGAGTGAAAAACTAAAACAGCAGACGTTCACAGTCGTTTGTCGCTCGACGATCAGTGCACTTCATACAAAGAGTTGCTCGGCTCGGAACCTCTACAAATATATTTTAATGTTTTTCGAATGTGTAGTGTATTGAACTTTACATTCTTTTACGATGACAACTAAAAATCTTTACCAGCAGTTTTTTGAAGTATACATAAGCGCTTTTTCTAAATTGAGTGGACAAGAGGCTCAAGCAAGTGCTAATACAGAGTGGAATGAAACAAAGTAAAGGTTTCAAAATAATCATCCAGATTTTATCGATAGTATTCAACAGCGTATGAATATTTACAGAGCAAAAGCAACTAAACAAAAAGTTACTATGCTGAATTACTTGATCAAGCCTAAAGTAGTTGACAAAAGATGTGTTACTACTGAAATAAAAATTAGTGATAAATAGATGTTTTTTCTTATTCAGTTTACATCAACATAAATTTTTTCTATTGTTTTTTTTGCCTAGGATGTAAATTCAACATCAGAAATAAATGCTAACTTTGTAGCAGTACCGAAGTTTTACCAAGTACTTCCACTGACAGTGCTGATTACCAACAAAACTACAGAGACAATAAAAAAATAAAAATTGATTCTTTATGCAACCAATAAGGATGCTGTTACAATTTTGAATGTACATCAAATAGTTAGGAGACCGCGGATCGAAGAAAGTTAGTCTGAACTTTTAAAAGCCATTGTTGAGATCTCGAGTTTCGGTGCCGAAGCACACGACAGAAGACGAACGGAAGAGATGAAGTCGTGCAGGACTCTAGATGATTTGCATCTTAAATTATCAGAAATGGGATATGAAATTTCAAGAAGTGCGTTGTACGTGCGCCTCCTTCCCAAACATTTATTAACTCATGAAGGGAAACGGAACGTGATAAGAGTACCTGTATGACTGCCTCGAGTGCAGAATGTTTGCCACAAGGATCATCCTGACGGTCGCTTTTGCACATCATCAATTAGAGCTTCAGAATCTATGGCATCTCTTTTGGGGCCCAAACAAGTTTTTTTATTTCCTAAGACGATAATTGTCGTGTGCCGATCGGCATAAAAGCTGTTCAAAAACAATCAACCATACTCATGTACCTCGAGTACAAAATGACGCTGCCTGATCATGACTGAGTTGCAACTGATAGACATAAGCTCATCCGCTCCGTTTATGCAGCTATTATCATAAAACCAGGCAGTGTGGCACATTTAGAAGTATTCAGGACCGATTTATATAGCTGTGCGTAGTGACTCGTCTTCAGCAGCTAGCCATGCTGCTGATTTTTAACGCTTAAATGACACTAGAATTTGAACTATTTACCAAAGTAGTAGTAGTAAGTATGGAATTTACTGTAGTAACAATAACTTCTCGCTTATTATATTTTCAGATATGCAAAAGTTATAGCATTAGCTATTGATCATTTCAAGAATTTCAATTTTGACGCAATATTTATAGCAACTAATGCACTAGGTCGCAGATGTTACAATAGGGTGGAAAGGAAAATGTCTCCTTTGATTGTTCAGGTTTGTTCTTACACCATGATACTTTTGGTAATCATCTTGATAGTAGAGGTAGAACTATTGAAAAAGCTGAAAAATTTGACGTACGTGAGTCCCAGCACTTATTACAGTTATATAATTATTTCTTTTCATCAGTATACGTTCCTATATATTCTATGAAAAAATTTTATGGAAAATATCTTGCTTGATCTTGAAATTACGAATACTCCACCATTTAAAATTAAATGTATAAAAATGTTTTAATATACTCAAATATTGTTTTTTAGATAAGTAAATGTAAAAGTGATTGCTGCGGGCAGATTAGAAGTAATATACGTTCTATTTTGCCAACTGGGTTTCTTCCGCCGCCAAAGCTTTGTAAGCAAAATGATCAGAATGGTTTATACCCCTTTTTCAAAATTTGGCACTAAAGAATGTTGAATCTGAGGATCACCAAAGCAAGTACGAAAAACGAAGCTTTGTGGATCTTTGAAGATGAAATTACAGGATGTAAGAGTGCTAAATTGATATATATTTTATATTTATATTATCTAACTTGAAAAATTCATTGCGATATTTAGTGTACTAAACTTTGAATATATTACTATTTTTCTTTCTAGTTCCAAAAAAATTTTCGAAAAATCATTACGTAAGATGAGGGGTGGTAGTCAAAAATAATCTTACGTGCCCTCAAATGACGGAAGGATATACAGTAAATGATTGTGAGAACTTGTGTGTGTGTGTTTTGTTAAATTTCACTGTGTGTGTGTGTGTGTGTGTGTGTGTTTTTATTTATAAGAAGGGGAATCCTTTTTACGGATTCCAGGCATAGGTGGCACACCTGGATATGTGAGACTCGACTCTGCGGCGCTAGTGCCCTCACTTACTAAACTCTAAACCTCTTATCTTCTATCCTCTCATCCCGCGCGGACCCACCTTTTAGGCATTACATCGCAGAGCGAGGAATTAGCTGCTGCTCTTCCTTCTGGTAGCTAAGATTTTATATCTTCTTTCTTCTAGTGGACGTCATTCGCTCTTCTTCTTTCAATGGAACGCAGTTCCGTAAGGACTTCCGTGACAAACGAATTGATAGCGTTCCAGGCAGCTTCTGATGACAGCATTTCTTCTACTATTGTCTCCTGCTGGATTCTCTTCTTTAGGATCGTCTCCAGCTCATCTCGTTGTGGATAGAATCGTGGGCAATCAAAGAAAACGTGCTCTGCGTCTTCATTGATTCTTCGGCAGGACGGGCACTCCGGTGAATCATCATGTTTGAAGCGGTGAAGATATGTCCGAAAGCATCCATGTCCTGACAACATCGGCGTCAAATAATAGTTGACCTCGCCATAACTCCGATTCAGCCAAACGTCGATCTTTGGTATGAGCCGGTATGTCCACCTTCCTTCCTCCCACTGCGATTGCCATCGTGTGATGCTATTCTGCCGTAATTCAGCTCTGAGTTCCTCGGCACTTAGTGTAGTTGACCTCTTTCGTTGGTAAAGGTTCCTTCTTTCCTCAGCTAGAACTCTGAGTGGCAAAGTTCCGGAAATGACACAGACTGCTTCCTCCGATATTGTGCGGAAGGCGCTGGCTACTCTTACAGCATTTAGACGATATACTGGTCCAGCCTTTGTCCATGACTCTTGCAGCTCCAGCGCATCTGCCTAAATGGATATTCTATAAGTGAGCACCGATGTGACAACTGATGATAATAGTAGTCTTCTGATGTGCTTTGGGCCGCCGGCGTTAGGCATCAGTCTTGCGAGACTAGCTCTTACTACCGATGCTTTGGCACTAACGTGTTCTACCTGCTGCTTGAAGTTGAGTCGGGCATCAAGCATCACTCCCAGATATCGGATATACGGTTGTGATGTATTTCTTGGGTACCGACTTTCAGCTTGATAGCCTCTACTGCTTTTCTCCTGCTAATAAGCACTGCCTCAGTCTTGTGCTTCGCCAGTTGGAGATTCATTTCGTCCATCCATTGGTTGACTTTGTCAAAGGTGATGTCGAACATATGGCTTATCTCATCAAGATGTTTGGCAACGATCACGATCGCTACGTACGCTATCAGTTTGACGTTACTTGGTAGTTTCAGTCTTAACAGTCCGTCGTACGTGACATTCCACAGGAGTGGGCCTAGAACAGAGCCCTGAGGGACACCTCCTGTAATATTCTGTACTCCATTGACTAGACTATATAATTTTAGTTACCAATGTTGATATAATATCAGATTACCGATTTTCTTGATACTGCTCCGTTTTGTCAGGGAAAAGCGACACAGAAATTATCTAGAACGTCTTCTAAACCAGGGGTCTCCAAACTTTCATGCCTTAGGGCCATACTAATTACTCCAGTATGTTCCGAGGGCCAAAACCATATTATCATTGTTGCCGGTGATAAAAAGTGAAATAGTCCACTGATGAAAAGAAAGTCCGGAAAAGTACGCAACGTTTAAAAAAGGCTGCAAATCGGACTAAAGTCCGCAAAACGGCAACACTGCATATTATTAATTTTCCTCTAATTATCTATAATTTCTTGATTAGTCGTAGAGTACGAGCCATTAGGAGTGACGTGACACGACATCTGACACAAGCGGAAATAGATAGTACCTTCTATCGCTAACAGATGGCGCTAATAGCACGTACAGAATAAGAAGGCTAGTGGCGCAACCACAAGTCAGTTCCTATGACACTGTTGTGAAATAAAATAGTGCGTACCTCCTTAAAACGTGTTTGTGCGTGTTTAAGTTTAAGACATCTTTGTAACAGAATTTTGATTTCAATTGTTGCTTTTGTGTGTGATTTAGTAGTATGGAAAAGAAGCGAAAAATCGATAGTGAATGCAGAAAATTCAAAGATAGGTGGAACATTCAGTATTTCGTAATCGAGTCCAGTAACAAGGCGCTATGTTTAATTTGCATATGAAAGCATAGCTGTTCTCAAAGAATATAACATTAAACGTCATTATGAGACAAAAAATTTTAAAAATTACTCAAAATATACAGGAAGTTTGCGGACAGAAAAATTCTAAGCTATGAAGCGCGGATTTAAATCGCGGCAATATTCATTAACAAAACTCAAAACTGAACAAGAGGCTGCAACTCGTGCCAGCTTTCGTGTGGCTCTTAAAATTGCAAAACGTGGAAAACCATTCACCGATGGAGAAAAGATCAAAGAATGCATAATTGCAGTAGCCGAAGAAATGTGCCCTGAAAAGGTAAATTTATTAAAAACTGTCAGTATGTCAGCAAACACTGTGGCTCGAAGGGTAGAAAACATCGTTGAAAATATATCCTCTCAACTGTTCGACAAAACTGGACATGTTTAGTGGTTTTCTTTGGCTTTAGATGAGTTAACGGATGTTTCAGATGCTGCTCAGGTGTTGATTTATATTCGAGGAGTAGATAAAAGCTATGAAGTGCATGAAGAACTTCTTGATATGTATAGCATTCATAACACAACTACTGGTACAGATATTTTTAAAGGAGTTGAAATGGCCATCAAAAGTACCTTCGATGGAAAAACTTGAAATGTATTACAACTGATGGATGCAAAAACATGAGTGGGAAAGATAAAGGAGTGGCCGTTCTTGTGTCAAATGCTATCTTTGTGCGGAAAATATTTGGATATGTCTGAAGTTCTGAAACCAGTAATATCAACTGTTAATTTTATTAGATCTTTTGGGCTGAATCACCGACAATTCCGACAATTTATTGAAGAGATTGGAGAAAATGATTTACATAATCATGCCGTACGTTAGCTTGGTTGTAGGAAAGTAATTCAGTGCTTTTTTGAACTTCGATCAGTGAGCATCGCCCTCTTACTGAATTACAAAACAACGCATGGCTGTGGAAGTTAGCATTCTATATTGATTTGACAAAACATCTGAACGAACTGCATTTGAGATTGCAAGGAGAAAACCAGCATCTTCCTGATTTATACACTAATATCAAATCATTCTGGAAGAAATTGATACTGTTTCAATCACAACTACAAAGTTAATGTTTTTCACTTTTTAAAACATGTGAAATATTCAGCCACACCACTGAGACTGAGTTTCCTATCGATTTTGCAATCGAAACTTTGAGTGCTTTGAAAGTAAATTTTTATACTCGTTTCTCGGATTTTGATGCCATTGCGAATCAAATTTAGATTTTTCAGAATCTTTCTGATACTGACATTGAAACCCTAGCCCCGGAACTTCAAATGGTGCAGTGATATAATTAAGAACAAATATTGAAACTCATCTTTGTTGGAATTTTATAAGTGTCTTCCACTGACACAATTTGATAATTTGCATAAATTTGTTCGTGGGCTGTTTTCTGTTTTTAGTAATATTTATGAGAGAAGACTTTCTCACACAAATGTTTACAGATTTAAATTAACTGATGATCATCTTAAATCTCTTTTTATAATTGGTATAAGTAAAATTAGTCCACAACTACAAACTATTGTCAGTGGAAAATCTCAATTACATAAATCTCATTAGTATTTCATATGTCATTATGCTTGTTATAAGTTATGTTTTTATTTTATTTGTTAGTTATTATATACTGAAGTTGAATTTTCTGCATATTATACATGTCTTTACTCATTACAATTCTGTGTTTCTTCACCCAACTTATCACAAAAACAATAACAATAAGCCTACAACAATGTTATGAGTAGTTAGCCCATGACCATATCAATGTAGATGTCATATTAATAATTATTCAACATAAAATTAGAATACTTCAGTAAACTAAATTTAATTCGCTATAAAAAATATGTTCTCTAAAAGGAGTTTTCAAGTATGGTAGCTCTCCGCGGGCCGGAGAAAATGTGTCCGTGGGCCGGATGTAGCCCTCGGGCCGTAGTTTGGAGATCCCTGTTCTAGACCATACTGAAAACGGTTTAACTACTTAAAAACGTTTTTGCGATGGATATACACATTTTTCAATTCAATTAACGAAGAACTGGAGTCTCTGCTATCCTAGGCATATCAGTGTTGATATTTTGCAATTGCCTTCCTCCAGTTTTATTAGTAGCTATTTTTAAGTCACAGTATCGAAAAATTTTATTGGTACGTGAGATGTAAATTTTTCTCATATTCTCGTACACATTTTTGTTGTTCAAAATGGATGAAACGAATGTATAGTTGTCATAAAATGCAAAAAGGAATTTGAAAAACGAAGTCAATTTTTAAACATAACAGCAGCAGGAGAAAATGAAGGGGAATTTGGAACATGGATTATTTAGATGTGCTAAGATAAAAATATATGAAGCGATTATCAGATTTTGGGTATTATCGATGGTAAAACTTGGACAAATGATGAAAGAGAGCAGCCCTATCCCACCCTTTGCAAACTGAATGGTAAGAAAATAAGTATTATATGGCAAATACGGAGCAATAGAGACTAAAAAATGCAAACAAAATAATAATTCCACCAACTAAATAATAATTTAATCTTTATCATCATTTAACGGATATAACATAGAGATATTGGAGATTGTAGTAAAAAAAGGCTGCGAAATCATCTACAGAAGACGAAGAAAGCGAAAATGTCTCTTGCTTAATTTCTTGATCAAATTCTAATGGTCAATTGACAAATATAGCTTCAAATACCCTCTCCACTAGTTAATAACAAACTTCAGTGTTATACTTGAGTTACCCGAAAATTAGACAACATCTATTTAAAAGATATATTCGATAATACTAAGAATTCTAAATATGATTAACTAGTGGAGAGAAGCAGAAATGGGTATTAGTTCATCATCCATAATTTTAACCAAAGTAGCTTCAGAAGTATTATAACTTATAACGGACGAAGGGGCTGTTATGTGAATACCACAAATTCTACAACTTTGTTGTGAAGTCCACTTTATAATATTCATAAACAGTGGAAATCACGTTCCATTAACTTTGAAAAACATCTTCACGCTTTCAAAACAATCAAGTGGAAATGATTGTGATCAAACGTTATTTTGACTTGATCCAATCACTTATATCTAAGTGCAGAAACAAGTGTGGCTGTCCTCACACTGTGCCACCAGATTATAATTACAAAGTGATTTTGAGGATGAAGTGGTAATAAAAGTTGCGAGTTACATAAATGAATTGTTTATTAAGCTTTATTGTATAATGCCAACGAGGCACTTTGTAATATAAATATTGTAAACTTGTAATAGTGGTAGATTCTGTTTTGTTAATATATTGAATAAACGTTTCTCAACGTGTAATTTGTTTTTTCAATAGACCTTTTCGAAGTTCAGTAACGTAATTTGCGATAACATTTTATTCACTTTTCTGGTAACTTCTAATTTACGTAACATTTTATCTGCCATTCGAAAGAATTGATTTTCACGACTGGTATAAAATTAAATTAACATTAGTTATTATTTTAGAGTGATAATCACTTCACATCAGTATCTAAACTGTCTAGATTCAAGACTTCCGCAGAATCTTGAATATTTTCACATTTAAAAATGCAAATAAGTATATGCCGTCCAGTCGGTTTTAGGAATACTGGCGAAATTACTTATTAGTTGTTTCATGTGTTTGCGCGTCAGTTTATAGGACCTAAGTAATGTTATGCTTTGTTTCTATTGATGCGGAAAGCCAGTAAAGTATATCTCTTACTTTTCCCTTGTCGAAACAATCTTGAAGGTGTGTGACATATTAACATTCGGATGACCACATTAACCACACAAAAAATAACTATATACACATCATTTTGAGGTTACAATGTATGCACTTGAAACTTCTATGCCGAACATAGTGGTTTAGCATCTTGGTTGTCTGTTTCATTTTCACAGCCACTTATTCAATTAAAATCACTTTGAAGTTGAAACAACACTATTTTATTACGGTAGTGCCACTTTGGTTAAGTTTTGATGACATTTACGATGATATTGGTCAAAGCATTTATAAAGTGATGTTGCCATTACATCAAGCATACAACAGGATTCCGAATAAAAGTTTATACATCTTCAGTAGTATAAAAAATATATTTAATAAATAATTATTTATCAATTTTGACAAATCACAAATAATAAAAAAAATGTACAGCACTTTCATGTTTAATTAAAAAAAATTGAATCAACATAGTTTACTTTTTTTAACAATAAAAAGGAATCGAGGAGAGGCGACTCATATTTCGAGCAAACACACAGTGAACTGGTAATCCTTATAATGTTCACTCAATTACAATCACACCTTTCAATTAACAATTAGCTATATTTAGTTAGAAATAGATATACATAGACATACAAGTATCTAAAATGTATGACTTCAAAGCAACGGGACTGAGACAAGGTATTATTTATAATTATAGACAGATTGAATGAGAAATCGTGCAAACTTGTTACACTGAGTGGCCGTAACTACACTGCCTCTTTTTTCAATGTGGTAATACGTGGCTTTATCGCTATGGGATAAGTTCTTAAAACATGATTGGAACGTGGTAGCCACCCAAAGAGTGTTCCCCATTTCCGTGGAAGTTACGTGGCTATTCCATGGTAATCATGTGCCAGCCACTAGCGGCGATACACTTTCAATTTTTCCATTGGTTTAATCCACGTGGTTTCCACTAAAATTGTTAACTGTGAAAAATCTGGACCAACATATTTTAATCGTTTAGGCAAATTAAATATGTAATATATTCATTTTTTGTTGAGTGAAAACCACGACTACAACAGCTATTATGACCATTTTCTATTATTAATGCTTTGAGATCCATTCGGAATTATCTGCACAAAAAGGGAAATGTAAATGTAACAGATATTTATAAAGCTAAATTCATGTTTGATCATATTCTTGGAATCAACCTTCTGGATTCTTGCTTTTAAGATGTTCTATGGCATTTCCAGGCATATTCTTTGAACTGAATGGGACGTTGAGTAAGCATTGAACACGATGAAGGTTCAACATAACCATGTTATATTATTTTTATGAGTTTTGAAGACGATACAAGCTGAAAGAGGCCTATTCTGAGAGGATTTTTACTAAATTTCTGACTAAGCCCAATTCGTGCGATAATCTGTTTCTAATATTAGCACAAAATTTTCAAATAACAAAAATTTAATATGTATCTCAAGTATTCACTTAGTAAATTAAGTTATAGCCGAAAATAGTTCACTTTATGTTTGATGCACTTAATAAGCATTTAATTTAATAAATTTTTTGCATTTAATTATATGGAAGCGAAGAAAATGGAGAAGATATCTTAAATTAATTTTTACGATAATGTTAACATTGTTAGTGATGACCGATGAGGTGAGGTTGTCAACCAATTTAATTTTGATGAGTGATTTCCTAGCGACATAAAGGTCGATATGCCGACTGTTTCAGTTCTTGAAACGATATATTTTGAAACTCAGTTGAAAACGTTCTGACGGTAGATCTATATAATAAATGAAATATTTTTCTCTGATTACTATGAATATTTGCTTTGATACTTTAAGTAATGCATACCTTGAAGAGGCATAAATAAAAGAATTTTTATATTAAGAAAAGAAAAAAAAATTATTTTGATTTATTATCTAGCTGCTATTTCACTTACGTATAGCTCACTTGTTTGTCCACTTCTCATATTTTCTTGTCATATTTTAACAAAGGTATGAATAGTTTTCTGAAATTTATTCTGTTTCTTCAAGGCGTTATATCTTTCATATCTTCAATCTAACTTCTAAATATGAGCGAATACTATTTTTACGAGCCCGATCTGTTGAAAGTTAAACCGATAAAATTATAAAAATCTTGATGGGATTCAATGTCTAAAAAATAAAGAACAAATAAAAACAAACAAAAAAAAAAAAGAAAAAAAATAATAAAAATAAGCTAAATTATAAGCGTTTTTTTATTGGAAATATTTCAATGAAACACCAAAGTAGATTAACTTAAATATATATATATATATATATATATATATATATATATATACAAAATACACAAAATAGAGCTATAAATTTTACTTAAATTATTTAGATCTTTTTTATCATTTATAGCTTTTTCGTTCTTATAAATGTTAACCATTTCTAAAAATTCTCTTTTTCGTGTATTAGATTCCGTTTAAAGAATTTTCGAATCTTATAATTGAATTTATGTTTTTCCGATATTTCATGGTTCGTTAATGCAGTTCTATTTTTTTATCGCATTGAAGTCTTCTTGGTCTATTTTCTAAATACTAAGATGTTTGCCCTATGTAAACAGCGTTGCAATTATTACAAGGCACTGGATATATAATATTACTTCTTTTGTTTTTTAGTGTTTTAGATTTTAATTTAGTGAATTATTTGGATAATGTGTTATGTCCTCTATGATTTATACTAATATACTAAAACCAAATAATTCATAAATAGTAATAGAAATCTCAAAATTTTGAGAGCAAATAAATCTAATAAAACTGTTATTATGAAATCAGAAGATTATAATAATAAAATGATGAGACAACTTACAAAAAAATTAAACAAGACCCTACGAATTCTTATCAAAAATAAAATAATGATCTAATCCGATCTTGGAAAGAACAGATTTTATTTCGCCATCAGACGCAAAAAAATTGAAAATTCACAATGCCTTACCCCCTAAAATATATGGTTTACCAAAACTCCACAAACCTGAAATTTCCCTTCGACCAATTGTTTCAAGTATTCAAACTCTTCTCACCCCATTATCTAATGATTAGAAATATATTTTGAAAAAACTTTTATATCAAAACAAATACTATATCAAAAACACATGGGATTTCAAAGAAAAAATTGAAAGTATCAAAATTCCTAATGGATATGTATTTATTTCGTTAGATGTGGTTTCTTTATATACAAATATTCCTATTACTATTGTGAAAATTATATTAATGAAAAAATGGGACAAAATCAAAGGAATAAACAGAAATATCTCAAAATGAATTTATAAAAGCTATAGAACTCACACTTATAACATATTTCACATATGAAAATGAAATATACAAACAAATTGGTGGTTGTGCTATGGGGGCTTCTATTTCAAGTATTATAGCACAATTGGTAATGGAAGATATTGAGGAAACGGTTCTAAGCAAACTTGATATAAATATTCCATTCTTTTTCCGATATGTAGATGATTGCATTACTGCTGTACCAAAGAATCAAATTGAAAACATAAATAAAAAATCAATTCTTATCATGAAAAACTTCAATTCAGATTCGAGGTCGAGCAAAATAATCGAATCAATTTTCTTGATGAAACCAACTTGGTCCTCAAGATATTTAATCAATTCGTGTTATCCCATGTCACTAAAAAATATCAGTGATAATATGTTTGGCCGATAGATCTATCCAACTATCAGATCCTGAATTTATATCCTCAGCTATTCAAAAAGCAAAAACTGCACAAAGAAAATAATATTCCTGAAAAAATGATAAATAACATATTCAGGAAAAAGATAAACAGATACTACAACCAATTTAAAAACAAAACAGAAACGAAACATCAGAACATAGGACATTTTTCATTACCATATGTACAAGGACTTTCCCTACAATTTTGAATTATTTCAATAAATATGATATTAGTATAAGTCATAAAGGACATAATACAATATCCAAATATTTCACTAAATTATAATCTAAAACACCAAAAAACAAAAAAAATGATATTATATATCAAGTGCCTCGTATTAATTGTGACGCTGTCTACATAGGGCAAACATCTCAGTATTTAGAAAATAGACTAAGAGGTCATCAATACGATACAAAAAATAGAACTGAATTAACGAACCATGATTCATAAGAACGAAAAAGGTATAAATGACAAAAAAAATCTAAATAATTTAAGTAAAATTTATAGCTATATTTTGTAAATTCTAATAAAACTACAAATAATTTAATTGATTACCGCTATATATTTAAGATATAGGGACCAAGGAAAAATTAAATTTTCTTATTAGAACAAAGATCTAAGTTGATTTCATCCTTATTTTGATATTCATGATGAAAGTGAATATAATTAAGCAAATTGCCAGTGTCAATATCATATTTTGATAAAGACTTAAAGAAAAGTCGAAACGTCAAAGTTTATCTTCCTTTTAGAAATTATCAAAAAAAACTAATTTTAAAACAGAAGAGATCTAAAATCAAGAACATTTAGATACAATAATAAATAAATAAATTATATAAATATATATATATATATATATATATATATATATATATATATATATATATATACATATATATATATATATATATAATCCGGACTGAAATTATGGTGGAATACAATATAAGAAATATGTATAAATGTTTAAAATTTTACTCACAATAATCAACAAGATTGTCGGTGGTTCTGAATTGTATTAATTCTTGTAAAAATTATCAAATTCATAGAATTCAAAAGTCAATACGTTGGTAGAAATATTGATTCTGGTTACTATAGGAATTTTTATTAGTTTTTAATCTCTTACATTATGAATGACGTTGAATTTTTATAGAATTTGTTTTATCAAGATCTAAGAGATATGCATAAATTACACGAATGTTATTTAAATCAGTTTTTTCATCCTCCACAAAACTGCCAGACAGCAAAACTGAAGAATTTTTCTACTCAGTTGCGAAAAAATAGGTTGATACCCACATTTTTAAATTTGAAACTATCCCATATAAAATTTACAAATAGTTACCTGCAGCATGAATATCAAAATCATGTTTTATTTATATTTATTTTCCAAGTTATTCAACTATCTATTACCGAATCAACTACTCTAATAGGAAAATTAGAAAATGATTTAAAAAACATAAAATTTAAAATAAGTGAAGTAATTCCTAAGAGTATTTTACAAAAATTTCAAGAAAAATGTCGAGAAAAAACTGAATCATTTTTTAATAAATGCAAAGATAAAAATATTAAGAAACTTGATAAGCTAATATTAAAACAATAACCTATTGCTAAAAAGGACCCAATTTTGCACAGAATATTTCTAGTAACAAATTACCTGTGACAAATATCTTATGTAATATTGAATGCAGCATCAATAACGAAATTCAAAATGATATGAATTCTATACTTGTGATATTATCTCTAATTTTAAAAATAAATTGAAAAACAAGTAATAGGTAATATGAAACCTCTGAATATAAGTAAATCCAAAAAAATATCAATCAAAACAGAAATCTCAGAATATTGAAATTAGATAAATCTAATGAAACTGTTATTATGAAACCAGAAGATAATTATAATGAAATGATGACATTATTAAACGATAAGACAACTTACAAAAAAATTAAACAAGAACCTATATATTCTTGTCAAAAACAAAGTAATGTTATAAATCGATCTTGGGCAGAACAACTTTTTATCATCCCCCTGAAATATATGGTTTACCAAAGCAGCACAAGCCTGACATTCCCATTCAACCGAAATATACAAACTCCTCTTGCCCCATTATCTAATTAATAAGCATAATAAACTATTAAGGAAATGAATAAGTTTAGTTTCCTGGAAACTAATCCCAATGCAAAACAAAACAAATTTTATAGATTCAACGACGTCAATGATGGTGTTATGAAAAAAAGGCTGCAATGTTTTTTTTATGATAAAATTTCAGTTTTAGAAACGTTGACACATCGAAGATTAAAATCGCATCATGATTTAAGGGTGATTAGGTCACTAGATATGGTTCTATGAAGTGCCATGAGATCAGGGTTTCTCCAAGAGAAAATAGTATCATCTGCAAATAGACATATTTTACCACTGATGTCTAAATATGCGATGTCGTTTATAAACAGAAAAACGAAATAAAGCCTAGTACTGAGCCTCTGGGCACTCCACATTCTATTGGCTTGAGAGAAGATATCGTTGTATCAACCCTTACAAGCTGACTTTTGTTGGTAAGGTATGACTTAAACCATGCGAGAGGTATTGTATTCCCCTGAAACCGTAATACTGCAATTTGTTGATTAAAATATTATGATTAACATAATCTAAAGCCTTCATCATGAGCAGGTAAGTACTGAAGTAGTTGGGGTAATTCGTTTTGTAAGAAATTTAAATAAACTTGCCCATTAACAGTTTCGTCGAAGAAATATGGGCCTATGACATGATTCCCAATTATTCCACCCCATACATTTAATGACCACTTTGTTTGACTGATAGTCCGTATACAATGCGGTTGATCTTTTGCATAATAATGGAAATTGTGTCCATTAATAAACTCATTTTTATGAAATGTTGCTTCATCGGCAAATAATACAAAATTGAATAAATCTATGTTTTTCTGAATTTGTTCTTGAGCCCACTCACAGAAGGTTAAGCGCTTTTCATAATCATCATCCAATAGTTCCTGCATTCCCTGTATACGGTAAGGATGCATTTTGTTCTTAGATTGAATTTTTTGGACGACAGTACGACTTATGTCGGTTTGTTTTGACATTTCCCGTGTCGAGATATGAGGATCTTCCGTAACTTCAACCTTTCACTTTTTTCGTAAACTACACTACCAGTTCTGATAAATCGTTGAAGCAAATTTTCCAATGTCTCTTTTTCTCGGCTGTCTTCTATCTGGAAATTTCTGTTGATAAATCCTTTTTGTGAGTAAACAGTTCTTATCACTGGCACCTAGTACAAAAATCATATCAGTCAATTCTTGTATAAAAAAATTCATGATCTTAATTGCTTTCTCGTTCTTTGTAATACGTCTAGATAATAACTAATCACTCTGACTTAAACTGAAAATATCAAATTCACAGGTTACTTGATGAAACTATGGATATTTTCATTTCATTTGTTGGTAAGGTGATAATTGCTCAATTTAGTTTTGTAGATACCGTATTTATTTCATTGCAGTTTTTAAATATAAAGTAAAAAAATTACTGATTTCTTTTTGTCAAAAAAACTAGAATTAATTTAAACGTCACATTCAGTGTTTACTTGTTAAAGTGAATATTTTTAAATCGTAAACTATAAATGCAATTTTTTTAAAAACAGTTAATTTTAGATATGCATTATTAGACATAATTTGAAGGGATAAAATAGTTTTATAAAATGGTAAAATAATATACTGGATGTTCCATTAAAAAAAAAAAGAAGTTTTTGCTAATTGAAATCTCCTGAATCAATGCTTATCTAAAAAACACCCCAAAGCCCAAAAGAAACTTCTACCCTGTTCAAACATTTCATCTATCCTTTACCTTCGTACTTACCAAACAAGTTTAGTTACTAATCACGTTTACTAGGCAGCATTTATAGTGCACCAATTTTCGTCAAATCTTCATATTTTCCGCTCCAACTTGGCAACGTCACAATTTATGGAAGAAGAAGACAGGACTAGATGCAGAATTTTACGCTAAATTCGATGGTGAACAAATATACAGGGTGTCCTATTTAGAAAAACTTTAATTCATGTTATCACGCTTATGCTGAGTACCCTGTATATCTCAATATATTTTAGAAATGTGTATCGGTGCAATTATAACAACTTCTATCCAAACATAGCGATCTCAAAATTTTGAAAACAGATAAATCTAATAAAACTGTTATTATGAAATCAGAAGATTATAATAATAAAATGAAACTGTTAAGCGATGAAACACCTTACAAAAAAATTAAACAAGATCCTACGAATTTTTATCAAAAATCAAATAATGATCTAATTCGATTTTGGGAAGAACAACTGTTCATTTCGCCTTCAGATACAAAAAAAAAATTAAAATTCACAATGCCTTACCCCTTAAAATATATGGTTTACTAAAGCTACACAAACCTGACATTCCCCTTCGACCGATTGTTTCAAGTACTCAAACTCCTCTTACCCCATTATCTAATTATTTGAAAAGTATTTTGAAAAAAAAATTATACCAAAACAAGTACTGTATCAAAACCACATGGGATTTCAAAGAAAAAATGAATAATATAAAAATTTCTAACGAATATGTATTTATTCTGTTAGATGTGGTTTCTTTATATACAAATGTTCCTATTACCATTGTGAAAAATATATTGATAAAAAAATTGATTATAATCAAAAGATTATACAGAAATATCTCGAAACTAATTCAACGAAGCTATAGAAGTCACACTAACAACAACGTACTTCAAATATGAAAATGAAATATTCAAACAAATTGATGAATGTGCTAAAGGAGCTTCTATTTCAAGTGTTGCACATATACATACATACACATTCTTTTTCCGATATGTAGATGATTGCATTACTGCTGTACCAAAGAATAAAATTGAAAACATTAGTAAAAAATTCAATCCTTATCATGAAATACTTCAATTCACAATCCAGTTTGAGCAAAATGATAAAATCAATTTTCTTGATATCAAGATCAAGATATTTGAACTTCAATTCATGTCATCCTATGTCACAAAAAAGATCAGTGATAATAAGTTTGGCTGCTAGATCTATCCAACTATCAGATCCTGAATTTAGATGCTTAGCTATTCAAAATGCCAGAACTGCATTGAAAGAAAATAATTATCCGGAAAAAATAAAGTTTTTTAAATGTTCTTGATTTTACGCAAATTGTCAATGTCAATATTATATTTTGATAAAGACTTAAAATTAGTCGTAACGTCAATTTTAATCTTTCTTTTGAAAAATTATTAAAAAAAATTAATTTTCCACGGGGAAACGCCAGTTTGGTTTAACGTTAATTTATCTTATGAGAATATGTCTAGTACTGAGTTTGCTAAAGAAAGTTCAATAAACGGGAAGATGTATTTTAAATTCGAAATAATTCATAAAATCAAGAATAATAGCGAATCTCATATCTTGAATCTACTACTTTTCAAATAGGTAAATAATGTTCCGATTTTATCGTCAACTTACGTTTCTCTATCAATCTTGTTTCTATCTGACGTATTCAATTTGAATTTGATAATATTTTAGAAACCACGATATAGTAACTAGAACGAAATGAAATAGGAATTACTTCAAGGAGAGCCAATCAAATAACAAAAAAATTTATTGATACTTTATATCGAAGTATTGTGTGAATCTGAGGACATGTACAGAAAATATTTGATCAAAATGAAAACTTGTCAATAATTTATGTTGGTGAATTGGCAACCAATTTTCGATGGTTTCATTATGTTGAGTTGTGCCTAAAAATGTTATCAACTCTAATCAATTAGCATCCGTCCCTAATTATAGTCAGAACTGAAATACTTTCAAAAACACATAATTTTCCTCTGTAGTTTTAATTAGATATATAGTGATTATTTCCACATGTACGGCCACAATATCATAGTAATCTCGTTACGCTGTATTGAGTTACATCTTTTTCAATGGACATGACGCCGATCGACATTCTTATCGATATCGACATTTCTAGTGGATTACTATTGGAGAGATAAATAATCCGCTTACCAGTTTCGATCATGTCGGATGGGTATAATACCTATTCGGAAACTGTAATCCGAACTTAAGACAACACTAGCGCCTGCTATTTTATTCGTATAATTGAATAGCACTAAAGACTCACTCTAGTGCCATCCTTATCTTCATATTGTAAACCATCAGTCATGTTTTTTGAACTATATTCGCCATCAATATGAGACGTTCCTCCTTGCTCTCGGGATGTGGTTATAGATCGATCGATCGCTTCCAATATTTTTCACAAAATGAGTAAGGAAAGTAATTATTTTCCAAATTATTAAATACCAAAGGATACAGAGGTAAGAATAGTAATTATCTATTTCAATATAGAAATGTTCTTTGAAACACTTTTTTAAAAAAGTATTTTTATTTATAATAAACGACTTATAATTTCTACAGAAAATAACGGTACGGACAAATCAATATTTTAACAATGAACTTTATATATATGTCACCTACGCCATTGCCCTTACGTGGACAGTATATTGTGCTGATTAAGAACTTATTTATTGTAGAATTGCTTTGTTTGTGTTTACTAGGAGATTATTTAATTCACGATTGTAATAAAAAAATATCAGTCTTGTAATTGAGGTTGTGAAATGTATTTCAATTTTGTGGAGTTTCATGAATTCTTTAATTACAGCAGAATTAAATTCAGTGCTATTATTGCAAAAAATTTTTTTTCGGGTAATTGTGGTGAGAAAAATAATGTCTTATCTTGCTAGGAACTGATACAGAAACTTTATCGGAGATTTTATAGCATTGAGCATATTTGCTAAATTAATCTACAATCGTTAGGTAATAATTTTTGTTACAATGGAACAAAACAAACAATCAAACTGATATTGTTTTACACAGTCTATTTATTTTTGTTCTTCTTCTATATCTTGTAGTAACTTATTACAAAAAATAGCCTTAACGGTCGAGTCAAAAGTTTCGTAATCACAAATAAAGGGTCGAAATTCATGGGGTACATGTATTACGAATTTTTCATTTGGTCTAAGTATTTTTTTGAGAACATCAGGTATTACCATTATCCAATTGTCAGTGAGGTTTACTGTATATCTATGTTTATAAAAAGGTCAAGAAGTCAGATTTTCGATTGCGGTGTTTAATATTTTCGCTGAGAGATTGATTTTTGTCGAATTCTTCAAGAAATTCGCCTAGATCGAAATCATGGGGGTCCGGGTGTTCGGCACAAATAGAAGAAATTGAAAGTGCATTGACCTGTACTCTGGAAAGACAGTCGGCTACCTGGTTTTCTTTGCCTATTGTACATCGAAATTGTAATCTTCCAGTTTCAGTCTCCATCGGGCTAACCGAGATGTGGGGTCTTTAATTTTGCAAATCCATACTAGAGGATTGTGGTCACTTTCAACAGTGAATTTCTGACCATACAAATACGGGCGTAAGTGTTTACAGGAATCTAAGATTGCCAAAAGTTCTCTTTCGATAGTTGAATAATTTTGCTCGGCGGAGATCAAAGTTTGGGAGTAATACGATATGGGTCGATTGTTTTGTGATAATACAGAGCAAATGGCAATATTGGAAGCGTCGGTTGTCAAAACAAAAGGTTTTGAAATATCTGGGTACTGTAGAACTGGGGCAATGCATAAGAGTTGTTTGCAGTTCTTAAAGCATTCTTTGTAATTAACATTCATTGGGTCTATGATCGCCTATTTACGAGTGCATCGAGAGAAGGGTGATGTTATTATTGCGAAATTTGAGATGAATCTTTAGTAATATCCAATGAGTCCTAAGAATGATCTGACTTCTTTCACAATCTTTGGAATAGGGAAGTTTTTAATGGCCTCTATTTTACTAGGATTGGGCTTAATGCCTTCAGGACTCACAATGTGACCAACGAAAACGACTTCTTTCGTCAGAAATTCAGATTTGTCTAATTTAATTTTCAAATTTGCCTTTCGGAATGTTTCAAAGATTGCAGCGATGTGAATCAAGTGTTCTTGAAGAGACTTAGAGAAGATGATGACGTTGTCCATATAGACGAAACAACATTTTTGGAGAAAAGGTCGGAGAATGTTATCAATCAATTTTTCGAGAGTGGAAGGTCCGTTTTCAAAACCAAATGGCATTCGTAAAAACTCGTAGTGGCTATGGGATACGGAAAAAGCTGTTGTTTCGATTGAGTTTGGGTGGACTTCAATTTGATTGAAGCCTTGGGCTAGATCAAGGGTAGTAAAATATATGGATTTTCCTACATTATCTAAAATGTCCTCTATATTAGGAAGATTATACTTATATTCGACGTGTTTTCGCTTAATTTGCGGTAGTCAATATCCTTACGGAATTTTTTCCTGTCGGAAGCTTCGGTTTTTGATACAACCAAAATAGGGGCGGAATGAGGAGATATTGAGGGTCTAATAATTTTTTTGTCGAGTAATTGATTAACCTGTCTGGAAATTTCTTCTGGCATGGCTTTCAGATGTCGGAAACATTTCACGTAAATTGGGTTTTCATCTTTTGTCCTTAAGGGTTGAAGTAAAAGTTAAATCGGAATTATCGTCATAGAAAATATCATTATATTTATTACAAAGCTTCAAAATTTTATCGTTTTCTTCTTGGTTCAAATGCTGAGTATGGATTAATGAAGAATCGAATTTATTTGGACCGTTACATATTTCGTATTTATCTAAATGCTCGACATGGAGTTGGTAAATCGTTAATGTAACCGTTTGTAGCAGTATTAATAGATTAAGGAATTTTAATATTATTTATTATAGTTTAGAAGAATGTCACTATTGAAGATGTCTTCAGGAATTTTATTATGCAAGGTGTCAAAAGGAATAGAAATATTAAGACGTTTCAATGTAAGTAATATACTTTGATAATCTATCAAAGCTTGCAAGCGTTCTACGTCATAATTTCCTGTTGGTATGTCGAAGTCTTTACTTCAATCGGCAATTCTAGCGTCGATGGGTTCTAAAATGTTAAATTATTTGAGCAAGGGTGTTTTAATATTGGAGTTATACTTCCGTGTTATTTTCATGGACGTCAACGTAAAGGGCTTATTATAAATGTGATTTGAGTTGAAAAAGGTAGAAGCTTTAGGAGATATGAGTGTACCTGCGCCTCCTGTATCAAATAAAACTTTTAGTTTTGTTTTTGGCATAATTTTATTTATTGAATTGGTGCTTCGTGAGTGGCTTCGTAAAAATTTTCGTCATGAACATCTGGATGATAATTTTCGTTTTGAAAATTGTTATTTGTATCGTCAAAGTCCAAAGTATCGTGAGGGTTGAAGTTTTCATTTTGATGGCAATCAACATTAAAATTAAACATTTTTCTCGTGGAAGTACTCTTTGGTTGGTTTCTAGTAGAAATAGTTTGTACACCACTCATTGGTTGTGGGACATTTCGAGAAGTTAGAAAATATCTTTAGTGTTGTGGAGCAAGGGGGTTTGGATTATTTCCAAAAGAATTGCTGGTAGATGGATTATTTAATGTATGGTTATTACCAAAAGTATTGTTAGGCTGAGATCTATTAAAACTTTGAGTAATTCTAAAGAGGTGGTTATTTTGAATTCTATTTATTGGAGAAGTAGGGAGATTTGAAAAAGAGCTATTTTGTGGGGGACTTGGGTTAATAGTAGGGTTCCGCGTGAAAGTTTGATTAAGTCTATTGTGGTTTGAAGGAATGGAATTTTGTTTGGATTTTTGGATAGAGGGTAATCTTCTATTTTGTTGACTCCTCAAAAAGTTCATATATAATTGTTGATTTTTATGATTATCGTAGGAGATACATTTTTGCAGGGCTTCATCGAGAGAATTCATTTGAAAATGTGATAAATATTCACAATATGGCTCGTTAACATCAGTGCAAAACGTTTTGAAAGTAATATTTTCAATGTATGGAGTTTTGAAATTTACAGTTTCTACATTATCATTATATAGCTATATGTTGAAGCAAATCATTCAAATTATTAGAGATTCTTTGGTGATATTGGTCATAGGTTTCATTATCGTACTGAACTGTTGTAGATAATTGAGTTAATAAAATATCTTCGGAGCGTCGATCTCTGTATTTAACTAGTAATGCTGAACGTGCATCTGTCGAAAGTGTTAAATTTGAGTAGTTTAAAAAATCTGGAGGTTTACCTTTTATACGAGAAATAATATTGGCATTCAATATGAATTCTTGAGGTTGAGTGAGATTCTGTGACCGAAGGAACGTAATTGAGTTATCTACCGATTTTACAAAAGTTGAAACTAACTAAATTCAGGTAGAGTTGTATAGAGGCTGGAGATATCATTGTTTTGAAGAGACATATTCAAGCTATCAGTGTTTCGAAATTTTAAAATTTGAGTTTTGGAATATCGAGAACTATTAGCTGAACTGTCCAAAGGGTTTATAGAGAGATTTGACAATAATAAATGTAAGTTATTCTCAGAAATATCGCCAAAAGTGCTCATAAATAAGGTGAAAAGGAACATTGTACTTACAAGAGGATGATCATTGGTGATGTCTTGATGTCCGCATACTACGTTTTTCTCGCCTTGGTTCGATGGATCGTCTCGTTTAACAACTAAAGTTGACCAGGAAGTTTGTGTTTCTGTAAGAATTTGATCCCGTTCGCAGCGCCAGAAATGTTCTTTGAGACACTTTTAACTTTTTAAAAAAAGTATTTTTATTTACAATAAACCATTTTCAAGGGGTTTTGTGCCTCACTCTACCTACTCCTCATTTTAGTGTACTATAAGTTGCCACGGCTTCAAACCGCCTACCTAATGATACCAAAAGACTGGTTTGTTAACTGTTCCGAGCCGTAAATTGCTTCTTATCTGATTCGTTGACTATTAACACAAATAGAGAAAATCGTTGGTTTCATTTTTGAGTGGATAAGGAAAATTTGATTTATTTGATTCATAATTTTAGCTTCATTCGACTCTGTTCCAAGAATTTCAATATTTCACAATTAAGTTGACTTCGAGTATTAATAACTTATAAACTGTACTTGAAGATATATCAAGTGTTATTTGGCAAATGGCAGTAGAAAATCTTCAGGGAATTATTATTAGTATAGCTAACATTAAAATTCCATTTATTCATTATCAAGTAAATCACTGTATTACTCTTTATTCAAAATAAAAACAAAAATTCTATTAAAATCTAAATTAGATAAACAATTTCAATTTTTCCTTTGAAAAAATCCGATTCACAAACGACATGCTACAAAATAATACAATACACACTACTTAGAATCAACAAAAATATGACAATAGATATTACGGAAAATCACATAAAAATACACTATTATCAGAAGAGCCGAATTTGTAGCAATTTGAGAGTAAATGATAATTAATACTAAAAAAAAGAAAAAACATTACCACCAATTATTCAACAAAGGGAATCCTGAATATTTATTATTGCATTTACCTATCATAGTTGCAGGATACATTTCAATTTGTGACTAATACATTGAATCCTTGCTGAATTAATACAGTTTGGTGCAAGAATTCTATTTATTCTGAGTAATACTATGTTTGAGATGGAATCAATAATTATTGAGCTGGAATTTTTGGAAACGTTGGTGATATTTATACTTATCAAACTGTTGACACTACCACTACATCAACACTCACAATTAGACTGTCTGACGCGCGTTTCGATAAAGAAGTTGTCTTAAAACAATGAAGGTAAACTAAAACGTAGTAACGCTACTTACATTTTTTATACTAAATTTTTTAATACTTCCAGCGGGAAAACTTCCTTGGCGGAAATCTTCACATTTATTCCTAACTACTACACTACTAATCGTCAAGTTAATAGTTAATAGTTAATAATTCAATCTCTGAAGAAGATAACTTGGTTATCGAAGCGCGTGTCAGACAGTGTAATTGAAAGTGTTGGTGTAGTGGTAATGTAAAAAGTGTGTCCAGAGCTAATAATTGAGTCTAATAAATTTTTAATAAAATGCACTCTATAATTGATGAATACAAAATATACATTTCTTATATGTAATATTTATTCTCATTAGACCTGTGGCTAATGCTTCGTTGCAACCTTAGTGTACATTATCTGATTATTACGTTGTTCATCGATTCCATAATCTTACTTCGCGGTTGTGTAAAAGATTTTTTCTCTACAACAAATGGAGCGATCATAATCCATAGGGAAAATCAATTTTTTCTATTAAAGCCTATAATAATTTTCTTTCCGTAAACCTCATACACATAATTCTTCTATCGTATTTCTTATTACACAGCATCATCAATTTTGTCAGACAACGATTTTCCATTTCTTATCGCATTGAATGTGATTCATTTAAAATGTTTTTGTTTTGAAGAACATCATTGTGCTGAATATAAATTGAATTTATCATAATATATTATACGGATATACAGAGCAGAATTCTTGAAGATAGATTCAAATTTGTAATGTAAATATATACAGGAAAACTAAACTGAAAAAATCAGAATTGCTGAAAATCGTGGAAACCGTTACAAAATAATTGAGACATATCATACTTAACATTTATTAAGCATTTTTTATTTGACCCTAGTTACAATTTGAGAAAGTAATGTAATCTAATGCTAAAAAGTTTAACGGAAAAAAACTATCACCCAAATCAAGGCTATACTTCATAAATGCAATGGAACTCTAAATCACCAATTTCAATTGTATAATAAAGGTTTATTGAATTTCCTTGAGACCGTTCAAGCATTCTGGATGCCTAGTTGAGGTCTATACACCCTAAATGATCGATGTGAAATTCAAAGTGTGACAGACTGTGGCAACTAAGGACATCTCATCTAACTGAGTGGTCTAAATTCCTAGTGATTACGCGAGTTAAGAAACGACAAAGGCCGAGTCACAATAAAATAAATAATTACCTTGTATTATAATTTTTCGTTTTTAAAAAGTATTTTTCGGAGTGACATAATATCATTGGCGTAGTCAATAGGATTTTCTTGATTCAACGTATAGCACGTTAATTTTTCGTATTAACGACTAACCGAAAATATCGAACTTTTGACCGGTTTAATTTGAGTGTATATCGAACTTTGAAATACCTGTATTGCTCGAAGGAATATCGAAAATAAGCAGATGATTCAGAACCGTTCAACCACTTAGAAGAAGAAAAGACATTACAAAAGACAAAAAATTACATCTTGGGCTCAATACTACATCGATTGAACCTATAAGAAACAAAATTAAGAAGTAAAATTAGAAGATAATAAAAGTTTTCCTCTTGTAAGTACCAATATTTTTCCTTAATTTCCTTTTCCGATAGTAATTTTATGAGTGATTTAATATAGGTGATTTAGAAAATTTATTAAAGAGAAGTCTAACTTTAAGTGAAACAGATAGTGCTACAAATTCAATACTCAATAAAAATAATAATAATAATTTAGAAATGCCTTCTACACCAACTAATTATCAATTACTTAAACTTTACTTAGATTTAATTCCTTCGCACGATGGAAATCCTCACAATATTTATAGGAAATTGTGAAAGTCTAATATCAGTTTTTGCTAGTGAAACTGACGTAACTTTAAATACATTTTTGTTAAAAGCTATCCTGGGAAAACTCACAGGACGAGCTTAGATATTAATTGGTTCTAGAATAGAGTTAAGAACATGCAAAGACGTCAAAGATATTTTAAGCTTCAGTTTTGGCGATCAACGAAATATTGATTGTCTTATTCAATATTTAATTAATTTGAAATCTTTCAAAAATGAACCACCTTATAATTTTGGCATGCGTTGCTAAGATGCACGCAGTCTAATTATTGCAAAATTAAATTCTCTAAGTAATATTAACAAACGGAGAATTCCACTAGAAAATTATAATAATTTAGCTTCAAAAACTTATATAAGAGGATTATCTTTACCTTTACAAACAAATGTTAGATTAAGAGTACCAGATAGTTTAGAGGAAGCAATGAGTTTAGTTATTGAGGAAGAACATTTCATGTATTCAACTCAAAAGAGTAATCAATTTAACTCAAACACTACTTCTAGGCCTACTTTAAGAATAACTCCTGCTGAAACTAATTATAGACAACCAACGCCTATCTTTTCACCCAATTTTAGTAATATTAAGTCTCCTCAAACTTTTCAGCCACATCAACCAAATTTTATGAATTCACATCACTTTAGACCGAATTTCCAACAAAATAATAATTCTTACAATTGGCGACCCAATAATAATTTTCCTATTCACCGTCAACCTTTTTTTTCAAAACCAAAATCGTCAACAGATTTTCCAAAATCCAAACCGTCAAACGAATTTCCCAAACCAACAACGTCAACCAGATTGTCAAAGTGGAAACATTCCTAGACAAGATAATAGACCTAATAATTCACAAAATTATATAAACCAGACACTTTACATTCAAACTATTGATGATTTTAATGAACAAATAAATCATAATTCTGAAACTTGAAATTCATTTGAATATCTGTACGAAAATTCAACGTATAACAAATGGCTTATAAATGCCTAGAGCTTTAATAAAAATTGATAATAATTTTGCTACAACTACAATTATAAATAGCAATGAAAATCCAGTAAAATTAAATATGAACTTTTTGAAATCAAAATTATAAATCCACTTGAAGTAAATTTTGTTAATAAATTAGAATGCGAATCTGATACGGACCTGACAACTATTCAACAAAATAAATTGAAAGAAAATTTGAAAAATCTTAGACTTGAACATTGTAACAAAGAGGAGAAAGAAGCTATTAGATTTATATTATATTTAAATTTACATTATAATTATAGAGATATCTTTTACTGCGACGGAATACTTCTGAGTTTTACAAATCAAATAAAACATAAAATAAACTTCACTGACAATACACCCATATATACGAAATCTCACAGGCTTCCCGAGATTCATAGAGAAGAAGTGAACAGACAAATCATGAAAATGTTAGATGAAGGTATCATTGGACCTTCTACATCCCCATTTAAAATCGATATCCCATTTCACGAATACATGAAATCTTGCTTGTGGAGATCTTGCTAGTGAATTTCATCAGATAGAAATTGATCCGCAAGATATTGACAAAACCGCCTTCAGCACCCCACAAGGACATTGTCACTCCAAACGAAATAGTTTCAGACTTAAAAATGGTCCATCTACTTTCCAAAATGTCATGGATAACGTATTACGAGGTTTGACTGACGAAACTTGTATAGTTTATTTAGACGACTTTTAATGTATAGCACATCCCATCAGGAACAGTTAGAAAAATTGAAATCTGTATTTAACAGATTAAGACAACACAATTTGAAAGTTCAGATCGACAAATCGGAATTTTTGAAGAAAACCATTATGTATTTAGGGCATATAATCACACCCGACGGCGTAAAAACTAGCCCAGATAAAATTTCAGCCATAAAATATTATCCGATTCCCAAAAATCAGACAGAAATTAAAAGCTTTCTAGACTCTTAGGTTACTACCGACGTTTTATACCCGACTTTGCTAAACTAACAAAACTAATAACAAAATGTTTAAAAAAACGACCTAAAATCATACATGATGAAGATTTTCTAAATTCATTCCAAACTTGTGAAGAAATTTTAACCAATGATCCAATTTTTCAATATCCCGATTATTAACAAATATATTCTTACAACTTATGCCAGTAAATATGCAATAGGAGCTGTTTTATCCCAAGTAAATGTACCCAATGACAAATCCATAGCATATGCTTCTAGGAATTTGAATTAATCAGTTATAGAAAAAGAACTGCTTGCCATTGTTTGAGCATGTAAACACTTCAGGTCTTATCTATAGGGTATACAATTTCATATTTACACTGATCACAAACTTCTTTTTTGGTTTTTTTAGTCTCAAAGAACCTAATTCCAAATTAGTCCGATGGCGATTGAAGCTAGAGGAATATGATTCTAAAATTTTGTACAAAAAGGGCAAATTAAATTCCAATGCTGATTGTATATCTCGAATTCCTATCAACGCGTTAGAAACCGAATCAATAAATAATAACACTGGAGATTCTTGAGACGACATTTTAGATTTCTTACAACAACTAGCCGAAAATATTCCCATAGATCCACAACCTTCTACAAGTAATACGAATCAATCAAAGGCAAATATTATTTCTGATGTTCAAATACAACCTCCAAATTTTCAAAAAGATAATGATGGTAATGACTTAAATACTCTCGAACTCTTTTGGACAAAATATGATTCGAACGACGACTCTGACGAAGAAACTAGACACTCAGCAAAAGAGAACAATAGTAACGGTATACCCATTTTAGATGAAATGATAAATAATAGAGTTCATCAAATTTTCGTCTATTCAAACATATATTCAAAAACAGATGTTTCCCACTAAAATAAAAAAATAATAAAAGTAAAAATTTCTGAATCAGATGATAAAAAATTTATTTTCTGTTTTATAGCCGACTATACCGATTTGAATAATACTTTTTACATATATTTTCATAATAAAAATTTATATCGTGATTTCAACAATGTCTAATTAAAACATTTCTGTGATGATTAATTAAATGTACAAAATTACTCAATACTACTAAAGACACAGAAGAACAAATACTTTTGTTAAAAAATTATAATGAAGGTAAATATAACCACAGACGAATTAATGAAACTTTAGAACAATTACGTGAACTTTATTATTGGAAAAATATGAAAAACACAGTCACAAACTATATTAATAATATTTTTTGTCAGAAAAATGAATATTCTAGACATAATCCTTATGTTCCTCTTATGTTGACAGAAACAGCAAAAACCCTCCCAAATTATTCATATGGATGTTTTTATTTTTGATGAAAAAAAGTATTTAACTTTAATTGATGCTTTTATGAAATTTGCACAAGCAATATTAATTCCAGGAAAATCCGCAGTAGTTATAAGCACTAATAAAATACTTCGTTTCTTTTGGCATTCCTCAATTGATAATAGTAGATAAAGGCACCGAGTTTAATAATGAAACACATGAAGAACTCCTAGCTCTTCATAAAATAAAAGTTCATTTTACGACCCCAGGTCACCATGAATCAAGCTCAATAGCCGAAAGATGACACTCCACTTTAATAGAACACTTAAGACTTTTAAGAGAAATTCACCCAAATGAAAATGATTTAATGGATGATGCTATAATTGCCTATAACAATTCGATACAAAGTGCTACAAATTTCACACCTTTCAAACTTACTTTTGGACATACTAACTCTAGAAAACCCTAATAAAATTTTCATGTCTCATTCATTTTATTCAGATTATATTCATTAACACAAAGAAAAACTAGAATATATTTACTAAGACGATCGGGAAAACATAAATAAAAAGAAACAAAAGGTAGTAGAAAAAACGAATATACAAAGTGACTTGAATATAGATTTTCAATTAGGTCAAATATATTCAAACACAACCCAAAGAGTAGAAATAGAAAGGATAAAAGATTTTTAGGACCTTATACTATAACAAAAACTTCAGATAGAAATAGAGTACAAATATCTAGAAAAACATTGAAACGAAATAAAGAAAAAAATGATAAACAAGTAATACACATTGAAGAATGAAAGAATCCGCCTGAAGAGGCATCTGTAGCCTCTTCTGGATCTCTAGAACGAAACCAGACACAACCTTTTACCATAACCTAAATCACAACCCTGGCCTCTTTCGTTTTCATATAGTAACAGTACAAATTGAAAAGAATTACTGGACTTCATATATATTTTCGATATAACAAACATAAATAAAGAATTTCTCACTTCAAAAGAGCAATATAACAATCTATATAAATCATTATCAATCTCCTGAATTTTATAATTTCACTTTTCATTTTCAAAACTTTTATCACCTAACATTATCAATTGAACATAAAATATCCCTTCAATTGAAACAATTATATCTATTTTGGGATAATCGATCAAAAAGACCCTTATTCGACGGATTAGGATCTGCAATAAAATTTATAATCGGAAATTTAGACAACAATGATGCAAAACGCTACGATGAATCTATTACATCTTTACCTAACAATCAAATAATCAAAACAAGTTGAAATCTCTTATTCATAATCAAATAACAAATACCAATTATTCGAATAAATTATTGAAATAAAAAGTTACAGTAACTGTAACTATATTATTTTCGTTTTAGAAATAGCAATAGTCGAGAACTCAGAACTTAATTACTATCATCTCTATTCCTTACCTAACCTACCCCATCAAAAGAATCCCTCAAAACAATTATACCACAAGCTAAGTTTAGCCTTTTGAACGATCATCATCACGCAATTTCACAAGAAAGCTGCAAAGGAACTTCTCGAGAAGATTTCATATGTGAAGATATCCAAAAATTACTACATACCCCTTGTGCAGTACAACTCCTATAATACTCCCAATAAAGAAATGTATGTCAACAAATTCCAGTGAAAATCAGTAACGTGAAAATTCAGAAGAAAGAATGAAAAAATATCAATGGATCGTAATATCTCCAGTGAATACAGTGGCAATACAAAAGTGTGATAAAGTAATTAACAATATCTTGTTCATACTTTGTACTTTGTTGTTACTTATATAAGTGAACAATCCATGCATAGTTTCAATAAACAATATAACATTAAAAACTCTTTCGAGTGTTTCACCAAACTATAAATATGTACAAGTTTCCAAATTACAATTTGTTCAAAAAGAATCAAAAATAATTAATTAACAATTAAAAAAACAATTAAGTAACAGTCAAAGAGTGCTTCAGGAAGACAAATCAAAACTTTCAAAATTAAACTTGGTACCAGTTCATTTTACAAAAATCAGTTTCTACACAATTTCATTATATATTATAGTATTTTTAACCATGATTTTAGTAATCTTTTTAGTACATAGAAATAAACAAAAAAGATTAATGAAGAAGATGAGAAAAAACAAGATACAAGAGATTTCAATAAGTTTTCTATTATTTCAAACTCTGGAGAAACCCCATAGTTTTCTTTTCGGCCGTAAGAGTTAAGAAACGATAAAGGCTGAGTCACAATAAAATAAATGATTAACTCGTATTTTAATAAAATGTATAAAAAAAATTACGTTATATAAAAACTATGTTTGTTTGTAATTTAGTGATAAACGTCTTCATTGTAATTGTTCGTTTTTGAAAAGTATTTTTCGAAGTGACATAATATCATTCGCGTCTTTTCGTAATTATGGACGGAATTTGGATCCATCACAAACCCAAGTTACATGAAGAAAATTCCAGAGCATTCTTTAAAATAAGATTTCATCAACATTTATCAGTATTTATTTTACTATAAAATATGATTATTGGAAACAATTTTGAGTTGAATATAGTTAGTTTGCTTGTGGTATTAATTGTATTCATTCCTTTCGTAAACCGAAAAATATAATTCCCATTTGAAACACTGAGTTTATCGAGATGAATCAATGCCGTAAAATGTCAAGTTTGGTTTGGAATGTATACTACATAATTCATACTAATTGTCTTGAAAAAGGTAAAACAATCAATGACGAATATTAGGAGAACTTACAGTTTTCATTTAAGAAAAAAACGACTGAATTAATTTTATCCCCGAGTTAATATTTGTTGTTTCGAAACCTGAAAAATTGTATCGGTAGGAAGAAATTTAACCTCAACGATTGAATAATCTTGCTAAAACACTCTTATTGGATGACCTTAATAAAAATGATTTTCCGAAAGTAATATTGGAGAAACGTTCGACAAATTCTATAGAGCTAAAATATCAGGAACTTATGGACTCGCTCTATCTGAAAAAGACGTGGTGACGTTCCAGTTTGTATTAATTTCCACCAAGTTATGTTTTTCTACATATCTGAAATTTTCAATAACATGTGTAGCTCTGATATTTCGATTGAGGAAATTTAAATGGAAAATACTTTATTAATATGATAAAAAAAATGGTAGCAGCAAGAAAATATTTTATTATTAAATTCAAAATGGTCATTAGTTTTTCTTCCTTCGCTATTTTTTTGCATTTGATTCAGTAATAGTGAGAGTGCCCTTGATAATTGTTACAGAGTGGTAGACGAGCAATCCTACTTATCTACACTCACAAGTGTAGAGGGGCTTTTTTTGTAATTAGAACAAAATGCATTTACTAGTTTCTGTAGGGTCCGAAAATAAATATATAGTCTCCAATTTACTAATTTTTTCTCATTTGTTTGTAGACTCACATCGTTTTCGTTTTCATGTTAAATTTGCCGCTAACAATCTTTATCAATTCCTATAGATTAATTAATCGCATGTATACTTAGCTGACGGTCAGATCGAACAAGATTATCGACTTTTCGTGGAAATGCGATCCGAACTTGAATCATCCATTGAGACATTTCTCTGAGGATATTTTCACATCATTGATTTGGATGAGGGTTCCTTTAAACTCAAAATATGCAAAAGGCTTTTAGTGCCATATCGTCGCCCCATTTGAAAGTTACATTATTATATAAAAATCGTAAGTAATCTTTTTCATATTTTTGTTAGGTTAATATATTCTAGTTTTCAATGCTTTTTAAGATAACGTTGTGTAAATTTGAATTGTAAATTCTTTCAGACATATTTGATATAATCGCTACGTTCTCATTGACAATTTTTTCAAAAATACGAATTCGTTGAGAAAAGAAATGTATAAATTATTTGTCACCAATTCTTTATTAACTTAATAAGCAAGAATGAATTTTTACGGAAACATTATTAACTCATTAACGTTATTACAATGTAGGTATTTTTTACATAAAATTAAACAGCTAAAGAAGAGAAATGTAATTGTGGAGCAAAGTCTTGGAAAAAAGGGTTTGGCTGAGCTTTAGGCTGTAATAAAATATCAGGTACTCATTTGGTATTGTTAAGTCTTCACAAATTTCTTTTAAATTTTTTATTTTAGTTCTGTAATAGTCAATTCCTTATTATTCGCTCCGAGTGTGACTGCAGCGCCACAGTGAATATGAACTACGGGAGGCTGTCAGAGCATGTTTTATTACGTTTTTCAATAGTAAACAGAAAAATTTTGGAAAAAAAGTATGATAAATAGTAATAATAAATAAATGTGACAATTTAATACTTACTACAATTTTATAATTATCTTGAGAAGCCAAAAACACAAGTATGTATAATGATAAAATATATAACAGAATGCAGCAAACATATATGAGGTTAAGTTGCTTTAAACTGTTTTTTCAATGGGATAAGGAAATATTTGCTTAATTAATTGATTTTTTCATTATTTTTAGTTAAACCAAAGAAATGGATATTATTATAAAAACAGGATTTCAGCTATCAAATAAAATTTCAACCAGAAACTATGACCAAGGGTAAAAATGTTGTTCTTGCTGGACATGTGAGAGAAACTGAGGAACATCGACGAAACTTTGACAGGTTTTTAATAAAGTCTCTGATAATTTAGATACTAGTAACAAAGAAGATGAAAGTACATCTGAAAAACGAAGCTATACTGGAAATGATCTTGCAAATATTTTAATATAATAATTTATTTTCTATGATGTATAATGGTGTAAAAGTCAATACAGTATTTTTATAATTAGTTACTGAAAAAACAATATTTATTAAGTGACTAAAAACTAAAAAGTGTTATTTTGTGTTACAATAATGTCTATTTAAAAGAATTTTATTATTCGTTACTAATTTGTTAGTTATCAACAAGTTTAAAAGAATATAACTGTTTATTACAATAAGTTTAATTATTAATTTTATTAAAAGCGTACAATAAATTTAAAATTTCTTACAAATTTTCGTTTGTATTATCACAAGTACTTAATGGACAATTTTCATGAGTAATAAAATAGTTTTCATCCCTCATTTTCAGGATCTTTTTTATCAGAAATAATTGGAGGCTGTAAATTTACCAAAACACAACAAATATGCAAAATATCGTCAATGCAGTGCAACATATGTTGTGGAATTTTATGCAATATATGATAAGTCCTTAACCGCATAATTCTTTTAACGTGAATCCTAACCCTTGCAACACTGTATGTCTGTTGAAAATTCACTTTTCTTCTCTAGAAAAGGTGGCATAACCATTTGCACTTTCTTCCCACTTGCGTCAATCACTGTTCTAATTTCTGGAAAACCTTTGTCAGCCAACACTTGTAGGAATATCTATTCGAAATTCAGTGCATTCAATTATGACCCTGGTATTATTATAATCAGGTAGAAAACAATCAGGCATAGTTTCTTGCACTGCGTCAATATCTGGCCAAAATACTAAATTTCTTATCGCACTAGCAAGATGTTGTAAGATCTCAAAAAAAATTGTTGAAATTGTTGTTCTGTGAACACTAAATAATACACCGAGTGCCGAAAATGTTAATCCAGTTTTAATTTTCATTAAAAATATTAATAGTCGGTCTTTTTCGATACAATGTACTTTCGTGACGTTGGTGTACATATTCTATTCAATAAAAAATCAAAATTAGGGAATTAGGGATCCTTTGTGATCGATGCGAATCCATTGAAGAGTTTATTATCCCTTTGACTTTCCTAATCAGCAAAAGTTTTTTGATCAGTACCACATTCTTTATTAACAAATTTTTTATTACTAATATGTATTTTTATCGGCCTAGTATCATTAACTATTTCTGTCTGAGTTTCAACATGACAGAAATCATGTGTAACATACCGAGTGCAAATAAACGTTTGAGGATTGAGATCAGAATTTGAATAAAAATCAACTTGACACTCTTGGTCAACTTTTAAAGACACAATCAGAGGATTATCATATTCATTTATCATTTCTTCTAATACAGTGAGCTCGAAACTTGATTTTGAAGGTGATGTTATTTTCATCCGCCGATTCAATAAACGCTTGTATTTGTATCTGAAATTATTATTATGTTATAAATATTGATCTAGTTTTACTATATCATTTTTACCTGTTCACGGCAGAAGATTCATTTATTTTGCGAGACCTGTAAATTGGAGGAAATATTGTTGGAATGTAGCTAGGACTCAACTCCTCATCTGATTTTTTACCTCCAATAAAATGATCACTACAAATATAATCATATGCCTTGGGAATCCACGGTGATCTATCAACGTTAAAAATTATATTTTTTATTAATTTTATTACAGTATTAATTTAACTTTTGGCAAAATAAAAAAATTTTCACTGTAATTAATTTTTCTTTTAATCATTACATTTTTATAATATTAAAATTTATTCATTTATAAATTTTAGTTTTACTTTTTTATAACAGAATTCTAGAAAAATGATTGACTTCTACTAAACTTAACAATTTTACAAAGATCTACAATACTTCGAATTATTATTTTTGTTAACAATAAGGTTATGATACTACTTACTTAAACCTTTTAATTGCAGCTATCCATCGATTCCGTTGATTTATTTTTCATGTAGCGGTTGGAAATTTATAAAATTTGCACTTACTCTTTCTGCTAGTATTTTTACAATTCACTACACAACAACTCTGGTGACCCATTTTTATTTAATTTATTATAATTAAAACAAACAAAAAATTTTAACGTGGATTTGTTTATAATTTCGGTTATAGTAGCCTCCCGTAATGCTCAAAGTGACCACTGCGAACGCTTCAGTCGATTTAATTTCCCCTACCATGCCTTCCCTCACAGCGAATAAGGGCTCTTTAGCGACAATAATTCTCCACTATATCGTCCCCTGCTTCTTCAATATTATTTTCAACTTAATTATTAAAGTCGACTTTTGATGAGTGTATCTTATCATAATACAGTTAACAAACACATCCATGAAATTTGAAATGAAATATTTCTGAAAATGACATAAAAGTCGTAAAAGTTTTCACTACAAATGGGGTTGGATGTCGCTTTGTATTGGTGGTGCCCTCTCTTTAGGTATGTACATTGGAGTATGTTTTGATCTCTTTTCTTTATTAGAGTGTATGGAATTGCATTGTATTTCTGTATAGACTGTTTTAAAAAATTTGTGATCTACTGTTTGTAAAATTGAGTGTATCATCAAAAGGTATGAACACATGACAGCAAAAATGGAATTATTTTGTTGTCTTTCACAGCCATCTAACTTCATGCAAACAGCAGTTACGTTTCTTTAGGATAAAATGTAATTATAAATACAGGAAGCGACTTATTTCATAAGCAGCATTTTTGATGTTGATTACCTAAATTGTAAATTGATAGCTCCTTAAATATGTGGATTTGGGCATTGGGTACTTCACTCAAAATGCAATCATATCTACATATGCGAAAATCAACTAATTCGCACATTCGTGATTTTTAACTATGGAGCCACAATATAGCATCGTCATAGAGGAGGATGACAGCTTCACTCAACATACTCAGCCCTTTGCGTCAAATGGCTTCGCTTCATATTGAACAATTGATACAATGATGAACTGTGTTGATGGTTTGACTCCATTCCATATAGAATAACAACACATGAATCGAATATTTTAAGTGTCATAACTTCACCGGTAGATGGTGTAACTTAAAATTTCTAAGTCTTTGGTGATCTAGGTATTCAAAAAGTAGGTTTTTTGAATACGATAAACGCAAGCTTCGTCTCCCGTAACAGTGGGATCGATGAAGTATTAGTCGTTAGGATGACAACTGGGAAGAAATGTGAGACCGCAAATCAATCGTGTGGCTTATAAGATAACTTACATAGAACTTAGCGAGCGCATAGTGTGTATGTGAGATACGAGCAGATTCTTTGCTCTAGTTACTGAATAGCTGCGCATAAGTTGTAACATAAGTAGTAACATCTCACTCTATTCTGAAGAAATAAAATACCTTTCAAGTGCTGCGACTTGTAGCATTCTTTTGACTATAACTCGTAAATAAGGGCTTTCATATCTCCATTAAAGCAGGATGGAAGATGAGTGAATGTACACTTATCAGTGAATGTGATTTCTTAATTAGAGATGGCCTTCCTTAATATTCCCCCACATAATCTATGAATTGTATCTTTTCAAACATTAGTTTGTCTCTACTTCAACAACATAAATAATTGGCGCTTATTGGATGACATAGCGCGTAGGATGGTATCTTTTGTTGTTTGATGGGGGTTTAATCTTTCACAAAGGCATCTTTCAGTGCCGTCGATTTGGAAACTAACCAGATGTTCAATAAGTTGGCACCATTCAGTTCTTCGTTATAGTTTTTTGGTTTTTTTAGTGGTACTACGTCTCTTTTAACGGGTGTACCTTTCGTCGAATGATTGTTGAAAGTGTACTGGAGCTCTTAACCATGAATTTGAGACATGGGCATTTCAAGCTGGGTTATTAAAAGACTGTAAATGAGACATGGGCCTCCCACCTTTATTTTAAATAGAATGTAGAGGGCGAAGAGTGGTGCGAACTTGGTATTTAGGCACCAAAGCGAGTGCACAAATCTAGGAAGGAGGTAAAAAAGGAATTATTTTTATTGGCATGAAAAAGTTTTTTTTGTCTATTACCTTCTCATTCGTAAACAATAAACGCAATATATTTTGGATCAATTGGATGTGATAATTCATAAAAAAATATCAATGTATGAACTGCTACAACATACGCCCTATTCGTCAGATTGGGCTTACTTGCTCCAACATCTAGCTGATCTAACATCTCGAAAAATTCATACATGGAAATCAATTTTCACAAAAGGAATAGATAGGACCGTAGGAATGTTTTTCAGATCTTCACTTCTGGGATGGAATCAATCAATTAGAACAACACTTGAATAAGGACATTAAAGTTTTATGGGTAGAATATTGGATAATTGAATCTATTTAAAACTATAAAATCGTGTTTACTCCCTAGCGGTAGCTATTGCTATTATGTTTGAACGCATCAATACTTTCATTCTATTATATTTATAAAATAATGACCCTATAAAATCGTATCTATGGTAATGATAACATAACTAATTAATATTTTACAAACCTCACCTAAATGTGTCCGTAAATTGTTTCAGTGAAATCGGATCTATTTAACTTTGAATTTTGGATCTTCATTTTATATTAGGGATGTCACAATACCAAAATTCTTGTTTTCATCATTCAATTTGTTTTAGTCCGAATATATCTGTCTATAAAGGACAGATGTGAATTTAGAGACACCCTGTATAAGATATATCATTATTTCTAAAAATCGAATATCTCTTTTCCAAGGGAAAAGTGGAAAGTCTATCCTTATTATCAAAAACAACAAAGTCATAGGTTATCATCAATATGTTCTCGAATACCAAGAAAATAACTTCAGTAAGTACTTTCTGTTAGATATGAGCTTTTAATTTTCAAGGGTGACTCCTCGAGTCTCTGTAGAGACCGTGGAAGATCAAATAATCTTATTGTCAGGATCGTGACAAAACCAAACGGATCTAACAAAATTTATAGACAAAGATCTTGTTACTGGAAGAATCAAAATCATTTTATCACATACATTATATTTTATTTCTTGTATAAATATCCCCAATTTATTTGAAGTTGTGTAAATTCTTGTTGATGAATGAGAGTAGCATATTCTTTCAATCGGTGTTAAAGATGCTTACATCGATACATCGATTCTCTAAAACTAAAAGGGAAAAATTCGTCAGTATGAGTGAAATACACATTATATGGTATGATAACATTCTCAATATTCTAGAATTGATTATAACAGAAATAAGAGAGCTAGTTCAACAGATTGATTATTAATATCCTAACTGAATCTGATTTTTTGATGTGGTTAAATCGAACATTCATGAACACCTACTGAAAAAATATTCTCAATGACATCAGAACTATTGCACCCAGATAAAATAATTTAGCCACCTTTAGGTTTCCATAAGGTGCAAGTCTTACATCAGGAATTGAATAATAACATTTGCAAGAAATTTTTTTAATATGTCATAATCTGTGGATCAGGGCAAATAGAACGAATTCCTCCCCATCTTATACCACATATGCTCGATTGTATTTGATTCTTGTTAACAGGGGGGCGACAAGAAAACATTGAATAGTTAGTTAGAGGAGGAGGAATTTGAGCATTAGATTACTGAAAATGGAACTTGGGGACGCTCATTTAAAAAAAGCAGTACATGATTTGATCAAAATAAAATCCAGCCGTTAAACTACCTCGAATAAACACATGTGATGACGGCATCTTACCCTTATATGATACTAAACATATATTACACTATTTTGCCTCTTACCTCTTTAATTCTTTACACCAGCCCAAACGCCGATGACAGTTATTTGTCAAAGCTAGGACTAATTGTGAGTAGTGATAAATGATCGATTGCGATGAGATAATATATAGGTATCTACCACCTCCTTGAGCAATGGTTCAGTAACTTGAGGCGTAATAACAAAACGGTCTCGCAGAGCTAGTGTCTGAAGCTTATTGCGGGCTATTTGGCGATAGGATAAGACAACATCCGATGGGACACAATTCTACTCCTATCAAAATAGCTAGTTATAATTTTAGCATTTCCAAATAAAAACACAAATCGTCGAACTCTCAGTAACAATATATGTATCAATCGGCGTTAGTAAATAGTTTTTTTTTGAACAATGAAAGAAGAAAACTTTTTTCTGAAAACAAGGGTGCAGATCATATTATATTCTCATTGTTTTCAAAGCGTACTTTAAACATGGTCATGATGACGCTAAAAAATTCATCTAAGATTTCCAATTGTTCCTTGAAACAGCAATATATCTGAATGTCTGCCAAGAGAGACACCGTTTCATCCATTTCTTAACTCATTAGATATTTTATTTTAGTTTATTTCCTGTCCTCGCTGGTTTATGTCGGAAAAGTAAAATGTTTCTCTAGTGATATTTGCTATTTCTCATAAACATTGATTTTACAGAACTACGTATAATTTGATACGGGGGCGTATTCTTTTAAAATAAAGCAGATCTTGTTGGAACAAATAACTCGAGGTTTTATAAACTTGCTGCTTAAAAAATTGCCCACATAGAGATAATTTTTCACTGCCCGTTATCCTGATGAGAAATACCCTTACAAAGTGAAAACAAAATAATATTAACTGAGATTTTTGATAGAAGAAAAATTAATTACAATTACAGACAGATGATAGGCTTTCCTGAAATTTATAAAAGATTTACAGAATCAGTCTCTTACTCTATAGTTAAAAATCTTCAATAGAAGCTAAGAATTTTATTCTATAAATAAGCTATGTTAAAAATCGAACAAGATTAACACATTTATGTAAAGTATAAAAGTTTCGTTTAATAGGCACTAACGCCTATAAATTACGATGGACATACAACCAGAGAGAAAATGGATCTAAAGAAAAAAAAGCTGCTGCGTACAATCTAAGAAACGATGAAATTTATGCGTAAAGTTTTTAAATAAATAGCGTAGGGCTTCTGACTTGCTAGTATTTTCCAGCACTTATAATTTGATGTAAATATGCCGTTCGGTTTCTCTAAGATGAAGTTTGGTTCCCTCAAATATTTCATATTCAAATGACATCACTCTTTTGATGCTCTTCAAATGCGAAGCGTTATTAGGAGATAAAGTATAATATCCAAGTCGAATCAAAATAAATCACAATTTATTTATGTTTAGTGCACGTTATCCTGTAATTTGAGATAATTTCTGAAATATATGTCGCTTTGTTTTTTATCAAGAGAGAGAAAGAGAAAATCATCATTTTCATACTTTTTATTTCTACAACTATTTTATATAGTGTGAGTTGTGTTGTAAAAAATTACATGGAATATATGAAATATGCTCACTCGAAAACCTGAACGAGAACAACACTGTTGCTGCATCATCTTCTAAAATTAGAGCTATTGAGCCACCAATATCCAGTAAACATATGTTAAATTATTCATGAGAAGAATTTCTGATCTAAATAGAGTTCTATATATTGCGATTTTTCCTTGGGAGCTTGGAGGCACGTACCGGCGACGAATCGACCGATATCGTGTAGCTACTGTGGACCAAAATTATATGTAGCCAGTTATGTTTTCAGTTACCAACGGGTTCCAGCGTGATCATCATCTGATATGTAACTAGATTGTCACTTGATATTTAGGTACGGTGCTAAGTGGAGCTGTGTCTGATACAGTCGCTACAATACATGCAGTTGACATCTTGATTATTCTTGGAATCAAAGTGCCTTTGAATATTAAATACGTAGTGCAGTTCACGAGCTCTTGGCCTCATATAATAAATAGAGTCCTTTCGTAAAAATCTTTATATACGTATCAGTTACAAGCTTTACACAAAGTTTCAACTTGTTGGCTCGATCTACTTTATTTTAGTACAGTTCAAACGAGCCCTCAGTCAAGAAAAATGTCTTAAATTGAGTCTGGCAATGTTATGAAATTTTCCAATTAAGGAGGAGTAACACCAATCAAAAACAATATGGAGGCTGTTTACGTTAACTTGTTTCCATCATTTCAACAATGAAAAATTGGTTTAACCTGTTGAAGACAAGAATCATTAGAAGATGACCCACGTGTGAGAGGTCCTGTGACGGTGACTACACCAGAAAACATTAATTTCGTGAAAGAAATTATTCTAAATAACCGGCGCTTATAAACATCCGATCAATAACGGATACTGAATTTATGGTCTTTTACTATCATCTATATCCAAAGAAGATTCCATGGAGTGGCATCGGAAAGTCTGTGTAAAAAAGCAAAGGTCACGAGAAGCACAAAAAAAGTGATGACTATAATATTTTGAGACTAGTGTATTCTTTTGATTGACTTTGAGGAATCAAATACAACCGTGAACGCGACATATTACCCTGTCTTAGAAAGGCAGTGGCGTGAAAAAATTTCAAATTTCACTGCTAATGTACTATAATGTGGCTTCGCAAAGATATCAAAGATATATATATATATATATATATATATATATATATATATATATATATATATATATATATATATATATATATATATATTATATGTTGTTTCCAGCAAGTTTAGGAGTAACTGATTTAAACTGATATAAATATATGGAATAGAAATGTTAGAAATGATTATGTCAGTGTCAGATGTATTATAAAAAATTCGTTTTAAAATATATGGAGGATATGAGTTTAAATAAAGAAGTTTGTGAAGTATTCTAGTATTTTTTTCATGAAAAATTAGATCTGTTTGATTAAATTAGTTTTATTGTTACGTGGGTGATATGAATGATGATTGATATATCTTCCAGAACTTATTGGTTTCCTATACCAGTCAATTAAAATTTAATTATTTTCGTTTCTTATAAATTTAGTATAAAGAAAAGGTAATGATTTGTCAGTATTCTCTTTTTTCTATAGTAAGTTGTATATAAGGATCGAAACTATTGAAGTAAAATAATAAATTATCAATTTCATAATATGGAAGGGATAAAATTATATTACGTACATACTTTTTAATGAAGAATAATTTGAAGGGTAAAACAGATACATATTACAAAGTCCAATACATAATCTAATATAGGGAATATTGGTGTTCCAAAAATTTGATGGTAATTTTTATTATTATAAGGGAAATATTTTTTGTTAAAAATGGATTATATTAATTCTAATAGAATTTCTCTATTAAGTTTGTAATTTTTACTTATATGGCTCCATTTATATTGTAGAGATATACGACATATATTTAAGTGTACATTACTAAATAGGGATATTACATCCAATCCTAAAAATACATTATTCGGTGGAAATATCATATTATTAAAAGTTTCTGTGATTTTAAACGAGTTTGTTATATAATAATCATTGTGGTAATCATAAGATTTAGTCCAAATTTCAGTTAACCAATTTGTAACGGGTTCGATGGAAGTGTTAATTGATGCTACAATGTGCCTAGCAGATAGAGAAGATTTATGAATTTTTGGTAAACAGTAGACAATTTGTTTTATGTTAAAACCTTTTTTTATTAATTTGTAACAATTATTAGTTGTTTTTAGAGTTGGATCATTATTAAGTTCTTTGTATGATGTATTATTGTAAATAAGTTCTTTGGATAAATCTAAATACTGTTGTTTATCCATAATGACTGTGACATTAACTTTGTCAGATGGTACGACTATTAAACTTGGATTTTTGGTTTTATGTAATACTTCTCTAAAAACAGATTGTTTTGATTCATGAATGTGGTTAGTTGAAATATTAGTTGCTTTAGCTATAACGACATTGCTTTCTTGTTCATTTTGTATGGAAGGGGATATGTAATCAATTTTGGCTAACATAGTTTTGATTGAAATATCTTTAGTAATTATAGATTCGATACTGAATTTAGGTCCTAACGATAGAAACAGTAAAATATCCTTAGGTATCTCTCCCTCTTTGTTTTTATTTTTATGAATTAATTTATTATAAATAACTTGTTGTCTGCTCGAAAAAATTTCAGAAGTGGATTAATTTGTTTGAATATTGATTTCTGATTACAAACAACTTCATTATTTAAAAGCTCATCTAACCTATGAAAATTCAACGTCATTCTTAATCTAACCAATTAAACATTAATAAAAATTCCAATAGTAACCAGAATCAATATTTCAATACTTATATTGTATTTGACAACATAAGGATTCGAAAACTCGGTAAATATATATTTAGGTTAGTCCACTTTGGTGTTTCGTTGCCACGTTCCCAATAATTTGCATTAATATATCAGAAGGTCTAAGAAATAAGAAATTGAATTGAAAATTGAATATATATATATATATATATATATATATATATATATATATATATATCTGGACCCCGTCAAACTAAACTCAACAGTGGCGATGAAATAAAAGAACATCTATTTTAACATGGAAGCTTTAGTCACGTTCTGAAAAGTGTGTGAAAATAAAGGAAAGATATATTGAAAAGTAATCACAGTTTCTTTATTGACTACCTTTTTTTCTATGTTAAGCTGGGATATCATGGACGGCCCTACGTACTTCAGTTTTTATTGGAGTCTATATATTATCATTGCTTTGGACAGATATTTTTATAGGCTTAATATTGACGATATTCTTCGTTTTACAAGATAATTTATTTACTTTGGTGATAGAATCGATTCCAATTTTCTGACTTTTCTTCAGTTTTTTCAAAGCATATGACATTGTATTCTGTATCCATCAACGAAAGATATATGTAGTATTTTATTACTAAATAGGAAACTCTGCCAACCCAATAATAAGAATACTGTATACTATACTGTAATACAAAAGCATTGTAAATATTGCTCTGAGACCGGTCTCTCACAATAACAAGATTCTCTTCGTGTTTTTTATGATCTCAACTACATTTTTTCTGCTCTTTTTTCAAAATATTGTTTCAATCTACATGATATGAGCATAGAGCGCGAACTTATAATTTGTTATATTGATCTCCATTCTAGTTATTGCAAAGTTGAACTGTATATAGAATATAACAATTTTCTTTTTAATACGTTTCCATGAGACGCATCCAGTCTGCAAACCAACCAATTTTATATGAAAGTTGCAGATTTTTTTTTATATTTCCTGTTTAAGACTTATTTCAGAGTTAACAGAGTTACTCTTTAAATAATAATATGGAAATCATAATTTATAGTATAACAAAATTGAACGAAATTACTAGCTTCGTCAATGATGTAGAGAAATTGTGTACAAATTTGTTCAACTTTTACGTATCCTATATCGCATGAAATGACTAAAAAGCGAGGATTATAGAAACGATTTTAAATATATATGTATATAAAACCGTGGTTAAAACAATGACTTGGTTCAGCTATTTGAATTCAAACAATTTGCGGTTTATGTAGAATACCATGGAATATATGGGAATGAAAAGAATTGATGCGTTTTTTAAGGGAACAGAACTTCTGTATGAGACATGGAAATAACAATATGTTCTAGAATTTGATAAAAATATTATCAAATTAATACAATGTGGAAAGAAGATTACAAAGTTAATACTCCTATAAAAAATATCTGTGTTTTACGGTGAAGAATATGAGTCAGTTCAGCCCACCTTTTTGCTTATATTACCAAGGGAAATTTTGTGAGAATATCATAGACGATTCATTGATTCGTCTAGAGAACTAGAGAATATTGTAGGTAATTATGGAGCGTTCTCCTACCAATATAGTTGATGGTTAAAACTGCCAAAAAAATCTTAATTTGCTTACTAAATGTTAATTATAACTCAATTACCATCAAGGTAGACACAAATAAAAGAATTTGTGTAAGTGTACTTCCTTAATACGCCAGATGTCAACTATGACTATAAGCTGATAATTGCAGATTTCTTCAACGGAATCGTGGCCTGATTACGCCTAGTCGATACTCTAATCTACTTAAACTAAACCATATAAATGCTAAAGAAATACAGGAAAATATGGTGACAGAATCCATCACCCGCTCATGAGTCTCTCATCTAATGTCAGTCTATAAAAAGAAGGACAGTTATCCTTTGGCTCGAACCAACTATGACTTGGAATATCGGTAGTGAGGTATTTTTTTAAACCAAGGCGCGCACTGAAATGGTGTGGTAGTGGTGAGGTATTGGAATGGTACGTGACATAGCGATGGTGAACATTTGGCGTGGTGATGGAATAGCGGCGAAGTGGTATGAAAGTGATTTAATGCGCACTGCAGTGGCAAACAACGTATGGTGTTACCGATTTATCAGTTCTGTCCAGAATGTCCTCAGAGTATAAGTATAAGTAAATAAGAAAAACATTACATTACATTGGTGTTGGGTGTAGGGTATTGCAAATAAATAGTGATATAAATATGGTCAAGAGACTAAGTTACCTGAAAGTGATGGAACTGAAAGCCGAACTGGAGAATCGCCAGTTGGAAAGTCTGATAAGAAGAGTGAAATAGTAGAAAGTCTTTCACCTTGATCTCGTCGATTTCTTTTAAAATAGACTAGAAGATTCCGACCATGAAAGACGATATTTCAACTTTATAGAACGATATCTCTGCTAATATGGACGAGAGGATTTCTACGGATATTTTGTCATTGAAAACAGATATGGTCGCTGATATGGAAAATAAAATGTCATCTCTTAAATTGGATATCGAGAATAAGATGACAACTATGAATGAGAAGATACAATCCGATATAAAGAATAAAATGAACACGATAAATGAGAAGATACAATCTGATATCAAGAATCTGAAGAATAAAATGACCACGATTGAAGCGAAAATCAAGAAGTTAGGAAGGAAGATTGAAAATTCGAGAACAGAAGATATTTTACTAGAAGGAAAGTAGATCGAACGAATCAAATTCTGCAATACACAAGAAGTATTCAAGACCGAAGACAATAGCAGTTTGAGATAACTTCTGGAGTAAATAATTGGTCCGATAAAGAAAAAGCGGTGAGCGAACAGCTGAAGAAGAGGTTGAACATGCGATATGATTACGAACATCTAAATCACCCATATCAATCGCAGCTAAAGAACCGAATACAGAAACGTGACGAAATTCTGCAAAAGTACGAGGTAGAATTTGCCCGACTTGTCCGAATGAATGAGGAGAGATAAAATCTGCTAGTAGATACTGGAGCAAATGGAACCATCATAAGACCCGATCTGATAAGCTCCAAGAAAAAGCTATTACCAACCAGGATCGCCACATGTAAGAATGCCAACGTTCACGGAGAAACACAAGTCCAACTAGCAATTAGTGCAGAAGAGTTTACACATAAGTTAATCGTGGTTGACATTGAGGAAGATTCTGGGAATGGACGTAATAAATCTTCATGTTTTCCAATTTCATTTGGAAACAGAAACATTTTGGAATTTTTTTCAGTCAGTTAAACAACGTTACCAAGAAAGACAGCTATCCTCTACCTTGAATTGATGATACACTGGACACTTTAGTTGTAAGCAAGCTGTTTTCTACCTTAGACCTGAAGTCTGGATATTGGCAAGTAGAAATGGCCCCAGAAGATAAGAAAAAGACTTCTTTTACTACCAGATCTGGAATATGGCAATTCATCGTTATGTCATTCGGGTTCTGCATTGCGTCTACGACAGTTGACTTATGGAAAACGTCTTGAGAGGGTTGTCCTGGAAAACATGCCTGATTTATTTGGACGACATCGTAGTATTAGGAGAAACACATTTGATGAACATCTAAATAATTTAGAAGACGTATTCAAGCGACTTCATGCTGCTCAGCTCATGCTAAATCCAAAGAAGTGCCAGGTATTCTAATACCGAGTTAACTATATAGGCCATATAGTGAGCAATGAACGAGTGAGTAGCAGTGGATCCAGAGAAATTGTTTCCATACAGCAATGGCCGTAACCAACCGATAAACATCAAATTAGGAGTTTTTTGGACTTACCGAAAATTCATGACACAATTTGGAGATATTGCCAAGCCACTAACTCGACTCACAGAAGAAGCAAGAACTTTCCAATGGGATGAAGACATGTCAAACAGCGTTCGAGACCTTGAAGGGACATTTAACCACGGCGCCGATATTGGAAGATCCATTATTAAAGGGGTAGCGATTGGAGGAGTGCTTTTACAGATCCGAGGAGAGCAAAAATGAGTGCTGGGATACTTCAGTGATGTTCTTTCGAAACCAGAACGGAACTACTGTGTCACAAGAAGAGAACTTCTAGCGTTAGTGAAGTCCGTGGAACACTTTTACCACTATATTTATGAAAGGAAGTTCATTATTCTTGTTTTGATATCTAACATCGAGCCGTAGTCAGCCACCGAAATGCCGACTCCCTGTCAAGACGAATGTACCCAGCAAACTGCCCCCAATGTAACAAAGCCGAATTGAAGGAAACCGTAGTTTCAAGAACTACAGTGGTCAACGAAGAATGGTCACCCACAAGGATCAGAGAAGATCAGGAGAATGATCTTCACCCAATAAAGAATTGGCAATAGAAGGAAGAATATCGGTGACCTACCTGGCAAGAAGTGTTAAGATTTTCACCGACGCTTAAAACATATTGGGCTCAGTGGAGTCCCTTGTGTTAGAAGAGGGCCTTTTAAAAGAATCCTTGAGAACGATGATAGTTCCTATAACAGATAGTCATTCCAAGAACAAGAGTAGCCGAGATACTGAGGAAGTTACACGACAGTTCATCGGGAAGTCACCTGGTAGTGAAGAAAAGCCTTCAGCAAGTTCGTGAAAGAAAGGCACCTATGAAACAGTATAATGTTGGATGCACTTTCGACAGGATTACTTTAGATATCTCTGGACTATTTCCGACGACAGAAAGTGGTGCTGAATACATTCCAGTCGTAATGGATTATTTTATAAAGTGGGTGGAAATTTAGGCGATTCAAAAGGTCACAACAGTGGCAGAAGTATTGGTGTAGAAATTTATCAATCGATACGGTGAGCCCTTAGAAGTCCACAGCGATCAAGGAAAAAACTTAGAGAGCCAGGAAATCTATGACCAGCTGGGAATGAAGAAGTCCAGGACGACCGCATTACATCCACAATCACAATCCACAATCGAGAGAATGAACAAGACCAATGGCAGATATCTGTCCAAAGTAGTTTCCAGCCACCATAGACATTGATAAAAACGATAAGACAAGGAAGCCACAGACAGCGGTTTTAAAGAAGAGGATAAAGTATGGCTACACAACCCGACGAGGAGAAAGGCATTTTCTCCAAAATTACACAAATCATGAGAAGGTCCATAGTTAATCAAGAAAAGGATTAATGATGTCATCTATCGCATAAACAAGATCCTCAATGGAAAGTCCACCAAAATCGACTATCGCTGTTCGAAGGAGACCATGATATACAGGAAGGAGTGAACCATTTGCAAGAATAGCCTGACCCTGCCTTCGAATAATTCATAAGTGCGTACGGAGGTACCGGCAAAGCTAGATATGGAGTCATTACAGAACAACAAGAAGATTTGTTCACTCTGCCACAAAATTATTCGCTAGTCTGCCACATACCTATGCGTATCAAGAACGTATGAGGGTTGGCAACTGTCTTCCGGAAGAAGTTAGGTTAATTAGAGAAACATTAAGATCAGATCCCAGCCTCTACAAGACGCTGAAAATCAAACACAATTCGCGGTATATCTTCTACCTGATAATCAGAAATTAATTTGCAAATCGAACTTCGTACCGTGATGTGTGGGAAATGCCATGTGTTGGAAGCCAACGTGAAGAAACTGGCTATGACCAAGGTAGCGAGTAACTAGTTGGATTGGAGAGTCGTCAGGAACATATTAGAGATGATATTCCAGGATACCGGGGCTCACATATTTATTTGCAGCTATATACTCCGTCATCAGTGCCCTTTAAAGACGGTGCCCTGGTATTTTCATATGACCGGAAAGTAGAGGAATGGGTCCAGTTGCCGATTTAAACATCCAGTTTTGGCTATATATGAGTTCAAGGAGGAACTTCCATCTCAGAAGGGGGTAATTTAACGGAAGCCGAATTTGTTTGAGGTTTGTTTTTATATATGTTTTTATAATAGCAGGCGGTTTTTTAACATTGTTTATTCAACTAATTTCTAGAAAGGTCTTCTTATTTATTTGTTTTGTTTCTTTTTTTCTATTTCTAAGAGCTTTGTTTTGGGTATATAAACGAGTTTGTTTAGTGAAGTTAGTTTAGTTTATAATAAGTTATCGTAGTGTGCAGAACGAAAAAGAAGAGTAACCAGTGAATTTGAATAAATTAGAAAAATAGGGATAAGATAATTATTCACCCCACCCATACAAAAAGTATAAATAAATAAGAAGAGCATTACGATAATATACGGAGCTTTGCACATTTTGTTTTACCAACGTCACTAGTCTATTCTATTTATTATTTTCATTGCAACATTGCGTAAATTTAGTTATATACTCAAATTTACACCATTTTAATAAATACGGTTGTATAACTTGTTATTTTTATACTGGTTTCCTCCATTATTCATACAAATTCCATTCCAACAAATTTTATACGAGATTTGAAGATTTCTATGTCTTTTTTTCTTAAATTTCCTCATTCGCAATTATCCAGGGATTTTTATTCCATAGAAAGCAGACCTTTAGACTTTACAGTTAATATAGTTGCATTCTTCAAATTAAAAAAATGTCACAATTGGCTATGTCAGTTATGTTGATTTTGAACAAATTAATTTGAAATTGGTCACCTCGTCCCTAAATCACGTAAAATGAGCAACTTTAGATGATTAAACAAACGATTTTGAATTTAAATGTAAATCATATATAAACCGTACAAAATTGAGTTTGCTGAAACTTTTTAATTCGAAGAATTTGTGGTTGATTTAAAAGACGATAAAAAAAAGCATATAGGAATGAAAACAATAATTGTGCTTTTCACGGAACACTATTTTCAATACGACGTACAGAAATGGAACAAAATGTTTCAAAATTTGATAATCTCATAAAATCAATGAAATGTGAGATGTGGACAATAAAATAAGGGCATGAATATAATAAACGAGGCGGAGCAGATTAGACTATTCTCATATACACAACTTATCTGGTGAATTACCCCTCTCTGTAGTTGCGAGACATTAAGATTCATGGAAGTCATGTTCTTCGTAGAAGACTCAATATATATATATACATATATATATATTTAACGATTGGTTGAAATTGAAAGAGATAAATTAGCTAGAATGTAGCGTCAACATACGTCACATTAAACCATTAAATTAAAATTCACCTTTCTATATTTATTGGCTCATTTTATATATTTACAAATATGCAAAGCACACTTATTTTTGATAGGCTGATTTTCAAATAAATCATGCCAACCCTCTAGTAGGGGCGAATACAACTTCTAAAAGTGGGTTTAACTGATGCCTCATCGTACCATTACTTACCATTTTTTTCAAAAATACCACGTACTTGATCAAAAATATGGTTCAAACAAAGCAATATAAGGGATCGAAAAACTTTTGTGGTATTATTTCAATGAATTAATATAAATTAAACTAAGTAGTGAATTTTTCAAGTATTTTTTTTTTCAGATCTCGAATAAATTATGAACGAGTATAATAAGCATAATAAGTTAATCTCGATACAACGTTATTGAGGAAATAGTTTTACGGGTAACCCAAGGGATGGTTATTTATAAGTTTTTTCAATGGTGTTCATACTTCAACAAAAATCTGAGATCTCATTTATGGACGATCTGGAAAATCATGATATTAATAATTAATACCTTAAATTAGTTTTATGAATCTGATTCATGAAGAGAAAAATCGTTGTTTTTGAACGAAAAAGACCAATAGGTTCCTCCACATTACTTTATTCTAGCCATAAAGTGGCTCAATGATAGGTTGGTTGAAACGGAATATTAGAATTGCCAACACGATTGCACGACTTAAGGTTTCTGCTTAGAAAATATTCGACCAAATTTTGCGTTTACTCATAATTATATATTATACAGATGAGATTACCTAAACACATTTTTACACTACCACTACGTCAACACTCACAATTTACTTTCAGTTTACTTTTTGAATTAAATCAGTTTCAGTAAATGTGGTTAACGGTAATAGGAAATTAAGGATTAATATTATCAAATCCTGACATTTAGAAAATATTCTGAGTGTACGCTCAATTGCTGTTATCACTATAAGATATAGTGATAACAGCAATTGAGTTAAGTGAGGTAGACTGATAAAAAAGAAGAATTCGATATCCTACGATAAGGCAATAAAGATATTTCAAAGTAATTCAGAACTTTGTGGACGATTTGAGATTCAATTCAATTCAATACAATATTCGCAGATTAAAGAATCAAATATTTAATTTTTACTTGAGTACACATTTTAGAGAATATAAAATGTTTATACATGCAAAGTAACTCACCTTTCTGTGTCGACGAAGGTGCTGGTGCATACGTTGACGTAGGTGCCGAGCTGGAATTATATTTTTTGTATGCTGCGCTATTCATCGTTAGTTTTCGTACATTTTTGTCAGGATGGAGAACGATGATGTAAACTTTCGGAGAATAGAGACAGACTAAAGCGACTGTAGCATTCATACTGGTCGCCACGCATAGAGTGGTCAGTTGGGTCTGCAACAAAATCGACACCTGAGACTATAAAATCAGCATTCTCTCTAAACAAATAATGATTTATTGAAAAGATTTTAGAACTACCCAAAACTATTTTCCTTATTTTTTAGGAGTTAATTTTATATCGTTTTTCATTATTATCCTTATTATTATCACGTGAAATGTTAAGCATATCAGAAGTATTTAGCGGCAGATTAGTCATTATATCAAAATAGTGTAATAATTGGTATTGCTTTGAAGAGACATTTTTCTTTTATTGCATTTTTGAACTACTAATACTTTGTTGATATCTAATGAATAATTCAACAGGTAGCCTGATGCCATTATGTTTTTTAAGCTCTAATTATTTTTTTTACTCACACAACTCACTTTAAATATTGAGATATGGCAACACTGATGTGTATATGTTAAATTCGACGTAGCCCTCATAGACATTTTTAATGGTGAGCGTACACAAAACGTAGTATCATACGAGAGCTATTTGAGTTGTTTAAAGAAACATTGATATTAGTCAGCAAATGGAACTGAATCTATGACTTTCGACGTGGATTAAACTAACATCTTATTATTTTCTCAACGTTTTTCTACACCTAAAGAAGCGGTTCAAAGCACATGTTTTGGAGGTACCTCAATCAGAATATAAAAAATGCTTCGAGAATTGGTTTGTGTATAGATCTTAATGTAGAATACTTTGAGTCATATCCAATTATGAATATTTATTTTTATTTGTCAATCTCAAAACTAAGTAGCAACCCTCGTATCCTAATTATCTACCCATGGTTAGTCATTAGTTCAAATTACGTAAATTCACGTAAATATCCTCAAATGACAAAAATGTTGAGAGAGTTGAGATTCCAAAAGGTATTGAATAATTGCCGTAGAAGTATATGAGTGTAGTTACAGCTATGTTAGATTTATATGAGTTCATGAATTCTTTAGACATCTAGATTAACTTTGTAGTTTTATCTCGAGTGTGTCTTTTATCCGGTAGTGGCAATATGCATGTTGATGCCCGATACTCGGATGGGCCTAAAAAGCAGCCATAGGTGTTAGCCTTAGAGATCTTGTTGCTCTCCTTAGTGCTAGTCCTCCCCTTCTAGTGCCACTATAGTATTTTTTGTTAGTTATCTTACTCCAGACCAGATATAGGTAAGTTAGTTTGTGTATGAGGATACCTTCGAATATTCACATCATGAGAGCTGAGGCCTCATCTTTCTTCAATGGCTTACCATACGAGCGTCAAGGTTTCCGGGATGTCCCTTCACCTCATTTCCAAGACTTCCAGAAAGTTAGCTATCCAGAACAATTACTGTGGGTTAACACTTATTGCTCTATTGCAGCTTTACTCTGTTAAGTGTCCTATTGGCCGGTCATCATATGAAAAAATTTCCAAATATAACGAGACGAACTCCAAAATAAACAATGTCAAAGAGCAAACAGTTTTCGATTTAACGGTAACCAAGTCATTAACAAAATTAATCAATTGAATCACAATTACGTATTGGATATATACTTATAGTCTCGAAGCTGACCATGGACCCTTTCTCCTAAAATCTAATATGAATGGTATTGACATTGGGGCCTCTTAAGAATGTCAACGATATGAGCCATATTTTCCCAGCCCAAAAATATGTAAATTATGTGAAACACGTTGGAGAACACTATTTTCCGTAAATCGCATCCTTTTTAGAAAGTTGTTCCGCTCCTTGCGAAGGAATCTGCTTGCTACGGAAAATCGTACTTTTCTCTACTAGTTACATAAGTAACAATTCATTAATTCGTAAAATTGAAATATTGACGCTAATCACTGATTTACGAAATAAATATGGGAATTTCATTAAATCCTGTTTCAGATATTCTATTTAGTGATGAGAATTCTACTTATACCATTTCATCCCTTCCAGTTTCATGAGTTAACTCCTAAGATTCCGTTATAGTTATTGATGGTTTATTATTACTCATTGTAGGAATTTAATAAGAATAACAATTAAGATATAGAAACGATAAAAGAATGACAGGACTCCTTCACAATAATAAAAAATTTCGACCATTATATATATAACTATTGACTTTTGACGAGATTTCGGAGGATAAAATTTCTTCATTATCTTCCAACACGAACATAAAATTTTTGAAAAAAATGACATTTCACATTATCATTATTTGGATGATATAATAGATAATAAAATAGATAAAGTACAGAGACACTGAAGAAATTTCATTTCATGGAATTGGCTATAATTTATACAGTGTATTAATAAAGTAATTAAAAATGTCGAATAAAAATGTTTGTGGAATAATTCATGCCATCTGCGTAGATCAATTAGAAGATGCACCGTTACTTCAAAACGGCCTATTTTATTCTGATTACCTGATTATCCGGTGTATCTTGAACACAATGATTAAAATAGTTCAAAGGCGATAAAGGTGAGACCTGACTGGCAACTCATTTGTTCCCTTCTCACAATTGATTGATTCTTTCAAATTTCCTTCTACAAAGGATGGTCCAATAACAGTAGTACCGATAATACCTGCTCAAACATTAACTTTCGAAAGCTTTCGTGTTCTATGTTTTCACAGCTATCTAAAATGAAAATCACTTCAATATCTACAATTTTGGCTACTAACCGCATTTAACATAAACGTAGCTTCATCGGAAATGACTATGTTATGTGTTTAATGGGTATCCACCTCCTTCATTATGACATAATTTTACTTTGCAGTGATTTTAATGATATTACAGACAAATCTTACACCAACTTTCGGTTGATAGAAGACTACTTTACTTGGAAAATAGAGATCTACCTTTTGCATTATAGGATAATTCTATTCAGCAGTGACCTTCTGTTGTCATATAGATGTATCTAATTTCAATGAGAATAATCAATGACTTCTAAATACAAATATAACAATAGAAAAACCCACTACCTTTTAAGCTGTCTTGACAGTTTTATTTGTTTGACATTTTTAATGGTACTTAGAACGTTTGTCATATGACTGTTATTTGAGTTACTTACAGATATTTGAAACATTCATCTTGGTCACAAAATGGAACTAAATCGCTAACAGGCAAAATGCTCCATAATGACGACTATATCAAAAGCTGTGATGACTCAAGGTTGGAGTAAAACTGTCTAATCATTTTCTTAGTAAGTTTATTATTATTATTATTATTGTTATTATTATTATTATTATTATTAAATCTTGAAAAAATGAAATATAAATTATCGTTATGCTGAAAAGTTATTAATTCGATTAATTTATCATGAAAAGAGAAGTGTTACTATTTGAATCACTGGTCTAATAATTCAAAATGTATTCATAGAAAAGATCTAAATCATTTAATTAAAATTTATAGTTCTATTTTGTAAATTCTAATAAAACTACAAATATTTTAATTGATTACTGCTATATATTTGAGATATAGGGACCAAGGAAAAATTAATTTTTCTCATTGGAACAAAGTTCTAAGTTGATTTCATCCTTATTTTGGATGAAGGTGAATATAAATAAGCAAATTGTCAGTGTCAATATTATATTTTGATAATTTTTTAAAAAAAACTAATTTTAAAACAGAAGAGACCTAAAATCAAGAACATTTTGATGCATTTATATATATATATATATATATATATATATATATATATATATATATATATATATATATATATATGCCAAAGTGTTAGTTTGGGGACAAAATATTTCCGTAAGTGATTGTTTGAGGACATTTTGTCAATTTGAGGACTGTCCCCAAAGTTTTTATATGCCTAACTGTTGTTTTGAGGACTTGGGCAGTTTGGGGACTATCAAATTTGGTGTTTGAGGACACTATTGAGCAAAATGGGGACCACACTGAGCAATTTGGGGACAGCATATAGCAATTCGAGGACTGAATCGAATAAGAGAACCATTGTTTATTTAGCATTAAATCCAGCAAATTTAAGGATTATTCGCGTTAGCAACTATTCTAATAGAGACTCAATCATTTGGGCGATTTTGATTTTTCTATTAAAACTTAGGAAAGTGGCTAAGATAGTCAGATGATTTTTGTTATTTGCCTAATAACAAAACCCGTTCACTCTCATCAGTTCTTGAACCAAAAATTTGAACCCCAAATTGTACTTTATAGCTACGTATCAAAATTTTCAGTTTTAGAAAATAATTAGATTTATGTTCTTTCTTGTGACATTCTCCGTCGTTAGACCAATTTATTTTATTAGGAACTTAAGTTACAGGGGTTGTAATTACAGAGATATTGATAATAGAGACGTTAGAATTGGATATTTGTACCTACCTTTGCTCTGTTATGATATCATGTTTTAGGAAAAGAGTAATGCACTGAATTTATATTTGTTTCTTTCTAACACATTGTCGCTTATGGACTGTGTGTAGAATCCTATGTTTTGGTTTGTTGTATACATGGACAAAAATTGTTACAATCAACAAAGTCTTTTGAACAGATAAAGCCTTATTTACCATGCAAATCAAAGAAACATTTTTATTCATATAATTTAATAATTTCATGAAAACCATTAAAATATTTTGAATTGTATGTATTTATGTGATGTTATAGAATATACAGTGTTAGGAATATTTCGTGGTAACTTAGGATTCAACACACGGTCCATAGGCGACAATGTGTTAGAAAGAAACAAATGTACATTCGGTGTATAGTCTAGTATCCTTATTTTAACTGTAATAATCTACGCTGACTTTAGATTGTCTATCTCACTATGTCTCTAACGCATTGGTAATGCGGTGTAACCTTTGCATTTTCCGTTGAAAGTGGGACGATTATTGTTTTACGTTAAAATCAAATGACGAACGATTTTTGTTATCATAAAAAGGAATATTGTATGGGAACATACACTTTCAACATGTAGATTGAAAATGAAGAGGAATGATAGATAAAAATAGAACAATTACGGCTCTAGACCAAATCGTTTTATTATATATTATAACATTTCACTTTCCGTACTTCGAGATGGTCTTTGTAAGCCTTTAAGGGATATAGATAAAATTTGTACAATGACAGAGAGCACAATTAAAACTGAAATCAATTCATCAGTTAATGATAAAACCTATTCGAAAAATAAATATTTCCAATATACTAATTACCATCATTTTTAGAACACACCAAAGACCAGTATCACTATTTTACTCGTTTAAAGTATTTCTTTAGTTCTTAAATAAAGTAGTGTAATGGTATAGATTTGTTTTATGCATGATCGTACAATGCCGCCTAATCGCCTAAAGGAACTGGCATATATTTCGCATATAAATGGTTTTTTGTATAGACAGACCTTTTGATGTATGAAGACCGATAGAAAGACCATTTTATTTTATAAAAGAATTTTTTTAATTGTCCTCTGCTTTTGAAAACGACAATGTATTGTGTTGATGATATTTTTAATAATAAAAGTGTGTGTATGGACCGCGGTTGGATTGCTTTTTATATAACCCTATAAAACATAAATATATAATGCAAACGCAAGAATTTATATATTTTAACACTAAAGGACAAGAAAATGAATATCTTTCTCTAATAGTTCTTGCTTAATGGGAGATATTGTAAATCTTTGTCCAGTTTCAGATGGAAGCATACTACTACTCTTTGTACATACGGTACCTCGACAATAATAGGTAATTCACTTTTCTCCTTTGGCGCATAAATACTATTAAAAAATAAACTTTTAATCACAAAATACAATACGCTTTATGTTCGAGTATAGTCTATAAAGCCAAATCACCAATAACACTTCTGATATATATATTATATTTCACCTTAATATACCTATATAATACAACCGATTTTAAGCAACAGCATTGTTGCCACTTTTTCTATTCTATTCTATTTTCGTATGCAAATATATTATAAGATTTTCAAAATCAATTCTTGTGATCTACCCATTTCTCTACAGTCTAAACTACTGAACTGATATTGATCAAATTCTGGGGAAATTTGGTGACAACACTCTTGATGTATAGTGCAAAATATAATTTGTACCTAAAAATTTGCATCCACCTATGAACACTTTCGTTCTAAAGTACTATGCAATTTCATTCTTTGTTATTGAATCTTCAACTTTCTGGAAGGTGTTTAATACTGCCACTAAGCTACAACGTCATATTTTGTATAAAAAAAGTCATTATATTGTGTATGTATGTTGTACCCCGTATATATGTGAAATGAGAATCATTTCCTTATCTATTCACGTATTCACTAAATTGCTAAACAAAAACACAAAACAAATTTTATATAGGTACCTACATAATTTAATATATGATTTTTGTTTTCTCTTTATCACTCTGTAAGCTGAGCAAAATCAACGTAACATAAATTTACGGGTTTGTATTGTAAAATCACCGTATAAAGTTTTACGGACATATGTCTTATAATAGTTCATTTATCAAGCAAAACTATCATAATCCCTTGTACGAGACATATTTCAAACTTAGTTGGAAATATGCGTTTTTTATAAGCACATACAATTTTTTATTTAAGAATACCTAACGCAAATAGGCAAATATCTCTCCACACTTTTTCTGTATAACCATTATTTTAGGCGGTATGATTAAATCCACGATTTTCTCCAAAATTATAAAACTTCTGGTTTGTAGGTTTAATTAAGAGTGCCAAAAATTCCTACTTGGCGATTGTTTTACGTTCTACTAGACAAATATGAAAGAATGCGAATAAAAAAACTCCCCTCTGTTTATGTATTGTTTTTGTCGATATCAGAGAGCTTTGTTGTCGCTTAGACCGCGTTTTTATCTGTAACGTTCGAATTACAGTTATTCATTTTTCAATTTTAAATAGGTAAGGTATATCAAGAATAAATCGTGGGGTTAATACAACAACTAGGTAACTACAATTCAGCTGTTTCGAGAAAAACGCAAATTAAAGTTTTGCTAAGATTTCGAAAGATTGTGGAGACTAAACTAAAAGTTATTTTACTATCATTTCTGGATTATATTTAATTAGAAGTATTTATGTCTCGTTTTGACCACAATTTTGTAAGAATTGACGAAAAACAGTCCTTGAAATTTAATGTATCCTAAAAAAAAATCAGTTACCTAGTTTTAGCAATAAGGATATTTTTGATGTTGAGTTAGAAGTACTTACATACCAAATGATCAATATTGTTTTTAATAAATGATTTTTCATATCCAATTCAGGAAGCCTTCACAGCACAATGTTAGAGTCAAACTAAATAATTCAAAAACATTAAGCAAGCAGGGTAGTAAATGAATAGTTTATTTAGTATTTATAAGTTTTTATTTACAGTAATGTTAATAATATTTTTTTACAAGCAACAAATCAAAATCGATAAAATCAAACGATGTTATTTAATTAAATTTACAAAGTTAAAAATAAAAATTGAGCAAAAACAAAATAGTAATAACAAATTATAGATTTTCGTTGTCAGAATCATCAAAATCGCATTCGGGCTCGCCGACATCTCCATCATGAGGCAGATCTAGGTAAAATTGTTTGTACCTATCTCCGAGTGCTGGGGGCTTTAGCGAGAACAAGGAAACCAGATCCCTGTGTTTCAAGGAGGTGATTGGGATTGGTTGGTCATACCGCTGCTTCAGCTGTGACAATGTGTGCCGACGGCTTCTTTTATTAAAATCTAAGACTTTAAATGGTTCATCAAAATTCTCCCTGAATCTCATCTTATACGCTTCGGATTTTTCGAAACGCATCCAGCTCATTTTTTGCCACCGCACTTCCTCTGAGTCTTCACCCTTCTTCCGGTTCGTGAGATTTTCCTTCATAAAAAGCTTCTAATCATTGATATTTTCGATCTGAAGATCGAACACTTGGTAGGGTTTGTCCCCTTTTCTTCTTGCGCTTCTTGCGATTTGCTTCAAGTCTTCCGGCTACGACGCTTTGCCTACTCTTTGCAGCTCGGTGGCTACAGCTGAATGCATAGAGTCACACTCCATCTGTGTGTGGCCCGGGACTAGAAATTTCATATCGATGACTGATATGTTTTGTAGCTCCTGCACAGCAAGCATGAACATTGTTGCGATGAACTGATTAAGATTTTGCCCACCACATCTGTCACTGTAAAATACTACGTTTTTTACGTTACTGGGGAGGCCTTTTAAAAACAAGTGAACGCAACTTGCTATTTCACAGATTCCTCTACCTCCTTGGGTCTGGTCCCACATGTAGCAAAAACCTTGCTGCGAGTTCAGTGTGTATATCGTAAAGTTGTAAGTAGCGAGTCTTCGTTTATAATATAGAGCATTGTTAGCTGGATCAGATGGTACGAGAAGTACTTTCTGCAAATCGAAATTAGCACATACAGATTCCCCATTAGAATTTTGTGCCTCTTCTTTGTCTTTCATTTTTTCGGCACGAGCTCTATCTTTTAGCTGTAAGTGCTTTGTATACTCTTCCTTCAAGGTTTCTTTCTCGTTTGATGAAGCATTGGTGTAATGAGAGCAAACTCGGCACTGATCCTTTTTTGGATGATGGAATCCCAAATTGTAGCATTCGTTAAAAATTTTTTGATAAAAAGGTAAAGTTGCCTTCGGTTCACCATTTTCACTACAAACCTAAATGTACAAGTTGTACATTCTTTTAATGTTTAGACTCTGATCCAGGTAAAGGCGCTTGGTGGTTACGCGACAGTAATGAGACGGCATGACAGGGAAACATTCTATGTGTGCTTTTACATTTTAAACAATAGCTGGTGGAGTTTGCTTCTTGATGTGTCTTCCTCTCTTATCTTCTTGATTTGTATTTTCTGTGGTTCGCTTTTTCATCGCTATGTCTACAACATCTTTTTTAATGCCCAAAGTATTGAGGAACATTGTCTTACACACTTTCACTTTTTTTCCCTGGCTGGGAAGATAGAATGTGACGGTAAAATTGCGTTTTGAATTATCGGCTGTTATACGCTTTTTAGTCAATTTTTCAGTGTTGGCGTGAATAAAATCCCTTTGCCTGCTGTATTCTCCTAATGCATAATAGGCTGAAAAAATCCTATTTCGCTCCTCTTCCGAGATTTTTCCGTTGCATTGGCTCTTGCAGTTTTGGCACGGGGGTTTCATTTGGACAGCAGGAATGACTTTCTTCCGAGAAGAGAAATAGGATTCGCCCCTAGCCCTCTTTTCCTTGCTTATAGTCCTTGCTCATTTTTGTTGACATCTAAGCCGTTTTCGAGGTTTTGCCGTTGTCTCTGGAAACACCTCCATTCCATCGAGACGTCCACTGTTGCTCTTCACTTTTGGGATCCGATGTGTATGGAGATTGTCAGTGTCACTTATAGAGGTTTCGTCTGTAGACATTTCATCGGGGCAAAATTCAGAGTGGTCTGATGAGAACAAAGGCTCTTCATCAACTCCATCATCCGAATCACAATTTAAGTTGAGAGTGTCGACTTTCTCACCTGGTCTTGTAGTGTTGGTTTCAGCCGAATGACTGGGCCCAGGGATGGAATTGCTATCGTATGATGTACCATTTAAATTCCCCATTTCTTCTGGTTGTACCGCTAGTAACGAGAAATATAAAATTAGAATAATTGATTGTAAACCACTACATAAGTAAAGTGTTTGATGAATAGTTACTCACAAGTCTCTCCAGTAAGGTTATTTCCTCTGTGATCTTCTGGTATTGCGTGATGACGAGAGGATGGACTACATGATCTGGCTTCTGATTTCAATCTGCAGTCGTTACCTACATCAATATAAATGAATGTAAATTGTAAAATTATGATATATTTTCTTAATGTAATTTAAAACCGGAACGGGGGCCCTTGCAAGGATTACATGAATAGTAGATAGAATTAGAAAAAAATAGTAGATAGAAAAAAAAATTTAAATTCTTGCATGACGAAAATTTGAATGAAAAAATGTATACAACGTAAATTGAAAAAAATTAAAATGTGAATCGAATCCGTTTTGAAATCAATAAAAAATAAAATACTGAGAGGTACTTCAACCCGGCACCTGCATCAAGCATTTTCTGATATAACTATGCGAGCGGTGATAAGATATCAACCAAAATCAACCGGTCTCAACTGAAACTCAAAATTTTCTAAGATGTGAGAAGAAAACCAAAGTTAAAATTGCAGTATTGAATTGTAAACACATTACAATTAAATTTTAATACGGTGTCCTTGATTGCTTTCTATGCTTACCGTGCCGCCAAAGATCACATCAAAGGAATCGCCGCCATTAACCCGGTAGAATTCGTTGCACGGCTTAACCTATTAGCTGCGCTGTTTTCGTCTTTTTCAAATACGTTTGAACCTAAGTGCATCTAAATCCAAATGTTCCGAAATGATGATTCAATAATAATGTGATGATCCAATAATAATGACCGGAATAAATTCGTGTTTATGAAATAAGTGACAAACCGATTAAGGCACGCTAACCAAACGACTATTCCGATAATTTTAATTTCGGCATTCTATTTCATTGCTGTGTAAGTTCTAGTCTAAAAATCCTTTTAAACACTCTTTGATATTGACAAAATGAGTTGTTATCCACAATTTCCTAAGTAAATTATTGAGTCGGTAACGGTATTAAAATACCGTTACCGACGTGAATTGAGTAATAAAATTATACTTACTTATGTTGATGTTGCATAATTGCATAATACGTCTTGTTCTTGAAGACATCTTCGAGTTTTAGAAGAATAAAGCACTAATAAAGAGTTAAAGAAAAATAATATCACACACTGTTAACATCCAACTAGCTCGAAATTGTAGAAAACCTTACCTTAACCTTACCAAGACAACTAGAGCCACCTGTTGACGAAAATCAAGCCCCAGTCTTATAGTGCTACAACTAGACATGTTGAGTTGCCTACTTGTTGCTTCAATCTTGCAGTTCTGCTAAGTTGAACAACTAGATAAGTGAACTTATCTAGTTGTAGATCGAACATTTTTTCTGATCATCAACTTATATAGTTTTGAAAACTCTAAGTAACTCCTGTAAAATGTTTACAACAGATACCTAGTTGTAGTATGGTGTGGACCTCACCTAATGGGATTTATCAGTGCACTTACCCAGATTTCGCCAAATTTGTAGTTACCTAGTTGTAGTACTCACCCCACAAAATATATTAGAAACATATACAGTGCTTTTCAGATAAAAGTATCCACCTTTAATAACTTTTGTAATACTGGTATTTAGAAAAAATCAAAAAACACGTCAATTTATGTTGGAAGGGGCAAGCATTATGGCTTATTTAAACTTACTGGAAAAGTCACCCCCTCACCCCTAGCAGCATCCCCTTTATTTTTTTAAATTACTTGTCATATTTTTTATGTAAAATTTGGATACTCCTCTTTGAGCTGATTTCAAAAATGTATAATACTTGTAGGTTAAAGTGGTTAGTTTATGAGATAAACAATTTTTCTTTTAAGAGCACAAATTTTACTTATTATTTACTTTCACCTTATTTGCCTGTACTAAAATGGGTTGTACAACAGTTCAAACTCTTTAATCTTTTTAACTGTGCTATTTATTATGAAGTTACAATAAGTGTTCAAAATGAGTACCATTCACTTCCATACAATGTTATAATCTATTTTGAAATGCCTCTCTGACATTGCTTAATACGGCTGGATTTAATTGTCGACATTCATTTTCTATCCTCTCCCGTAAATCATCCAGAGATTCTGGTTGGGTAGCATAAACTTTTGTTTTTAAATACCCCCATAAAAAGAAGTCTAGGGGTGTTAAATTCGGTGACCTAGGTGGCCACTCCATCATCTGCCCCCTTCTACCTATCCAACGAGCGGGGAATGTTTCGTTTAAAAATTGTCGGACAGGCATAGCATAGTGTGGGGGAGCTCCGTCTTGTTGAAATACCAGTAAATCTTCGGAAAGGTTATCATCATTTTCTATTATTGTTGTAATACGTAGGTCAACCCCTTCCCTGAGTAACTCAAGATATGATTCACCATTTAAATTTCCGTTGATGAAGAAAGGTCCGACAATGTGGTCACCTAGGATACCACACCAAACGTTTAACTTTTGGGGATGTTGTGTATGGAATTCACGCATAATATGTGGATCACTTTCAGCCCAATTTCTACAATTATGCCTCCTTACTAAGCCATTTAATGACCATGAGCATTCATCAGAAAAGCAAATATTGTTTAACAATTGTGGATTGTTATTGATAATTTGCGTCATTGATTCGCAAAACTCTAGACGACGATCAAAATCATCTTCATTCAACTCGTGCACCAACTTAACTTTGTATGGGTGGTACTTGAATTTATGTAGAACTCGGAAAACTGTAGAAGATGAAACACCGATCGCTCTACTTATTGTTGACAACGATTGGGGTTGTTGAGCCTCTAAGCTGACTTGCCCTAAAATTGCCACTTGGATTGCTTCGTTATTTACGAGTCCCTCTCGCTTATGCACTTATTGCAAACAGACCCTGTTGTGGTAAATTTCTCCATCAGTTGAATTACATACTTATGAGTTGCATGTCTTCCGTCATGTAATCCGTTAAATATTCTAGCAGCAGCTATTGCACAATTATTATTTTGGTAGTATAAACCTACAATTTCAATTCTTTCTTGCAAAGAGTAAACTAAACCATTTCAGAGAAACAAAATAGATAATGTATCAAATTACACTATCAATAGTGACTACAAATTCTAGTTGACAATGTCAAACTTTAATAAAAAGTAGAGTTTTTTGTTGTTTGGATTTTTTAAGTAGAATAAATAGCACAGTTAAAAAGATTAAAGAGTTTGAACTGTTGTACAACCCATTTTAGTACAGGCAAATAAGGTGAAAGTAAATAATAAGTAAAATTTGTGCTCTTAAAAGAAAAATTGTTTATCTCATAAACTAACCACTTTAACCTACAAGTATTATACATTTTTGAAATCAGCTCAAAGAGGAGTATCCAAATTTTACATAAAAAATATGAAAAGTAATTTAAAAAAATAAAGGGGATGCTGCTAGGGGTGAGGGGGTGGCTTTTCCAGTAAGTTTAAATAAGCCATAATGCTTGCCCCTTCCAACATAAATTGACGTGTTTTTTGATTTTTTCTAAATACCAGTATTACAAAAGTTATTAAAGGTGGATACTTTTATCTGAAAAGCACTGTATATTTGGGTACAGTGGAATCGATTTTACAGCGGTTTAAGTGAGTGAATGTCACCAAATGACCAATTGACAGGCATCTTCGTAATCAGTAGAATTTTAAATATTTCTTGTTTTGTCATATTATAAAGAACTAATCGCATCGACTCAATTCCGAGTTGCATTTACCTCTAAAATTTGGCAAAAAATACTGTTTTCCAACGTGTTTCACACAATATTTTTTCTAATTTTTAATTGGATGTGATTATTTGAATTCAAATTTAAAGTACTTGAAATGTATAATACGCTTTTATCTGAGACATAAACCAAATAATATGGAGGGCTCTGGAGAAAAATTGATAACGAATTAGAGTATGGTAAATTACCCTGGGGGGGGGGATGTGAAGAAGAAAAAGGTACTTATTAGGTATTGTGCAATGGGCGTGTATAAATTTACAAAAGAAGCTAGGTATGATGAAATGAGTAAAAACAGCAAAGGATAAAGGATAAATAGTTGGATTGAGCTTGTGCAAAACAAGTAAAAGAGAGAACGGTTGGAAAATTGATGTTATATGGGCAATCCAATTTGGTGGTCGATATCTCCGATTTTCACAGACCTAATTTTCATATAACATTGGTAGTAAATGAAGTAATTTTTTTCGCATTTATGGATATTTAGCGATGTAAACGTGACAATATCAGTTCAATTTGGTTAAAACGTGTTAAGCTTAAAACATATATTTAAAGAATGTTGGTTCTCCAATCCTGCTATTTCTATTGAGTAAGATAAAGTATTTTTTGCATTGATTACTATCTTATGAAAATAAATTTTGGAAATATTTGGCTGGTTTGAAACTGGTTCTGAAATTTCATAATTTTGAAAAAGGAATAAACTCTTAATTCTCTCTCTCCTGGGGAACAAATCCAATACGCAGAATATTTGTCATTTATTACTTACTGGCCGTTATAATAAGTTTACAAAACATCATGCGATCGTTGTATCAGTTGGCTCCACCTCCATGCGTGTGGGAATCAATTTAATGTTGCGCAATGGAAAAATTGAAACAGAGATCAAAGGTGCCGACCACGAGTGAACAATTGCTGTAAACTGTGACTTAAATAAGTCATACGATTTAAGTTTATCTTTGCCAACACCAAAGTCCGTCAAAATTCAAGTTAACTAGTCCATCTAACTGCATGACATGAAAAATTATTAAAAACGAAGTTACAATGATTATTTTGTGAAACACTGTTCCTACTCTCACAATAACTCGTTTTGTAGCACGAGTACTACAAAAAGTAAAAATTTATTATAATAATAAAATGACATTAGTATCATTACCTATTTTGTGTTCATTATCTTTGTACTAAAGTGATATGTGTAAGATGTATAAAGTTTGAATCTCAAATTTCAAGTCTTGGTTTGACTCATCGTAAAATTAACTATAAAATGTAAAATAAAAATACATACAATGACCAACTGTATGATACTAAAAATTTCTAAAAAAAATTTCAAAGAATTTCAATTGTATCACTGTAAATAATGATATACCTAATAAAGTCTCTTATAAACACGAACTACAGAAGTAATTTCTTAATAATTCACATATATACAAAATTTACTCTGTGACATCGGAAACAGATTCACAAAATAACCATTTCAGCAACGTTTTTGGTAACTTTTTATACAGTTTAACTCATGGCTGACAGACTAAAATTTATAGCTAACATTGGATATTTGGTAGGTATTCGGGTAATCATCCCCCTTCACATAAGATTATGGAATTTAGAAGAGAAAGAAAAATCAGTTTCAACCTAAAATACACTAACACTCAATAATAATAGAATGCACAAACTCATTTTAAATTTTTTTAAAATATTAGTAGTGTCAGGAATCAATTGAAGGCGCCTATGGGAATGAAATACTATAACAAATATTACGTTGAATTATGCTAAGCAAATACTACAGCGTTATTTTTGACGAAACGACAGATGGTTGCCACGCATCACAAATGTCTATTGACTCACAAAAAAGTTTGGTAGGATTCATTGACTGTCATGCTAGTAATTCAGGAAGTACGACTCATGAGACCTACTTTGGTGGTGAAGTACTGGATAATACTATAACAACATTATAGGGGCTGATACATGCAACTTATTGTTAGGTGAACAAAAGGGAGCTGTTACAGTACTGATGATGCTTTTCTTCATATGTAATTGTGTCTTTATACTCTTTATACTTTATACCGTATACATTTATACCGTATAAGTTTGTTTGAGGACCTAACATTTTTGATATGTAAATGTGTATTTGGATCACTGGAAATATATATATATATATATATATATATATATATATATATGTATATATATATATATATATATATATATATATATATATATATATATATATATATATATATATATATATATGTATATATATATATATATATATATATATATATATATATATATATATATATATATATATATATATATATATATATGAGAGATCACTCCAAATTGTATATTTTTTTATATAAGCCACTTTTGCCGAATCTGTATTCCTAATACCTAAATCCAACTACTTTTTCCAACCACTTTTCAGATATTTCATTATTTTTTTTAAATAACCGTAATCAACAATTAAGTGAAGCGAAGGTCTACATTCTTAGAACTTATGTTGACATTCAGGTATTTTTCCATAAGTAAGTAATAACGAATAGCATTGAATGATTATCGGTACATCTTGGAAAATAACTTATCATTTATATTACGAAGGTTTTTCAGAAAGCGGTTTTAGAATTAAAACAAAAAATTGAGCACAAGTGACAAAATAAACAAAACAGAAATTTAATTCAAGTCCTAACTATTCATTTTCACATCAAATAATTTATGAGGGCTATGCAGAAAATGAGTGACCACAATTATTCTACTTTCGATACAGTCGCCAAGTATCTAATGACGTGCACCTACAACTCTTTTTTATCGCTGAAACGTTGCTAGCTAGTTTTATATATACTAAGGAATAAGTGAAACTTCATATGTAATTTCAGGACTATAGGGTGTATGAGGGAAAGACATTTTAATGAATTAAAGAGTTGTGCAATCATTGTTATGCACAAATAATGTCAACTTTTCTCGATGGTTATTTTGAACTGATGTCATAAGCATACATAAATTTTGACAGTATACCTCAGAGTTTGTTGTGGCACCGAGTTCGGTTCCATAGTGAAAATATTTGCGATCATTTTCTTGGTTTTCATTTTCTTATTTCATGAACATGAACAATTGACGTATCTCACTTACGTCTTTTCAGTAATATCTGTTGTAGGCGTCCTGAAATGTCAAATCTGTACCCATTCGCCAACTTTCTAGATGTACGTGAGCAATTTTGGCACCCGTTTAACACAAAAGTCGCAGTAATCTGGTTTATTTCACAGTTTCAAGCAATAAAGTCTGTGTAATATGTGGAAGATTTGGAGTAAATCTTTATAGCAGTCATAGTGATCAGACCTACTTTCTGGACAGCCCTTAAATTTTATTTTGTAAATGGCTTGGAAATACCTCAATTTCCATGTAAATTGAAATACCTGAATTTCAGAGAGCCCACTCAGGTATGCGAGCTGGTCAATGAAATAGACCCTGTTTGGGAATCCCTCCGCCCTTAATCTGAGCAGCAAGTCCAACGTTTCAATAGCTTGCTCCATCTTGCTAATATAAACCTGAAGCTGTTTCCAAATTTATAAGAGTATATCACAGTATAGCTCCGTGTGAAATGTGAAAACATCTTGTTCCATTAAAAACTCGTGGGAAAAATTTTATCATTCTAGGACACTCAGAAAACGGAAAGCATTAAATAACTTAGCTTCTTAAGAACACACAACTTGTTTTGCTGTGTTCTCATATTATTAGCTTTAATCAAAACCATCAGAACAATTCTTTCTCTCTAAACTTTCCAGCTTTAGGGCCATACTGATTACTCCGGTAAGTTCCGAGGGCCAAAACCATATTATCATTGTTGCCGGTGGTAAAAAGTGAAATAGTCCACTGATGGAAAAAAAGTCCACAAAACGGCAACACTGCATATTATTAATTTTCCTGTAATTATCTGTAATTTCTAGATTAGTCGTAGAGTACGAGCCATGAGGAGTAACGTGACACGACATCTAGTGGACACAAGCGGAAATAGGTAGTACCTTCTATCGCTAACAAATGGCGCTAGTTAGCATTCTATGTTGATTTGACAAAACATCTGAACGAACTGAATTTGAGATTGCAAGGAGAAAACCAGCATCTTTCCTGATTTGTACACTAATATCAAATCATTCCGGAAGAAATTGATACTGTTTCAATCACAACTACAAAGTTAATGTTTTTCACATTTTAAAACATGTGAAATAATCAGCCCCACCACTGAGACTGAGTTTCCTATCGATTTTGCAATCGAAACTTTGAGTGCTTTGAAAATAAATTTTGATACTCGTTTCTCGGACTTTGATGCCATTGCGAATCAAACTAAGATTTTTCAGAATCCTTCTGATACTGACATTGAAACCCTAGCCCCGGAACTTCAAATGGAAATGATTGATCTACAGTGCAGTGATATAATTAAGAACAAATATCAAAACTCATCTTTGTTGGAATTTTATTTATTTGTCATTATGCTTGTTATAAGTTATGTTTTTATTTAAAATCTATAAAATGTTAGTTGGATTCATTTCAACAATTTGTTAGTTATTATATACTGAAGTTAAATTTTCTGCATATTGTACATGTCTTTACTCATTACAATTCTGTGTTTCTTTATCCAACTCATCACAAAAACAATAACAATAAGCCTACAACAATGTTGTGAGTAGTAAGCCCATGACCATATCAATGTAGATGTCTAAGATCCCACCGCTTGATCTTTCAGGTATCTTCTTTGGATGAAATTAATTTTAAAGGATGTATGGAATGGATTAGAATAGGTTGCCTTGTGAAAATTAGCCGCAATTACCTGTAATTAATTTTAATGTCATTAATATACTAATATGATTTGCAGCTATATATTTTTTCGATCAATCTTACAGCATTTGAAATAAAATGATGTCAAAAATCAAAATAAAAATGGTTGTCAGCTCTCAGTCGACCGCTGCATTAGGGTTGCCAGGTGTAAACAGGTATATTATTGTTAATTAACTACATTCACAGTTTTTTTTTAAATTTTCATGGAAAGTTTTATAAACATTGAACATGAAAAGCCATGGATGCCAATTGCACAATGGCCGTAAACAGAGGTTGTCATGATTTATGTGAACGAATCTCGCTCCAAGTACGTGGAAACGCAAGAGAGAAGATGCACGCACTGTTACGTGCTGTTAACAAATGTATAAAGCTGTGAAAATTAAGTTTTATTATTTTTTCACTGATTATTTATTAAACATAAATTTTTGGGCATAATGAAATGAAACTACGATATGCCTAAACTGCACATAAACTGTATAAGTGTCGCAGCTGCTAAGCTTTGTCCTTATTCATCGCACGTAAAAATGCGTGCATCATGACAACCTCTGTTTGCGGCCATTGTGCAACTGGCAACAATGGATTTTAATGTTCAATGTATATAACATTTCAATTTTACATAAAAATTAAAAAAAAACTGAGGGCGGGCAACCATTTTTATTTTGATTTGTGACATCATTTTATTTCAAATGCTGTAAGATTGATTGAAAAAAACATATAGCTGCACATCTTATTATTATATTAATGACATTAAAATCAATTACAGGTAATTGCGGCCAATTTTTACAAGGCAACCTATGCTTAATCCATTCCATACATCCTCAAGATTCCTTTAAAATTAATTTCTTAAAAAAAAGAAACCTTCAAGATCAAACGGTGGGATCTTAGACTATGAGGGTGATTTCACTACTACCACTACCCTCAACATGCGTCTCGATAACCAAGTTATCGACTTTAGACTGAAAGTAAACTAGGGTTTGATTTAAATATCACCAACAGTGTCAGAAATTCCCACTCAACTTACCTTCATTTCATATTTTCATTAATATTCAATTTTTCCTTGAAATCAATTATGGGCACTTTCAAAAATGGGATAGTGTTTTTATTATTTACTGAATAAAAAATATTGTTAAACTAGTAACTGATAATAAATTATTTTTAATTACACAAAATGAAATGAAATGAAATGAAATTATTTTTGGAATTTGATAAAAATTGTAAACATTTTGGAAAGTTATAAATTTAAGTATGAGAAACGTTTCACATAAACTGAAGGTTTTAAAAGACAATATATAAATATTTTCAAATCTGTAGAACCACAATCCAAAACTCGGCCATTCTGGTTACATGTAAACTAATTCTAAATAGTTAAGCAATAAATACTAATGGTTGCGAATGGTGTCGTCATATCACTATGAAGAATAGAAATCCAATTGCTGATTCAATAATCAATCAACATTCATGCAAATACTGGAATCAAAGTTAGTACAGTACAAGAACAGAAAGAAAAAAACTGAATCGTTAATTGGAGGTTCTTTTCTACCTTTGGACTAATGGGATGTTCTGATGTCTCACTCCGTTGACGATCTCAATCAATAAAAGAGAAATGTTAAATCATGACCGAGGTAGGTATGTGAAACTTCCAATCACCAAAGAAAGATTAACAATAATGGTAATCGATAACTCGACAATCGATTTCGTCAAAACATGCAGTCGCTATATTTTCACAGTTGGTTGAGCTGAATCCACTTACATAAAGTTATTTTAAAATTTGATCAAAATGGCTTTCAGCAATATTCAACTACGCTACGTCAGAAATCAACGGGGGTTAATGAGCGACTTACCACGACAGCGGAATTCTGATATAAAACCTGAATAATGTTAACCAACAATAAAATAATAGAATAACTAATATTCTATTTATTTCCCATATTGAAATATATTTTAGCGTTAAAGTTAAATTCCTTTCTATTGGAAGATATTGATAATGACAGTGGTATTTCGCTAAATAATGTTGAATTTATGTAGAAAACACTCACCTCATAAGCGTTTCCTGTTCCAAAGTAAATTGGAATAAATGCCAGCCATATGATGCAAGTAGTGTACATGGTGAACCCAATAAACTTAGACTCGTTGAAATTTTCTGGTATTTTTCGAGTTTTTACTGCGTATACTGTACAAGTTGTGATCAAAACCATATTATACAGCTGACTGAATAAGAACGACATATCCTGGATCTTGCACTTTAGAATAACCTGAAACAAAGTATGTATAAGATCATGTTGTATTTAATATACTCAGTGGTGTAGTCTCTTCCCCATCATACCTCTCACAATGGTATTTGAATCTGGTAACCGAGGGATCTAAGGAAAGAATTCAACGTCAGCTTCTTTAAACAACTCTACAGTTAGTTTGACGTACAATTTGGGGACACGCTTTATCCTGCTTAAAGTGTACTGGTTGACCCCGGTTTAGATTAGGTAATGAAGGCACTTGTTCGACATAGGCTACCATAAGCAACAACCCTCCAAACTATTACACTGACGGCCCTGACCAAAAAAATCTGCCTCAATTGCATATATTATTGCTTGGAGTTAGGCTTCGGATAATAGTTGGTTTTATCCATGTTCATCTACATTCCTCTGCCACACACACAAATATTCTGTCATTAAAGTTAAGTCTACGGGATATTTCGCAATATTAAAGACACACTTCTCGATAGGCCACAATTCTACTCCTGTCAACATAGTGATAATTGTGTTATCTTCAAGTCAAGCAAATTTGTTACGCTTAACACAAGTAGACGAAACCACAACAACAAACAATATTTGTACTATTCGTCTTGGTACTTGTAATACAGCATATCGATCATCTTTGATATCAGTGGTAAAATTGTTTATGCTTTTTCTTGTATTTCCGCAGCTCTTCCAAAACTTTGACTCTATCAAGTTATATAATAGTCTGCCAGCCACATACTCCTTGTGCTTCTAGCCTTTAACAAATAATCGCTGTACTCTCTGTTCCATCCCACAACTCATTGAATCAATTTTTCTTTTTCACTAGCAGTAGTTTTTTCTCATTTATCCAATAAATTGATTCCATTTTCGTTCTTTGTGCTGAATGTTTCCACCTCAATATTGCAATATTTGCAATTTTACATTTTTTTATTTGTTGAATATATTTCCAATTAATAACATCATACAACAAAAGGTAAGCTTATCAACGTCTAATAGTTGATACGCACAAAATCGATATCTAATAACATGTCTTTATTTGTCACCCATAGTCGTATTTGTGAAATTCCCAGCATACGCTAGATAATCATAAATAAAGAGTGAGAGTTTGTTTGTCTTGTCGTTGGAAAAGGACAATATTTCTGATTTATTAGAAAATTTCCAATTTTTTTGGATGCTAAGCAAAATTTCTGCGACGTCTTTGTTGTGAAGGGAAAGAAACACCCATATATCATTTTTACTGCGTCCTTGATTTTTCGAGAAAATATATACCATAAATAGAATGAGTATATATATATATATATATATATATATATATATATATATATATATATATTCACATTTCTAAATGTTCTTGATTTTAGGTCTCATGATATTGACTGACAATTTGTTTATTTAGATCACCTTCATCATGAATACCAAAATAAGAATAAAATCAAACTAGAACTTTGATCTAATAAGAAAAATTAATCACATCTCAAATATATAGCAGTAATCAATTAAATGAATTGTAGTTTTATTAGAATTTACAAAATAGACCTAAAAAACCAACTTAAATTATTTAGGTCTTTTTTATCATTCACAAGCGTCACAATAAAGTACAAGGCAATTGATATATAATATCACTGTTTTTGTTTTTTGGTGTTTTAGATTTTAATTTAATGAAATATTTGGATAATGTATTATGTCTTTTATGACTTATATTAATATAATATGGGAAAGTCCTTGTACATATGGTAAGGAAAAATGTTTTATGTTTCGTTTCGATTTTGTTTTTTAATTGATTGTAATATCTGAATATGTTCAATCATTTTTTCCGGATAATTATTTTCTTTCAATGCAGTTTTTGCTTTTTGAATAGCTAAGCATCTAAATTCAGGATCTGATATACCATTTTGTTCTTATGTTATTGTTAATTTTATTTAATGTGACGTCAAGAAAATTGATTCTATTATTTGATCACAATCGAGGTCGAGCAAAATAATGGAATCAATTTTCTTGATGTCACATTTTATAAAACTTACAATAACATAAGAACAGATTAGTATCTTTTAAAAATTATCAAAAAAAACTAATAAACAGAAGAGATCTAAAAAATCAAGAACATTTAGAAACATACCAAATCAAAAGGTCTAAGAAATATGAAACTTATCCGAAGTCTATTCAATAGGTAGCATGATGACCACAAAATGAAATATTTTCATTGAAGACTATCAATAGACTACCTTTTCCAAAAGAGTAATGGCTTCGATGAACTTATCTAGAGTATCTTCAATGGGTGATATGTTGACTTTATAAACTCATATATCAATGCCATCGTTATTCTCAAGTTGTCGAAATCATAACTTCGAAGCTACCGTTAAAATCTCTAATTACAGACATTTTCCAACCTATTTAAAAAAGGCATGTTTTTATGACGACGACAAATTAATAATAAAACGATTTTCCAACACATCCATGAATTCTCTCCATCAAACTTTCATATGATTCCAAAATTCTTTTAACTAATATAACGATCAGGCGACAGACTTCGTTGATGACGGGATATACAATTTGATAAAAGTTTAGATGTTAATTATGACTTGGTAGAAAAGTAACATATTATGGATTGTGATACAATTTATGATCATAGCCAAAGTTTCTCTTTCTCCATTACACAACTGAAAAAATGGCCCTGGTTTTTTATATTTACATTCATTTTTCTGCGTACAAAATATGTTTAGTATGGGACTAGGTTAAACGTTTAGCTACTATGATTTGAATTACAAAAATATCTATTCATTTACCTGATTCCTTGTGGGATAATGGAATCGCGTCCCTGGTGGTTCAACAATCATCCATACGAGCGTGAGTATAATTTGAACAGCAATTAAGGAACATGTGATAATCACTTGTGATTTAGGACTAATGTAACTTGGCCGTTGGGCGGATTTTGACGCAGAGTCAAATATACGAGAAATTCTATTAGTTTTTGTTAGGAGTGCCCCGTATATTATAGAAAAACCTACTCCAATGCCGAATCTCTGTGTTATACAAATTTCCGTTGTAGGTTTTGCAAGTAAAGCGAAGGTGTTCAAATAACAGAGCAAGATTCCAAACAGCAACATGTAGCTGAGTTCCCTTCCGGAAGCCCGGACTAATGGTGTATCGTTATGCTTGACAAATAAAATAATTACTGCGAAAGTTACTAAAATTCCCAGGCATGAGAAAGCTGCAGGAACAAAGGCATAAGGAGTGTTCCAACGCATGTACTGCAATTCTAGTGCATAGCAAGATAATTTGTCTATATACGGCCAATAGCCTGGGCCACAATCCTTACATGTGAATTCATCATATACAAATTCGTATTCCTCGCACTTGTCGCATATCCAGCAGCATGTGTCGCCCTAGAACAAACGAAATTTTTCTCTAAATACGTATTATTTGAATAGCACTAAGGAAAAGTAAGTTGAGTAGTAAATATTTTTAAAAAAGTTAATTTATATGAAGAGAATTCATATCTCTTCAAATTTCGTTTTAATGGGAACTATTCATTATTAATAATTGAGTAGCAACAACTCAATATTTTCTTATTATAATTTGTTATTTGAGATATATAGAGAGTTGTCAATACTTTATAATTATTGTCTCTTGAGTAATTTTTGGAACAGTCGATTAAATCCTGTTGTCGTACATTGAGAAGGTTAGCCAGTAGTAGAAGCATATACACACGATCTTTTATGAACCTTCAAAAGTAGGAATGACAAGTATGAAATTGGGGGATGAAAAACTCTGTCACAAGGCTTCTAGCGCACAATCAAGCTATCGTGTGTAGTTACCTAATCTCCTACTTTCTTATGTTGAATTTTGAGGATTGTACCATAACGGGGGGATTTTATCAGCTCTAGATTCGATGAGAGACATCAAATTTCCCTTAAATTAAAAGATCGATTGATTTGATGATTGAAAATTCTCATGGAGTCACATTCTGTTAGCTAAGTTGACACGTGCTTGCTCTATGGGGTTTAGGGTTCAGAGATTGTAACAAACCCAGACATTAAGAACGTAGATGTAAGTGTCTCTGTAAAACTCTCCAAATGATCATCACAAGAATTGCTCTTCAAGATTAGGCGTACAATTTTTTTGTGCTACATGTAAACGACTCTCGCACTTGTTCTACGCTTTCTTCACTTACTCTCACAAATGGTATCTTCAAGCTGATCGATCGATCGATGCCTATTATCACTTAAATGATCACAAATAGTAACTACACCAAGGTGGTCGTTCAAAATGAAATCTTCTGCGACTCCGTCTAAAAAGCTTCTTTTTGATGAAAAAGCACTGGGAAATGTTTTGCCTCAACACGGTCTAAGTTAATTAAATGTTAATACTACTAAACTAATACAAGACTACAACGATTTGTTTACAAAAAATGAAGGACAGAAACAAATCTTAGATGATTATAGAAGAGAATGTAAAATACAAAAAAAGGCTTACTTGGGTTTTGATTGAAGGAATCCAGATATCAAAATAACGTACTAATGTAATTTTGAAATAATCAAATATCAATTTGAATATATCTTTCATTTTTTTATTCAATAGACTAAATCAAATGAAAAAATTTTTCAATTTAGATTTTTGTTTATTGTTATTTTGATCAAATATTGTTATTTTTATTGATTTGAGTTCTATAATTTTTCATATTTGGAATAAAATTGCATATATATAAAATGGACTAACTTCAATATATTTTCCGAGTTTTCGAATACTTTTGTATACATTGTCTGGGACTGAAATTATGGTCAAGCACAATATAAGATATGTGTATAAATGTATAACAATAATAAAATTTTAATTACAATAATTAATGAGATTTGTGTTGGCTTTAAATTGTATAAATTCTTATAAAAATTTTAAATTCATAGTATTCAAAATTCAATATTCAAAGTGACGTTGATAGAAATATTGATTGATTGAAATATTGATTCTGGTTACTATAGCAATTTTTATTAATTTTTTTAATTGGTTGGATTATGAATGACGCTAAATTTTTATAGGTTAGTTTAGATAAGGATGAGTTGTAGTGAATGATGTTCAATATTGATAGTTTAATTTTTGGATAAATTTTAACCGCACTTAAACTTTGATATTCAATTTCACACATAACGACCTATAACTTCTCACGCGCACCAAAATCTTTAAACCCTCCAATAGGTCCCCTTTAATTACAAGGTCCAGGCGACTAGCTCCTCAGTTAGATCAAGACCGACAGTGATTGTGTTAGTGTCAACAGTGTTCTTGATGGTGAGCATATTATTTTTATTTTCCATTTCAATCATTTTATATTTTTTTGTTTTAGCTTTTCATTTCACATTCAACAATGTGATAAACAAAAATACTAAACTAAACTTTATAAAACCTTTTACCAAGTATCACATTAAAAAAGTATCAAATTTCATATTTAAATTTATAGAAATCAATATTCCAAAAACGACTTCTAAAGCACAATAACAAGAATAGATAGAGAGAGAGAGAGAGAGAGAGAGAGAAAGAGGAAGAGAGAGAGAGAGGAAGAGAGAGAGAGAAATGCTTTAATGTCAAAAAATTGTTAAGATTTGTAGACATAAAACATAAAAATAAATAATAATAAATATACACATAAAATAAAATTTGAATATACAAAATAAAACCACAATTACTACAATGAGTAACAAAATTATAGGTAATAGTAATAGGTAATAATTAGTATATAAGTCGTATATAAGTCCATAGCAAAATATAACTAGTATTATAATTATTATTATTAGAATAGAGCTGATCTCAGCGCAAAGCAGAAAAAACTTAATTTTTTAGATAAGGCGGAAATATGTTACTCCAATAACAAGCCCTAAGAATTTTACAGATTCAACGTCAATAGTGGTGTTATTTAAAGGAAAAGTCTGCAATGTATTTTTATATGATAAAACTTTGGTTTTAGAAACGTTGAGACAGAGAAGATTATAGAATAGCACCATTATTTAATGGTGATTAGGTCACTAGATATGGTCCTATGAAGTCCCGTAAGATCAGGGTTGCTCCAAGAAAAACTAGTGTCTGCAAATAGGCATATTTTACAACTGATGTCTAGATAGTCGATGTCTCGATGTCGTTTATAAACAGAAGAACAAAATAGGGCCTAGTACTGAGCCTTTGGGCACTTCACATTATATTGGCTTGCAAGAAGACATCGTTGTATCAACCCTTACAAGCTGACTTCTGTTGGTAAGGTATGACTTGAACCATGCGAGAGATGTTCCCCTGAAACCGTCGTACTGCAATTTGTTGATTAAAATATTATGATTATAACACAGCCGAAAGCCTTAGAAAAATCACAAAAAGTTGTTGCAGTGTAGTGATGGTTATTTAGGCTAGAGTACACATTATTAAGTAGGGAGAATATAGCATCATTCGTGTATTTGTTAATTTAAAACCCAAATTGATGGGTAGTAAGTATTTTATATTTAAACAGAAATGATATATGATATAATCTTAGATAACGAGGGACCGAGTGCAATTGGGCGATAATTCGATGCTTGATTTTTATCTTCCCCTTTATGCAAAGGTATAATTATAACCGTCTTAAGGCAATTGGGAAAGTACCACTTTGAAACGAAACGATAATTAATGTGGTAAGGTGATTTAATGTTCAATTGGACAGACTCGAAAACATTTTTAATGAAGTCCATCAGTTCCAGATGAGTTTTTATTTTTGATGTTATTAATTGTACTGCGAATACCTGCTAAAACTACAGGCATAAAGAAGAAACTGTGTAAATTAGCATGAGAATTAGGGAGATATAAAAGCGGATCATGCGAAGAAGTTATAGAATTTGATAAATTTTTGGCTACATTTACAAAGTAATTATTGAGGTTATCAGGTGAAGTAGAGATTATCCTCGAAGAAGAAGCCTTATTTCTTGGATCATTCACATTCTTTAGAAACATTACGAGAATTGGCAATACACTATCCGAGAATTTTCTAAGTGAAATAAAGATGGCACGTTCTTTGCAGATAAACGTAAACCTTTAGTTGCCCAGGTTTTTTTTGCTTATTTTTAATAAACAGGGATATTATCAGACATTATTGAAACGAGATATAATGGGAATACAATAGGCAGAAAATAAATTTGATCATAAAAATTAGTGTGTGGATCACGATCTGGCCTATAAAAAGTGTGGTAGAGTGGTAAAAAATAATGAGAATATTCAGGATCCACATAAAGTTCTGAAAAATTACCTATGACCATAGGGAGTAGATTCATGACGTAAATATTATTGCAATAGTAAGAAGCATTCTCCATATGATGCATTTGTTTTTATTTCATAAAATATTGAAATATGCAGTAAATCAATTTTAGGTTAAATACGTACGTCCTAGTATTCAAATCCTATCACGAATATAAGGTTTTTAAATTTATTTAAAATAATATTATGGTTATTTTCTACATGCGATCAAAAAAACGTTCAACACGAAAACTTTGGTTTGAGTTACTAAGTGTAAAAATAGATGGAACATCATATATGACACCTTTTGTACCAAACCAAGTACATGAATTAATATAATCGCTCTTTTGAAAATTTTTAACAAAAATCTTAAACAGACCAATGTTGAAAAGCTCATCCAAAGGCTGTTTCGCTAAAAAAAGACATTTATCAAATACCCCTAATAGATTAAGTGACATAATTAATTCCATAAATAATATGTCATGAATTAATTTTTCCATTAAATCAAAAATTTTTGTATTGAAAGTATTGATCTAAGATCAAGTAAAAGTCAACATCTCAAGTAATATTGATGCAAATATACATCACATGTTCTGTTAGAGTAATTTTAAGTCCAAAGCTATGGAGAATCGTAATGTAATAGAAGCAATGACATAAAACTAACTGAAATCTGATGATGAAGAGTTGAAAGTCAGATGGTTTCAGTAAATCATTGACCAAATAAAAAACTGTGGAATTGTGGAAATTAAAAATTTGAATAATATAAATGGTGAGTAACCCATTACACAGGGAATGAAAAATAGCACAAACGAAACAGTGTAATAGCAAGTTTCATTATTTCTTTAATAAATTGAGAGCTAAAAATCTCGTATCATGTATTTTAGTATTTTCATACCCATATAATTCTAACGAAGTTGCCGAAATTATATTATAGTAATTGTTAAGCGCAATATTATGTTTATTGCAAGTTGCTATAGAAAGTTTTGAACATTTTTCAGTCAAGATATTTAGTTCGAAAGGTAGAGATCAATCATTTCTTCTCAATCATTTGCTAGATATCGTTCATCTTAGTTTCTATTTTAGGTCAACTCAAATGTTTAGATGAAGTCCTATTTAGGTTTCTTAAATGATCTGTGTATCTCTTGGGTGATACGTTCTTTCTAGAGATTAGCAATTTTTTTTACTGTTTGATAAACAACCTCCATGATTTTTACTGCCATCATAATATTCTTCTAAGATGGTCTACAACTAATTCCTGTTCTACATGCACCCTTATTAGATATTATTGTATCCAAATATATAGAAAACCGCAATCTGTCAATGTTTCCACTATTTTTATCGATATATTTATCGACGAACTTTGTTTCTAGTTTTTCTAACTCTTCGTTTTAGATTGTTCAATTCTTCAGCCAACGCTACAAGCATCGTCAGCCTACTATTAGCTCGAAAATATTATCCTATCAATAGTTACTTCTTCTTTCGATCCACTCGCCATGAATGCTAAAAATTTATGAATACAGTATGCATGTCTGAGCACATGGCTCACTCTGAAGATATCAGTTTGAACACCTTCAATTTCCTAACTCCTCCAATTACTCGTGGAATACTTTATATCTAATTTCTTATTCCGCATTCTATTGTGCATCAGCCAGTTCAAATTGTAATTATGGGAAAGGGTAGTGCTTAATACGTTCTTATCATTTGCAACATGACCCCGATAGCGCACGAAGTGAGGTTCTGTGGATGTTGAGTAATTGAGCCTCGACATCCCCAAGTACAGCAGTTTTGAAGCGGTAACATTCTCACCACGCAATTTGCCTGTTATCATTCCACAATCTATCTTCATCAACGATGATTTCAAAATTGGACGTGTGCGTAATTTGTTTCATATCATATTATATCATTACAGATGTTCTGATTCGTTCTTGTGTGAATATTGTACAAACTATGCACATCTATCATTTAGATAGTGATTCCAATCATATCTACAATTGTATTTGATTTCTTGATCCAGTTTGTTATTGTTTCATATCACAATATTCCTGTTTTTTGGATTTTCTCTTATTTTTCCTGTCTGATTTATTCTCTCTTGTTTTTGTTTCACTGGAGCTTTAGTTTGTGACGCTTTAACTAACAGAATTCATTTTCCCTGAGTCTACAATGAATTGGTACCACCCATTAGCACATTACCTTCTTTAGTTCTTCTGATACCCCTACGAATATGTTTTAGGGTATAAGTTTGTTATCATCAGTTGATGACTGACAGTTGGACGTACCACAGCTAAACATAATATTCACTCGGGGCTCGATTTCAATTGATTTGACAGGTTTTTGAAAACTGCACTTTCGTATTTTATTTCTTTGCCTCCTTGGTCGAAAACTCGTAATAGGAGATAACTTGGTGAGCCTTGTTTTAGTCAGAATTCTGTATTTATTGAGCGGCACAAACAGCAAACGTTGTAAATATTGATTATCGGTTCCAAGAGGCGATATTTGGAAGAACACGAATGTCCAGCTTATAGTAGAAAAGTGATCGGTACAATAAGCAATAGTATTTGTCAAGGGGTTATTGAAAATGTATCTTAAAAATTAACCAAAGGCAAAATTAACATAAAAATCAAATAGAAGTTAGAAAATATTTGGGAGTAATGAAAATAAATTACCATTACAAATATGTAAATATGTATAGATTATAAATTATTATTATGGTGAAATATTTTCTGATTTCGCCAATGAAACGAGGCTTCTCAAAAAATAATAAATGGCAATCATGTTTTTATTCAGTTTGAATCAAGAAGTGTAACTTCCTAGTTTTTAGCAGAATTAATTAGTACTGAAAAAGGCCATATATGTAATTTTTTGGCCAAATTATTAAAATTTAAAAGAGCTATGTATATTAGAAGGAAGTTACCATTAGAGAAATTCTGATAAGAAGTCAATTATAATTTTTAGGTTTGACCTTAACTAATATAGCTTTTCAGTTTTATATTAATTATAATAATTGATGTACTACCCTATTTTTCCCTCACTTTTTCGGGAATTCGGGAAGCTGCAACTACTGATAAGAGTTGTATTCCCGAAAGTCTTATTCATAGTAATTTACGGTGTGGTTTACTATCAAAAGTTGCTGTTCTATGCTATGTTATTAACATACAGTGAATAAAATGTTCCAGGTAGTCTTCATTTACTCTATATATTCTTTTTTGTAGTTCATGTAGCTGTTCTTGTACGTTTATGTAGCAGTCAGTTCTTTCAAGTTTTTATAAATTATACTCCTAGTCGAGAAACTTCTGATTATGGTGTATACCTATTACATTTTTGTTTCATTCTCATTTCATATTTGTCGATTGTAGCCGAACAGTTGATTTTCAGTTCCAGTTTAATACAAAAACTGAAAGCATTGCAAATCGTCTGGAAAGCCTCCATGAAAATGGTTATTCATAATGGGATTATCTCAACAAAGTTGTTGTGTGCACGCAGAACAACACTAGAATATCACTTGATAACAAAAAAATCAAACCGAGTTACATACGCCGCTTATCAAGGAAACTTAAAAGCGCAGCAGAAACACTATACTTTCTGAGAAATTGTTATTTAACAACATATGCAGATAAATCTTTCTTTCTTGTAATATCATTTAATATTATTCATTCTCTGTTCAGATCTCTAACAATAAACTTGTAATTGCTAGAATAAATATATTTTTTAAAAACGAATTTTTCGTAAAGAAAACCAAAATTGGCGCAGTCAGTAGGATCGCGCAAGTCGTCGAAATCAAAAATCACTAAAACGTTTACGGGCATACAGTGCGTAACAAAATTTCGGATCGTGCGAAATAATTTAGTGACTTCACGGCTTTAACGTTTCAACGTTTTAAGTGCGAATCCAACGAACAATATTAGACTAGCAATTATCGTGCAATAGCCCTTTAGTGGTGAACATTGGAGGCAACAGGGAATCATCGAGGGAGAAGATTTTAAAAGCCTGTTCTTCAGAAACGTAAGTGCCTTATTGTCCTCTTCTTGCCTTTCCTACCTTTTTTTGGATTTTGGAAAGATAGTATTGATTATTGAGTTTTAAAGTTTCAAAAACGTATACAATTAATAAAAAAGAAATTATCAATTTATGAGTGAATTAAACTCTAGTAATCTCGATAACATAGTTCAATTGTTCAATAATATTTCTTTAGTCGAAAATAACGTAGAACAAACTGGTACTAACAAAATGGCTCCTCCTGCAATGAATTGGGATCTTTTCAAATCCAAATTATCAAATATTAAACCTTTTAACGGTGACAGTGAATATTTGAATAAATTCATTACAAGGTGTGAGCATTTAATAGAGTCATATAGAATTTATAATGATGCAGAATTAAATTTACACATTATAGAATGTATTCAAGAGAAATTAGAAGGTAGAGCAGCCTTCATGGTCGGTAACAGAGTTGAATTAAATACTTGGCCAAAATTAAAAACGGCCTTATTACAGTGTTTTGCTGATAGAAGGGATTTAAATTGTCTTGTGCAAGAGTTGATTAGAGCCAAACCATTAAAAAACGAGCATCTTATTGATTTTGGAAGTAGACTTCAATTAATTCGTAGTAGTGTAATTCAAAGAATTAGCAATGACCCTAATATAACTGCCGAAGAAAGAAATTGTCAAATAAATCAATACGATAAAACCGCTTTAAATACGTTTATTGCAGGGTGCGACGGTACTCTGAAAAATAATATGCATTTACGAAAACCACATTCTTTAGAAGACGCGATGGCCTATGTGGCCGAATTCGAAAATTTTGAAAGACTGTACGGTTCTTTAAACGATAAAAATAATCGACAAAATACACCTAATAATATTAATATACAGCATGCGAATAGCCAAAATTCTCAAAGATCCAAATCAAATTTTTATAAAAATCCTAATACGTATCAAAATTTTGTACCAAATAACAGACCTGTTAACAATTACCCGAATTATTATAGCAATCGACAAAACTACCAACCAAATTTCGTACAAAATAGAGAAAGTTGGCCAAATCAGCCGATACCTATTCAATCCATACCACAAAATAAAAGATATTTTACTAATCGACAAGTATTCGGCCCTCCCAAAAATGTATTCAAACCTAACCAAATTCCACAAAATCAATTACCAACACCTGAACCGATGTCCACGACATCACGTAATTTTACTGAACGTACTCGAAAACCTATTAATAATAATAATAATAATAGATTTTTCCGATCAAATCCAAACGCTAAACCAAACTTCGTTTCCGAAGAGTTATACTTAAATCAATATGCTAATTCAGACTATAATCACGATAATCAATATGATGAATATGACGAAATAGAATTTGACGAAAACGACGAAGCCAATCGCGATGAAAATTTTCAAGCAGCTCGTCCATCAGACGGGAAAACATAGAAATAAATATACTGCCA